>NC_079318.1:88424470-88740005 GCF_029931775.1 Euleptes europaea
GCTCAGGAACATGGAATAAAGCAGTGAGATTCCAAGGCACTGTGACTAGGAAAGACCTTTTCCCCCTGAACCCTTCCCAGCTCCTTCTCATTTTAGGGATCACTGTGTCACCTTACAGCTAACACTTGACCAGTTTTGCTGAAGCGGTCAGCTCCAGAAGCACGAGGCGTCTCTGACTCCCCCCCCTTTTCACCCCTTTCCCTTCTCTCCAGCCCCACCACCTGGCCAGGTTAACAAAGGAGATGGGCTCAGGACCCAGACTGGGAAAAAGAGGGGTTTGGTTTTGGCTCTGTTTTATTGTCCGAGAGTCCTCCCATGTCACTTCTTTCACCTCGGAACTCTGCTGTGGCCTCCCGGACAGGCTTTGTTAGCTTCTCCCTTTGTGGGGATAACGTGCGGGTGGAGACAAGGCACTTCTAACAAGGCATCTGTTCTTAGAGGAACGCCATGCCCTTTGACTTGGCGGCGAGAGACTTTTGTCCGCCAGCCACTCGCTATGAAGTACACAGTTGAATTTAATGCCAGTCACATCTATCTTATCCCCGCCAACACACCCAGGAAAGGAGATGCCTCCATATGTCACTTGCTTTTTAAGGTGCATCTGTGGGGAGCTCCTGATCTCCTGGTAGCCTAGCCCATCAGCAAGATAAGAGAGTTTCACTTAACCCTGCTGGGCTGCTGGAAAGGCCTGCTGAGCTCTGTGGCTGTCCCTAGGCAGCCCTCTCTCCCTCCCTCCCTGGGATCTTGCTTGGTCGATGGGGGAGCGCCTGGTCCGGCTGATGGCGCCATCTGTCTCTGCTAAGTGACATCCACCCAACCTGCGTGAAGATGCTGCCACCAGCACGGTCTCCCCTGACAGCACCCTGATTATGCCTGTCAGACACAGGCAGCTGGGGGCGGGGGCGCTAAACGCTGCCTTGAACATAGCAATAGAATGGGTTCCTGGGTCAAGGTCTCTATCTCCAGCCACACACAACAAAAGTGTCCCAAACGGCACTGCGAGGGTGTATCCCAGAATGGCTGTGGAAACCTTTCAATCTATGCTCAGCCCCCAGCCGGACATGTGTTTCTTGGCCCCCGTGCCAGAGAGCGAAAGCTCGGGAGCTCCTTGGCATGACGTTGGCTAAGTGCTTCCAGATCTCGCCTGCTGCTCAGCAGCTGTTCAGTAGGTTGGTTTAAAAAAAAAAATTGGTTTGAGAACGGGAGCTAAAGGTGGGGGAAGGGAACGGGGGGCGGCGGGATCTAGCTCACAATGAAAAAGGGCCTCTGCTGTCCAGGAAGCAGCTTCCTCAGCTACTGACACCTCTCTGCTGCTCTCCCAAGGGGCAGGGCGCTCCTGTGTCTCGGGTGGTACACACTGGCTCGGCTCTCGAGAGCGGTTCAAGCACAGGCATCTATCCCGGGGCTCCCCCTCCCCAAATCTCCACCACCTTTTGGGTCATAGCAGGTGGCAACCAAGCATATGTGAACATAAAGAAGCCACACTAAAATCTGGACAGGAGAGTGGAAACTATAAAGAATTAGGAGCAGAAAGCCCTTTGGGAGATGGAGCTCTTCCAGCGAGAACTTTATCCCAAAATATGCACACACGCCCCACCTGTGCTGATCCATTGGACTTATGGACTGGCTTTGAGCAGGAGAGACTGTTGTAGTGTTCTCTGCAACCAGCATCCCTTTGGAAATGGTGCAAGTCAGGCAAGAAGGCACACCCACCACTGTGGCTCAGTGGTAGAGCATCTACTTGGTTCAATCCCTGGCATCTCCAGTTAAAGGGACTAGGCAAGTAGGTGATGTGGAAGACCTCTGCCTGAGACCCTGGAGAGCCGCTGCCCGTCTGAGTAGACAATACTGACTTAGATGGACCAAGGGTCTGATTCGGTATAAGGCAGTTTCATGTGTTCTTGTGCCTTCCTATGGCACCAAGGCACTACTGGGAAAACACAGTGGCTCTTCTCTCGTTCGTGATTTGGGTCCCACTAGAATTTAACGCTTTGCCCCGTCTATTGTAGCAGCAGCCAAGCCCTTCACGCTCGCCCTTCTTGTTCCCTTGCAGACAGCATGATCCGTGTGGGAGCAGATTATCAAGCCGTAATCCCAGAGTGCAAACCAGGTAAAGGAGCGTGTGTGTGGGAAAGTGTTAAGCAATAGCAACCCCCAGCTCTTTCCAACGAAGACACTCACTTATCAGGACAGGGAGATTTTGATGTCCAGAACGAGTCCCTTCTTCCCAAGTGAGACCTGGCCTCCTGACCCAAAGAGACGGAGGGAGGGATGATACATCCAACAATCCCCTTCCCAGCAGGTGGCCTCATGCCACGTTCTCCTCCCTCTCCCACCTGGCAGCAAATGGTGCAGTTGCTCTCTTCCAGTGTTGAACTGTTGGGGCCTCCTGCTCCAGCCCAGGCCTCACACAACTGCTCCTTTCTGGGCTCGGACATTCACGTCTCTTTCTCCAGGCAGGAGGAATAACCCCTTGTGTGCTGGGCCCGGAGTGAGGGAAGGGCTCTGCAGTGAAGGGCCAGTTAATGCCCGTGTGTACAGGCGAGGGCAGGAGGAGGAGCTGAACAGAGCACAGCTTCCCCTGGAATCGCAACAGGGGTGGAGTTCACCTGGAAGAAACTGCTGCTCTTCCTTCCCTGGCTGGGGTTTGGGGGCACCGGATCTCGAACCCTGGAGGAGAGGCCATTCAGGCATGCCTCGTGGATCACCCTGGTTTTCTCCTTTGTCATTCAGAGAGCCCGGCTCGCTACAGCAACAAGGAACTGAAAGGGATGCTGGTTTGGTCTCCTAACCACTGTGTATCAGATGCCAAATGTGAGTCGCTCCTCCCTGACTGTTTGTGAGGAAAGAGGGGCGGGGAGAAAGGGGTCAAATCGCTGGCTGCTTGGAGCTCTGCTCCTCTGGCCCACGTCCTCGTTGTCACCCTTTGGATGCTCCAGCAGCTCCCACCCCCAATCTGAACCAGTTCCAGAAGCAGCCAAGAACCAGCCTCGGGAGGAGTGGGGGTGGGGAAACACATTCCATCTTCAGCTGGTAACAGAGCCTCTGATTGACAGCTTCCCCCTCCCCCCCCTCCCAGGACTCCTAGAAGCAATTACTGGGCGGCTGGTGCGCTGCCTCCGGCTCCTGGGTTATTAATCTGGCTGGTGCAGGCAGCTTTTGGGGTGGGTGGGAACATTGGCTGAAATGTGGGGGGGAGAGGCCCCAAAGTGGGGTTCAGCTCCCCCAAGTACTGTTGCTCGTCAGTACAACCCCCCCTCCAGCACAAGAGTGCAGCTGTTTGTCACCTCTAAGCTTTTGTCGGCGAGGGGGCAATATTGCTTAGCATCTCTGTCACACACAGTGTATAAGAACCCCCCTTTATCTTTCTAAATATGGGCCTACTTAGCCCCTGCCTACCAATAGCTTCAAGCACTGCCCACTGAACACAACCCACGGTTGCTCCGTGGCTTCCTTGGGTCTGTGTCATCTGAGCAGCACTTGGATTCTCTCCCCCGTCAGCAGCAGCTCTCCTATTTGGAGCGTCGACTCATTTATGGGTGTCACACAGGAGGAAAAGATCACTCCCATCCAGAGCTGGCAGCCTGGCCAACCACCCACTGAGGGAAGAGATGTCAGAGGCGGCATCTACATTCTCCACTCCCCACGCCCCAGCACCTGATGTTTGTCTCTTTCTCCCTCTAGTGGACAAATACATTGCCATGGCCAAGGAGAAGCACGGATACAACATAGAGCAGGTAAAAAAAAAAAACCGGTTTCCTTGTTTTCTGGCCTGCCTCAGAATTGTTAACGGAAAAACTGAAATTGAACAAGTTCTGCACTAGCAGAACAAATGATGTAACACCGTTTGATTTATTAGACGCAAATGCCATTTAGCATCGTCTGGAGCAGTTAAGAGCATATTGGAGACAAGCGTTACCCACTTTACGTTAGGCGCTGTCTCTCTCTCTCTCAAAGCAAAACCGTGTGACAACAAGAATGTATTGGCTGAGGGGATTGGCAGACAAACGGAATAATGGTGATCAAGCCAGGGAAGCTGAAGAATGTCCTTTTCCCCATTCAATGATGTCCTTCCTAGATGACCCCATTCTGATCCGTGTGCCGTCACCTCCTTCACTCTTTAAAGTTTATCTTCAAAACAGCGAGGGCTAGAAACTTATTTTGAAAGAATAAGACTGGAGACTTTTGGGAGACAAATTGTGTGTCCTCCCCATGCTATTGTGGCCACTTTTGTGTCATTGGAATAGTCGTTCTCGTTGCTCTTGCCCAAAGGCCCTGGGGATGCTGTTGTGGCACAAACACGATGTGGAGAAGTCCCTGGCTGACCTGGCGAATTTCACACCTTTCCCTGATGAGTGGACGGTGGAGGACAAAGTCCTATTTGAACAAGCCTTCAGCTTTCATGGCAAGAGCTTTGCTCGCATCCAACAGATGGTAGGTGGCCCCTGCTCTCTGAGGTGGGGTGTGTGTGTGGGGTGGTGAAGAATGGGGCCCAAAGAATGGCGCTCTTCTCCTACCGTCAGAGACGGCTCACACCTTGAGGAACATCAACTCTAAATAGGGCTAGACATGCAGATCTGCCCCTGTGTGGTATCCTGAACCAACTATCCTGTCATTCTGTTTTGCTGAAAATAATAGTACCCCTTTCCTCCTATACTTGGGGGGGGGCACAGCAGGGAAAGAGAGGAAGTCAGCCAATGGTGAGAGCTGAACTGCACTCCCACTCTTCTTAGAATCATAGAGTTGGAAGGGACCACCACGGTCATCTAGTCCAACCCCCTGCACAATGCAGGAAACTCACAACTACCTCCCCCCGAACACCCCCAGTGACCTTGTACATGCCCAGAAGATGGCCAAGATGCCCTTCCTCTCATGATCTGCCTAAGGTCATAGAATCAGCATTGCTGACAGATGGCCATCTAGCCTCTGCTTAAAAACCTCCAGGAAGGAGAGCTTATCATCTCCAGAGAAAGCCTGTTCCACTGAAGAACCGCTCTGTTAGAAAATCTTCCTGACCTTCAGGCACTTCACTTCGCTTGTGGCACCTTGACCCAGATGCTGAGTGTAGGGCCCTGAACTCCGCAGCTCAGCATCACCCCTCTTCATTGCCCCGTTGCATCCCTTGTTCTACCCAGAAAATAGTCTTTGGGCTTCTTTTTCTGCCCTTCTCCACTCACCATATTCCTCTTCCTCCTCCTCTGCTGCCTGTCCAGCTTCCCGACAAGTTGATTCCCAGCCTGGTGAAGTACTACTACTCCTGGAAGAAAACCAGGAGCAGGACCAGCGTGATGGACCGGCAGGCCCGCAAGCTGCTCAGCAAGAAGGAGAAGGATGACAGGTCAGAAGGAAGGAGGGAACGGATGAAGATGGGCGGGACCTGGTTGGATGTTGGGTTCATGATAGAAGGAACCAGTTCATAGCAGAAGCGGCTGGGCAGCATTAGGGCCAAGCTTGCCGTGGGAAACCAGGATCTTTGTCTCCTAGTCCAACACTGCTGCAGTAGGGAGACCCCAGCTGCTCAGATTAATCACTGGCCCCCTTCTCTGTGGTAAGCCACCTCAAGGGGGTTGGCTGAACAGACAGATGGAACAGAGATGTTTTTCTAGAAAGCTGGTCTAAGCACTGCAGGTAACTGCTCGGGCAAACCATGGAGAGCGAGGGTGGTGCAGCGTTTAAGGTGTCGGACTAGGGTTTGGGAAAGCCAGGTTCGAATTCCCACTCTGCCATGGAAACTTGCTGGGTGACCCTGGGCCAGTCACACACTCTCAGCCTCCACCCTGGCTAGTATCTGGATAGGAGACCTCCAAGAAATACCAGGGGCGTGATGCTGAGGCAAGCAATGGCAAAACTACCTCTAAACGTCTCTTGCCTTGAAAACCCTACTGAGTCACCAGAAGTCAGCTGTGACTTGACAGCAAAAAGGGGGGGAAGCATTGGCGGAGAGAAAGCCACCTCCTCGCACTGAGGGTGTAAAAGCTTGGCAGGCGCAACCTGGCTTTTTACACTCCACAGCCTCTTCCGACACCGGGGCTGTCTGCTGCTTCACAAGCTACCCTTGGGAAACAGCTGGCTTTTCTTTTTACAAGGATGTCACACAATTGCCAGGCATCCTCCTGGGACAGATTTCCACTGCTTGGGGAAAGGGTGGCACAAATGGATCAGCCAGAAGATGGTTATTTTCGTAAAGAGATTCTACAGATTGGTGCACCTCAGCCCAGATTCAGAGACCAGCAACAGCCTCCCAAGATAGGACAAGAGTCCAGCAACACCGCGAAGACTAAACATTTATTCCCTTAAACTTTTGAGACTCGTGAATGCTTATGGTGGAATAATTTTTATTAGTCTCCAAGGTGCTTCTGGGCTCCCATTTTATTTTGCTGCAGCCGACTAACTCAGCTACTCGGCTGGAATTAGCGTCCCAAGATGTCCTTAAAGAAATCACGGGGAGTGTCCCAGCAGTCCCAAACACACAATAATCCCATTACGAACACCAGCATTGCCTACCCGATGCTTGGGGGGGGGGGGAATGCAAAAGGACCTAATTGGAATTGCTAAAGTGGGGGGGGAGGTAACGGCCCTGGAGTAGAATGACTTCTGAACGCTGCTGGATTTCCCCTACAGTAATGATGAGCTGGAGGAAGGACGGCATGCCAGCGAGGGTGAATTTGACACCGTGGACCCCAAGAAGGAGGTATGGGAAATAATGTCTTGCTAAGCCTAAACTGATGACAAATAAGCCGAGACCAGCAGTGTTCCTCCAGCGCCTTAATGTCTGAGGATCAGTGAACTTGGAATAAACATGGTGGGGGTTAACCTCCAAGTCTCTAAAAGCAGTGATGTTAGTGTCCCAATGAAGTTTCTTCATTTCGTGTCCTTTATGGATGTAGAACAAAGCTTGGTATTAAAGAGCTGCAGTTCTGGTTACCTTTGGGAAAGATAAGGTGTTTTGGTACACTTTGCTCTAAAAAACAAAGTTGTATATGCATGGGGGGGGGGGGAACTTTGTTTAGAAATGATGTCGCGTATTTACTCAAAAGGAAGACAACCCTGAATGCAAGACACCCCCAAAAAACATTATCCACAAACACAAAAATTATTATTGAGCATAATAATAAATAATAATAATAATAACTAACTTGTATGCAAATGTAAGATGACACCCCCCCTACTGATGGCATACATGGGCAGGGAGTTTGTCTTGCATTTGAGTGAATACGGTCATGTAGCCTTTGAAAATAACCATAATTGCAGAATGACACAGTAGTCCTGTTCGGTCATTACACTTTTGAGACTCCTACATGGCATTCCTAGAAGCCTCAGCATGCACAATCTTCTTGATATGCCAGGTTGCCATTTTGTATGAATAGGCCAATATGCATATTTTCCAGTTTCACGGTGTGCACACACATATCTAAACCCCCACTCCCAAATGTGGGTTTTCCTGTATAACACTGAGAGAAAATATATGCATGTTGACAATTTGGACGAAACGACAACTGTGTGTATTGAGAGGCTTTATGAAGTGTACTGCCGGTACATGAGGCAGGAGCACCAAAATCATAAAGCCAGAAAAGGGCTTGTATGTGTTTCTATGGGGGAAGTACTGACCCCAGCCCCAAGAACAAGGAGTTAGTACAACTAGAAGATACTCACCTTTTGGTGCTCACCTTCAAAGCCCTAAATGGTCTGGGACCTTTATATCTGCGGGACTGCATCCCCCGATATACCACCCCCTGAGAGCTTTATGCTCTTCAGGAAACAACTTATTGGTGGTCCCTGCGCCCCCGCCCCCCGGACTATCCGGCTGTCCTCTACCAGGGCCAGGGCCTTTTTGACTCTAGCCCCAGCCTGGTGGAACAATTTAACACAAAGTTAAATTGTGGAACTCCCTGCCCCAGGATATGGTGACGGCTGCCAACTTGGAAGGCTTTAAGAGGGGAGTGGACATGTTCATGGAGAAGAGGGGTATTCATTTTGCCTAATAGTCAAAATGGAAACTAATCATGATGCATACCTATTCTCTCCAGGATCAGAGGAGCATGCCTATTTTATCAGGTGCTGTGGAACACAGGCAGGATAATGGTGCTGCAGTCGTCTTGTTTGTGGGCTTCCTGGAGGCACCTGGTTGGCCACTGTGTGAACAGACTGCTGGACTTGATGAGTCTTGGTCTGATCCAGCAGGGCTTCTCTTATGTTCTTATGTCTAGTGAGACCTGGGCCCTGCAAGACTTAACTCAATTCCGCAGGGCCTGTAAGAGATGTTCTGCCAGGCATACGGTTTAGGCAGCGGCGGTCCCGTAGATCAGTCGGCTCCCCTTCCCCTTTCCTCCTCCCTCTCGTCTTTTTCATTATCTTTTGGCCCTATGCCTACCAAGAACCATGATGGGCTTCCTCACCTCCAGGATAGTATATTTAGTACAGCAGTAGGTATAAATTAGATGGCCATTTTCAATCTGTTATTGTAGTTATTGTAAAATTGTATTTCAGATTACGTTTTTTAATGTATATTGTATGGTAAGCGCCTGTTGGAAGCTGCCCTGAGCCCAACCTAGGATGAGAGCGGGCAGGGTATAAATTGAATAAAATCAATCCAATCAACAGTGCTTCCAAGAAGGGCTGTTGCGGAAAGAAGCCCGAGACGCGCACGGAATAGCACTGCGCGAGTAACACGTTGTGGCAGGAAGGACCCCGGCGAGGGTTGAGGGACCCCCCCACGCGGGCCTCCGCTCAGCTTTCTCGCCCCCCTCCCCCAGCCGAGTTATCAGAAGCCGCTGAACAGCAAGCCGGGCCCCGTGAAGAAGGAGGTCCAGCTGTCGCAGTACCGCCACCACCCGCTGCGTGCCCGCCGGCGGCCCCCCAAGGGCATGTACCTCAGCCAGGAGGACATCACGGGCCTGTCCACCAACCCTGACATGGCTTCCCTCACGCTACGCCACTTGGACTCCCAGCTGGTGTCCCTCAAACGGCAGGTAGTGAAACCTCCCCTTCCCTAAAGTTGTTCCAGACCTCACCTTACTGCTGCCCCCCAACTCCCCGTGATGATCTGGGGGCGGGGGACAGGTGGGTGGAAAAGTCCATGTGAGGGCCTCTTTCCTCCCTGAGTGATCTGCACTACCCCGCCTCACCGTCTCAGACAGGAGGGAATCGGGGCACACCACTGGGCTGTGGCTCAGTGATAGAGCATCTGCTGGGCATGCAGAAGGTCCCAGGTTCAATCCCTGGCATCTCCAGTTAAAGGGACCAGGCAAGTAGGTGATGTGAAAGACCTCCGCCTGAGACCCCGGAGAGCAGCTGCCGGTCTTAGTAGGCAATACTGACTTTGATGGACCTTGATGGTCTGATTCAGCATAAGGCAGCTTTATGTGTTCATGTGAACTTTTAGCCTCCTGTCTGTTTTAGGTACAGAGCATCAAACAGATCAACAGCAGCATGAAGCAGGTCTTAGAAGGAGGGATAGACAAGTTGCGGCCGCCTGAGGTGAGTGCGCCAGGCAGAAAGAAACAAGCACCTCCCCCCACCAGGGCTCCCCGTTTTCCGGCTGCCCCTCCCAAAGAGTACGGATGTTAAGGGGGATGCAAAAGAAGGCCAGACGACGCTCCCTTTTTCTCTCTTCCAGACAAACATAAAGTTCAATTCACGTTGGACGACAGATGAGCAGCTGCTGGCTGTGCAGGGTGAGCACCAGGCAGGAGGCCTTGCTGGGATCGTGGCCACGGGAGAGCGGAAGCAGATGGGAACCCGCAAGGGGGGGGGGACAGCCATGGCAGGCTGCACCGCCTCTTTCGAATTTTGCTTTGAACACACTTGTATGTCTGATTAATGGGCCATTCTCCTCGGGGGGGGGGGGGAAACGGTCCATTTGGAATAATGATGGTAACGCAGATGTCGTCGGAAGTCCCAGGGTGATTCTTCCGCAGCGCAGACTGCTGGAGACGCAACGGCAGCCCCAGGCCCATATGTTCTAAGTGGGACAGCTGGGAGGGGGTGGGGATCTGACCAGCAGCAGGGCTTTCGTACCACACCTCGTCCTCCCGCCCTTTGCCTTGTCCTGAGCAAGGTCAAGCAGGCCCGGTTCCTTCCGCCATGAGGGCACCCGCGGGTCCTCGCGATGCTGAAACGCACCTTTTCTTCTCCTGCTCAGCCATCCGAAAGTACGGGAAGGACTTCCAGGCTATCGCAGAGGTGATCGGTAACAAGACAGTAGCTCAGGTGAAGACTTTCTTCGTCAGCTACCGGCGCCGGTTCAACCTGGAGGAGGTGCTGCAGGAATGGGAAGCAGAGCAGGAGGGAGGGGGTCCCACAGCCCCCCAGGGCGGCTCCCCCACCCAGGACCCCAAGAGCTCCAGTGCTTCACTAGCGAGCAGTGAGGAAGAGGATGAGGTGAGGGGGCATGCTGCTAAAGGCCTGCCACGCACCAGAGCGCCAGGCCTCCCGCACTGATCACCCTTCTCCTATCCTTGCAGGTCCAGATCACAGCCGTCTCCCGCTCCGCCTCCTCCTCGCAGCCTCCGCCTCCGCCACCCCCTCTCCCGGCTTCCCCTCGACCGCCGCCAGTGGCCCTCTCCCAGCCACCCCCTTTGCTGAGGCCCACGCTCCCGACAGCACCCACGCTGCACCGCCAGCCGCCACCCCTGCAGCAAGGCCGCTTCCTGCAGCCCAGACTCTCACTCAACCAGCCGCCGCCCCCGCTCATCCGGCCGGCGATATCGCGGCCGGCGGCCCGGGGAGGCCAGCACCCCCCCTCGCTCCTTGGAGGGGGGACGGGGGAGCCACCCCCACCCTCCTCCGCCTCCCTCTGAGGAGAGGTTCCTGCCTCCTACTTAGCGATCTGTGAGCCTCCCGCCACAGCAGTGACCGCTGGGATTGGTATGACCGGCTCTCCCACCCCCTGTACAGACACGTGTGGGACTGCTGTGGTGGTGACAGAAAGGCGGGGAGAAAGCGAGACGGGGCCGCAGGGTCCCAGCTGACATCTGGTCCAGCTCAGGTAGCGTCTAGAAAGCTGGCACGGAAGCCAAGTCCCCAGATGGATTGGGATGGGGGGGGGCTCTTTTTGGGGGAGGGGGGTAAGGAGAAGCGAACAGATAGAGGAATAGTAGCTTGGGGTGGGTGGGGTGGATTCTGTTTACACTCTGCAGGATGGGTTTGCATCAGTGCCTGTGTGGATGGGGGAGGGGGCAAAAGGGGTGTGGTCAAGTGGCTGAGTGGGCTACAGGTAGAAATTTTTTTTGTGGGGGAGAGAACAGCCCAAGGGGAGGTGCGTCTAGCCGAGAGAGCTCAGGGTGCTGTCCGCACGGGGGCCGTTCCCCCCTCCTCTTCAGGCAGGGAAGCAGCTGGCAGGGGCCGCACGCTGGCTCGGGGAGGAGGGAGAGCCGGGCCCCGCTTGGCACTTGCCCGTCTTCCCTGGCACACGTGGGCAACAGCCTTGGCAGCAGGCAGTGGCAGCTAACCTAAAGGAAAGGGTGGGGCAGGCCTGTGTGCGCGCCACTCCCTCCTGCCCTCCCTCCAGACAGGGCAGAAGCCTTTCCTGTCCACGGAGCATTTTCAATAAAGGTATTTTGTTACAAGCGGCTGCTCTTCTCAACCTGCGTCTGCACCGGGAACAGACTGGGAGGTGGCAGGGACCGTGGTGAGGGGAACTGCGGCAGGAAGGAGAAAGATCAACTGGGATCTCTTTAGAAGGCACACTTAAAGAAAAAGGCTTCCTCCTCCCTTTTTGGAAAATCTGTTTGGAGGACCGTGGATTTTACTTCTTTGAGGGGAAAACACCAGGCTGGCAGGCGAAGGCCTCCCCTCACCCCCTCTGGGAGCCCGTCATAACTCTGGGCAGTTGTGTCTCACACGAATCCTGCCAACTGGGTTGTCAGAGCAGGCAACCGCAACGATTCTGCCACATCCGGCAAAAGCCCCACTCCGGAATCCTCCTGGCTCAAGGGGAGTGGGCGGCCTCTTGTGGGACACGGCAACTCCCCCGTGGGGGGCTGCCACCTGCCCTCTTGCCCCACCTGCTGCCAATGTCCCACAGCATTCCTGCCAAGGCAGGGAGCTAAAAGAAGCCAGGCAAAACTGGCACGGAACCAACAGAACCGGTCAGGGCAATCTCCCCGGAAAGGGTCCACCCTTTTAAACTGCTGCCTTTAGTCCTTGCCTTACTGGGCACCAGTCCTACCACTGGGATCAGGCTCCCCACAGACCCACCTGAACCCCACCCCCTTGAGGGGGGGCACGGAAGGGGCTCCTTGATCCTCATTTGGCTCCATGTCCCTGAATTTGTAGCCTCTCAGGGAGCAGAAGCAGAGAGGTGGCGGGGGGGGGGGGGGACGTGCTAGAAACAAAACCAGCGGAAGCCAAGCCAGGCAGATGCTTTCTGGAAAGTTTAATCTAGAACCTGTAAAACTACATCAAACGGCAGCGTCCCCGGAGGGAGAAAGGGGGGGGGAAATGAACAAAAAAGGGGAGGGGGACATGATTTCTCTTTAAAAAAGGCATTTTGTGATCAGAATTAAACAAAAAAAATTAACCACTCACAAAACCGAGGTATCAGTACAGTTATATACAAACCAGGGGTGCGTGTGTGTGTACGTACATAAGATGATGGGGTTGCTCAGTGGGTAGGGGGGAGCCCAACCACCCCAAAGAGGGGTTTAAAATACATTCTCGAGTGGAGATATGATAGTGGAAGAAACCCAGCTCAAGGGGAAAAGGGGGGGCAGGGCAGAAGAGGTAACTGCAGCCAAGGTCCCGTTTTTTCTCTTGTGCTTTGGAAAGAGAGAGGGAGGGAGGGTGCTAGCCTTTTGTGGGGGGGGGATGTAATGAGGGCTTCCCTGCATCTTCTGCATTAAGCAGTGGCAGAAAGCAGCAAGCATTGTACCTGGTCAGGGAGAAACAAGACGCCCCTCCCCCCCAATACTTACACCCCTACCACAGAACTCTTCCACCCGTAAACCCCCCCCCCCCCAATAAAATGGCTCCTGTGCATTCTTGAACAAGGCAAAGCTTGGGAGCAAAAAGCATCTTCCCAGTAGCGGCCCTAAAGCACCCTCTTTCACCCTCAGAGAGCTTGTTTGGAGCATCCAAACTACCCTCAGGCGGAGGGGGGGGGGCAAGCCAAAGTGGGGCTTTGGAGAAAGAGTCCCCCATACGTTCTGCAGCATTTAAGGCTGCAGGTCACATGATGGAAGTTACCCATAGCTAGGAAAGATTGAGGGCGCCTTTGGGACAGGAGCAGGGTAACCGGACACCCGCACTGGAAGGAACAACCGCCTAGGCCCGGGCACCGAGCAGAGCAGTCAAACCTGCCGGCCTAGAAAACCGAACTAGCCCCAGAAACAAAGACCCCCAGAAGCTCCTGCTGTTTTAAAAGTGTCAGACCTCTCTCAACTTATATGAGTGAGACTGAAAGAATGGAGGGGAGGAAATGGGCTCCGATGTGGATTTAACCCCCTACCCCACCCCAACGCACTCTGCTCTCCCAAAAAGTGAAGGTAACTGCATGGGTAGAATTTCCCATCTGAAGTGGTCTCTTGTGGGGAGGGAAGGTGCCCTGGCGGAAGAAGTGGGGAGAAAAGCCGGTGGGTGGGCCATCCCCTTCCCCTTCCGGGTCCAAATGGCTTTCAGCAGCTAAAGTCCAGGCCTCCGGGCCACAACAGGGAGGAAAGATAGCCCCCGGCTCCAGGAGCAGGGTTCAAGGGCAAGGGGAAGCTCCCAGCCCCCCCCCCAACACCCATCTTCGCTGGCCTGATGTGGGAAACCTGGGGGGGGGGAGGGAAGCATCTCTGCAGTAATGCCCATAGGAAAGCTCAAGCATCCTTGTCTTTCCTCACCCTGCATTGGTAGCCCAGGACCCTGAACCATCACCAGAATACAGACTCCGGAAGGGAAAGTAGAGGCACTGTGGGAGATTAAAAGCATGGGGGGGGGGGAGAGAGAGGAGCTGATGACCTTTTTTTTGCTGTGTTTGGTAATTTAAAACCCTGCCTGATGTGCAAAAAAGAAAAAAAGAAAAAAAAGGAAAAGTACCATGGTCACCACGGAGACCAAAAGGGATGCCCCCCAACACCGTCGCTATAGAGACCAACAGCCCTTGGTACACTCCCACTACCGTTGCCACGGAGACCGGCCTGGTGGCTGCCAACCACCACCCCACGCACTCTTATCTCCATGGAGATTGAGCGGCGGGGGGGGAGGGCGGGGGGATGTCCCCAAACACCGCTGCCGACACTCCCTTCTCCTTCCCCCTCCCCCCGTCCTGCACCAGGGTATCAAAAAATAAACCCCTTCCAGAGTTAAAATTGCAGCTTTACTCCTAAACCCCACCCCCATGCGCGTGCAGGCCGCCCCCCCCCCGGGGGGGCTTGTTAAAGCTTCAGTTCGTTGGCGATTTTTGAGGCAATGTTCTTGAAGGCCATGGAGGTGCCGGATATCCGCTTGAAGCGGACGCCGTTGAGCGAGAGGCGTGGGAGCTTGCACACCTCCATCTCCCACTGCACGAAGGCCTCGTGGCCCGGCGCTCCGTGCATGCACAGGAGCATGTACTTCTCCTGCAGCTCGCACTGGCAGTTGTTAGCGTCCAGCACTTTCCGGATCTCCTTCATCATCTCGTTGGGCTCCATGGAGCTGGTCGTCTTCATGCTCCAGGTGAAGCGCAGCGAGCGCGGCTTGGCCTCCCGGTTCTCGTCCCGCTCTTTGTCCCCGCTGCCGCCGACCATATGGGGCCTGAGGGGGAGGAAGAGAGACCGTGAGGGAGGGAAGGACCCCCCCTCCGCTTGGCGCCCATGCCCTGCCCAGCCCAACTGGCAATGGAGAGCTAGAAGGAGAGAGAGCGAGGGGGAAGTTAGAGAGCGACGAGAGAGAGACACACAGGCGAACGGACCAGACAGAGAGCAGAGGCCGAGGAGCCGCCTGGCCCTGCTGGAGAGACAGACAGAGTGGAGTGGAGACTTCCCCCCCGGGCACTGGCTGTGTCTCACCTGAGCGTCTCCACACGGTCTTTGCTTTCGGGCTCATGCAGGTTCCTCAAAAAACAGAGCGGGAGACAAGATGTCAGGCACCCTCCAGTTAGTAGTCCCTACAACTGAATTCCTGTCCTCCAAAAAAGGGGTTGGCGGGTGTTGCTGTGCAGCTCTAATAGCCAAAGGGTACAGGCAGGAAAGTGGAGTCAACTGGCCGCTGCCGTGCGACGGCCGACACAGAGCGGCGCCGGGTGTTTGTGGCCCTGGACACGGGATGGAACAGCCCAAGGCGACGCCGCTCTCCTGCTCCACATGCAGATGCTATGCAGAAGCAAGGGGGTCGAGCGGAGGAAGAGCTGGGCATATCGGTTGAGAGGCTGAGCTGTGAACCAAGAAGCCTCCGATTCTCAGCCACAGCTCGCTAGTTGCCCTTAAGCCGGCCACTCTCTTCTCAGGCCCACAGCTCTTAGCGGGTGCTGAAAAAGAATACCGTGGTAACACACATGAAGCACTTTGAACGTGGGGACCTAAACTCCGGGCACTGTTTGTGCACAGCCCCCCGTCTCCCCTGCCCTCCTCCCCACCCCTAAATATTCCGCTGCAACTGCTGTAGCCTCAGACAGCCTGCACCCATGGCCTCAAACCCCACATTTCAGGGGCATCCAGGATGCAAAGGGGCATGGAGGAGAAGAGGGTTTTCTTGCAGGGATGCTGAAGCCAGGGAGTCCCTGCCCTGCAATGAACTTCGACAGCAAACGACACAGTTGTCTGGTCGGGATTTCTACTGATTCTGTTTTGTAGCTGGAGTGTTTGGGGGGCTGTCTATGAACTCCGCTGTCTCAGGAGATTGTAGGTCCTTGGCCAACTGGGTTTTGAATCAGTCTCTAGTGGTTTTTAAGAATATTAATTTTTAAAAACCCCAAACACTAAAACTGTTATTGATATTCATGAACAAGCACAATATTCAGCATCAGCACACATCTTTTTCATTATTATTATTCACGTCCATGCGGCTATCGCGGGAGTGATGCTTTGCAATCCTGTTCTAGCACCTTCTCCTGCCTCTGTAGGGGTTGGGCAGGACAGACCTTTCTTGACACAATCCCCCAGAAGCAGGAGGAAGGCTTAAAGGATGAACTGAAGACTGCCCCCACCCAATTCCCTGGCAGCCACCTCTTGGATGGAGGATGGAGCTCACCAGCTCTTTTGGGAGGCGGGAGTAAACTCCTCACAGACCACCCGTTCCCAAATCTCTCCTCCAATCCCATCTATTATTGGCCCCCACTCAACTCGATGCAGAGTCCCCTCACCTCCCACCTGCCCTGTTCCTCCTCTGCTCTTGCACATCCCCCCCCCCACAATTCATCTCACAGCAAACAGCTCTATGGTGCTACCGGACTCGAATCTAATTGCTCCGCAGATGAGGGAGCCCAGGTTAACACTGTTCAGTAGGGCAAAGGGCCCACCCTAGGACTTCTAGCCAATTTGACCGGGGAGGACAAAGAATCATAGAATTGGGTCCACCAGGGTCATCTAGTCCAACCCCCTGCACAATGCAGGAAATTCACAACTACTATAAACATTAGACCCAAACATTATTATTTTTTAAAGAAAATCAGCAGCTACAGAAGGGAGGGATTCTTGAAATTGCATTCCTGCCCAGTTACTGGAAGATTCATCTAAATACTTGTGTAGACACTTTTGCAGGTTTGTTTCCGTAACCCTGAGGACCGGCCCTTAAACAGAAAGTGCATGCCATCATGTAGGGTTGCCAACTCCAAGTTGGGAAATTCCTGGACATCTGGGGGGGGTGGAGCCTGGGGAAGGCACTCAGCAGAGATGCGATGCCAAAGAGCCCGCTCTCCAAAGCAGCCATTTCCTCCAGGGAAACTGATCTGTCCTCTGGAGATGGGCTGTAATTCCAGGGGATCCCCAGGCCCCACCTGGAGGCTGGCAACCCAACATGTGCGTGTATGTGGGCAGAATCACCAACGCAATGAAGCAAAGGCTGGCCTCCCCGGACTGAGCCCCAAACACCCTCTCCCAGTCCCCAGGCTCCGTGCCATCGCTGGGGGCCATGCAACCCCCTGGCTGCCACCCACTCCCCCCCCCCCGCCCTGAGCCCTCAAGGCAGCTGCAAGCAACAGAGCGCATTGGACAGCCCAGCTCCTCCTGACAGCCACCATGCAGGGAGAGAAAGGGGATTAGTGGAGGGGGGGAGGAGGCAGGGCTGGAGTGGAAGAGTGGAGGCCCAGCCTGGGGAAACCGAAGAAGAGGGAGAGCACCTTGGGAGGCACAGCGTTTCCTGTCGAGGAGGCCCACCGGGGTCAGGGTCAGCAGGCAGCCCTCCCTGGCCCTGCCCTCCCCCCCCCAGAGAAGGGCCAGAGCCAATGCCACCCCCCTCTACCAGCCCAGGTCACTGCTGTGCCTTTCAGCGTGCTCGTGGGGGTGGGGTGGGGGGTCATACACAGACACCATTAGCAGCCGAGAGGTACAGAAGGGAGGAGGAGGAGGAGGAAGCCAGCAGGGGAGGGTTAGAATTGAACAGGAGGAGGACAGAACAAAACCAGAGTGATGAACGCCTACCTTCTGGCAAACCTGAAAGACAGATTTCTAAAAGAAAAAAAAAGGGGAGGAAAAAACTGGTGGGTGGGTGGCGGAGGAAGCACGGGAGTGTGGAAGTGAACGAGTAGGCTGGGACCCCCCCCCCAAATTTCAGGGGTCAGGTAAAAAAAATCTGCTCAACTGTTGGCTCCCGACCCCCAGACCCCCCAGACCCAGTGCCCCCCCTTTGCTCTAGACAGAGACAAACAGACTGGGGGTGGGTGGGAGGCTGGGGGGGATTCCCCAGCCTCCGCTCGCCTGCAGGGAAGGCCAGAAGCGGGCCCAGAGAACTCTGCCCCCAACCCTGCTGCAGCCGGACTCTCCCAACAGAGCAGGGGACAGAAATGGGGTGGGGTGGGGGTGCTGGGGAGGTTTTGGGGAGGGAGGGTGCACATTTACAGCAAAGAGAGAAGGGGTGTGTGGGGCAGGAGGTGCTGGACTGTATAGAATGCCCCCCACCAATTGAACATCAACCCACCCTTTATAAAAGACAAAAGGCGTTCAGGAAACCACGTCAAAAACCACCCCCCCACAATCTCCACTCTCCCTCAAGGGAGAGTAGGGAAGGCTTTTTTAAAAAAAAAAGTTAATTCATATTGACAAAAAAAGCTGCCTTGAGGGACACGCCAGTTCAGCCCCCTCCGCTGGATCCAGAGAAAAGATCAGGTGGGTATTTACAGGGTTTGGTATGTATCTCTCCCCCCACTCCAATTTTAATGGGGCTCACCAGCTCTTTTTTTGGGGGGGGGGAGTCCATGAACTCCTCACGGACCGCCCATTCCCAAATCTCTCCTCCAATCCCACCTATTATGTGAGGGGATTGAGTGAGGGGACCTATTGAGTGAGGGGACTCCACTCAACTAGATGTGGAGTCCCCTCACGTCCCACCCGCCCCGTTCCTCCTCTCCTCACCCCACTTCTGCGGCTCAGCGGCAGCAGCCAACCCCCCACCCGCTCCCAAAATTCAGGACTCCACATTTGCACAGGGGAGGATGACCCATGGGCAGGAAACCAGGCAGCTGGACTCCTGTCGCTGCCCGTGAACAATAGTCTGCAGCGGCCTCCTAGGGAGGCGGCCCTCGCTTTGCTGCGTGATTGAATTAACGCTGCTCTGAAGCCCTCCGTGCCCTGCAAAGAGACACTTGGCTTCCCTGAGACCCAGGAGCTCCGCGGGAAGAGCAGAGGAACAATTCAGCTACTTGAATCTGCAGCGAAGCTACGTGCTTAGAGATACTCAAGGGGAAGGGGGGATTCTTGGGAGTTCCTCAGAACGCCTGGCCCTCCTAGCTCACCCTGCCTGGCCCGCCCAACAAACTCTGGCTACCAGGACCCCCGATTCCAGATTTCACGCTGGAACCTCCTGCCAGTGGAGTCCCTTCCTGGCTGGATGTTCCTTCTGCATCTCCCTTATTACTATTTGGGGGGGCTGTCAAGTCACAACTGACTTATGGTGACCCCTTGGGGTTTTCAAGGCGAGATGTTTGGAGGTGGTTTGCCCTCGTCTGCCTCTCCTGGTTTTCCCTGGTGGTCTCCCATCCAAATATCGGCCAGGGGCGACCCTGTTTAGCTTCCGAGACCTAACGACATTGGGTTATCCTGGGCTGCCCAGGTCAGGGGCCTACTCCATAAAGAACTGCATCTTTCGGTGTTGGGAAGAGCAGGGGCATTTTTCTTTCTTTCTCCCCGCCTTCTGCTACTGAAGCTAGAATGCCAACTAAGCCAACTCCTGAGGCTAGTCCTCCTTGACCTTGCCAGGTGCAGTGAGGAAAGGATCGGGGAGGGGCCAATGGTTCAGAGGAAGAGCCTCTGCTTGGCATGCAGAAGGGCATGCACACTAGCCATCCCGCTAGAGAAAAGCAGCTCGAATCGAGGTCCTCGCCTCCGTGAGTCAACGCTTTCTGAAATGTATGCACTAAACCGGAAAGAACAAGTTGCCCACGAGAACAGGGCTTGAAGGGGCAGGACCCCACCCTCCCTGCCCCACCCTGCGATAGCCCCCAGGCTCCCTGCGCCCCGTCTCACCTGCGCACGAACTTAGAAGTGAACTTGCTGAAGATGCTTCCCGAGGCACCCCTCCTGCCTTGGCTGTTCCCGGAGGGCGAGGCGGGCGTCATGCCGTAGGGGAGGTTCTGCTGGTCCCGGACCTGCCGGAGCTGCCCTGCGTGGAAGGTGCTACGGCTGGAGACTCCCCGGGGGAAGTTGGTGCGCTCAGGGAGGGCGCTGCTGATGTTGTGGGCGGAGGGGGAGGCGACGGGGACTCTCTGAGGCGCAGTGCTGCGGGGGCGGGAAAGGAGCAGAGAGAAGCGGGGTCAGGGCGGGGTGGCTGCTTCCTGAGGAGCTGGCGGCCCGCCGGGCTCGGGCCGAACTGCAGCTCTCTGGCCGGGCCCAAGCTGCCGACAACCCGTTTGATCTCCTCGGCATCATCTCAGAGAACTGCAGTTCTACAAGGAACTGAAATGAGGCTACCGCGTGGGGTTTTGTGGACCCCCTCAAAGTGGCAAACCCGCAAGGGTCCCTTGAGAGGAAGGACCCATTGAACAGGCTCGCCATACAATCATCTCCCGTAAGGTAGTCATGGCTTGAATAGTAAGGCGTGCTGCTTCCAATAAAGCTTACGGGTGGATCCGAAACCAGAGGGGGAATGATGAACCAATGCACACTCATGGCCTTCCCTCCTCAAGCCCTCCACGGTCCTCAGACCCCTGGGGTCAGCAGCTGGTTTTGAACTGGGGCCACACTTGGTCTTGATTTACAGCTGCCAGGCATGACTGAGGCTGCTGGCGCTGGCTGAGAGAGAGAGACAGAGAGAGAGAAGAACAGGGCTCCTTCCTCCCCAGCACGAATGGAGAGAGAGGCTTTAGATAGGCCCTTGACTTGGTACCCACCCCCAGCTCTTCACTCCTGTCCATAAAGAAGAAGAGTTGGTTTTTGTACCCCAATTTCCTCCACCCTTAAGGAGTGTCAAAGCAGCTTACAATCACCTTCCCCTCCCCTCCCCTCAACAGACACCCTGTGAGGTAGGTGGGGCTGAGAGAGTTCCGAGAGAACTGGGACTGGCCCGAGGTCACCCAGCCGGCTTAATGTGGAGGAGTGGGGAATCGAACATGGCTCTCCAGATTAGAGTCCGCTGAACTTAAACACTGCACCATGCTTGCTCTCTGAAGTACAGGCCAAAGGGACCGTGTACCAAAGGCGCATAAAGGGGAGGAGCCTGACACACCCTTGATCCTGGCTGATCCTTGACATCGACGAGGGGATGTGTCGAAGGTCTTTTAGGTGGTGCGGGGAAAACTGTTGCTGCATGGGGGGGATGGGTGTGGGGAGAACCCTGGAATCACAGGCTGTGCCAGAGGCCAGCTGGCCAGCTGCTTGGGCCTGGCTGAGCTTCTAGTTTCCTCTCCCCGTCGATGCCCACACCTGGCTCTCACATGTGCAGCTGCCACACCCAAGAGAGGATCTCTGCTGTCCCTTCAATGCATTAATCCTGTCTCCAGGGCGTTTTGGAAGAGAATTTGCACCATGTCCCAGTAGTTATCTTAAGCTCACTGCTCCCGGCTGTTACCCACTGTGCCACTCGCCTCCAGGCCCTGAGCGAGAGCACTGGGGGAGGAGGGTCTGGCTCTAGACATGGGGCAGGACAGCAAAATGAAAAGGGGCCACCTGGGGGTGCAGAGGGGAAGAAAAGGCACGGAGGTGCACACAGCCGCCCACTTGCCTGGGTCGCTGCACCTCACAGTTATTGTCGGAGGGGGGCAGCACGGGCTTGGAAGGGTGCACCGAGGCAGACATGGATTTCTGATGCTGGCGCGGGCGCGCGGAGCTCACGGCGGCAGAGGCTGAAGCAGTGGAAGCCCTGGAGCCTGGAGTGGTTAGGCTGGGAGGGGAAAAAACAAGCAGGGGAGAAGCACAGATTTAAAGGGAGGGGAAAGGGAGGGCTGGGGCGGCCGGCTGTATCCGTAGCTGACCCATGCAGTGCCCACGGCCCCCCTCACCAATTCCCCTGCCTAGACCCCGTCGCCCTCCACCCTACCCATGATGCCCCCTGAGCAGCCTTGACCATGATCGGGACAAGAAACCCCACTATATTGTTGAAGGCTTTCACGGTCAGAGTTCATTGGTTCTTGTAGGTTATCCGGGCTGTGTAACTGTGGTCTTGGTATTTTCCTGACG
The DNA here is from genome assembly GCF_029931775.1 of Euleptes europaea. Classification (NCBI taxonomy): domain Eukaryota; kingdom Metazoa; phylum Chordata; class Lepidosauria; order Squamata; family Sphaerodactylidae; genus Euleptes; species Euleptes europaea. The sequence goes on from NC_079318.1 coordinate 88,446,196, forward strand.
TTTCACCAGCAGCTGTGGCAGGCATCTTCAGAGGAGTAACACTGAAGGACAGTACTGTCCTTCAGTGTTACTCCTCTGAAGATGCCTGCCACAGCTGCTGGCGAAACATCAGGAAAGAAAATACCAAGACCACGGTTACACAGCCCGGATAACCTACAAGAACCAATGAACCCCACTATACTTTTTATTTCAAAGGAACCTGCACCTCTTCCACCTCCACTGAGAGGTTTTTCCTAGTTTGGGGGTGAACCAATTCCCTACTGACCAAGACTCCTAAGCCCCATGGGTATTGCCGCTGACTGCCCCTACCCTTTAACACAGAAGACACGGGGAACAGAGCCCTGGCTGTGTGTGAGGTGAAGGGCGCCGATTAGTCCTAGAACTTCCCTTGCATGGGATAACGCCCTGAGCTGGTGGCGAGCCTTCGGGCAAACAGAGCTGTAGTTGGCTGATCTGAAACTAACCTGATTTGATGAAGGGAGCTTTGCCTCTGGAAAGCTTATGCCCCAAAAATCTTTTTGGTCTCTAGAATCATAGAGAGTTGGAAGGGACCATCAGGGTCATCTAGTTAAACTCCCTGCATAATGCAGGAAATTCACATCTCCCCCCCCCCACACACCCAGTGACCCCTGCTCCATGCCCAGAAGATGGCCAAGATGCCCTCCCTCTCATCATCTGCTTAAGGTCATTGAATCAGCATTGCTGACAGATGGCCATCTAGCCTCTGCTTAAAAACCTCCAGGGAAGGAGCGCTTACCACCTCCCGAGGAAGCCTGTTCCACTGAGGAACCACTCTGTTAGAAAATTCCTCCTAATGTCAAGATGGAAACTCTTTTGATTTAATTTCAACCCGTTGGTTCTGGTCCGACCTTCTGGGGCAACAGAAAACAACTCAGCACCCTCCTCTACATGACAGCCCTTCAAGATGGTTGTCACATCCCCTCTCAGTCTTCTCCTCTTCAGGCTAAACATACCCAGCTCCTTCAACCTTTCCTCATAGGACTTGGTCTCCAGACCCCTCTAAGGTGCTTCTGGTAGGTATCCGGACTCAGCTCCGGCTGATCTAATACAATCACCCCTCCCTGCTATAAACCTTTCCTCTGCCTGATTCTCATTATCCAGTAATCTGCTGTAGTTTACCCACCCCACACACGCTTTTTGGAAGAAAGAGGGTGTGTGTGTGTGTATAAACTACAGGATATTACTTTCCTCCTCATCCCTCCTCCAATATAAGGCCTGGCAGGAGAGGCCGGAAACTGCCAAAACGTAGCAACCACTCTACCTCCTGCCCTCGATAACCTACGCGTCGCCCATAAAAAAATAAATCACTATCTTAATTAGCACCAATACAAGACGATGATCGTTTGACTGGTATTTGTCTTTATTCTACAAGCTGCGAACCCTCGGGCATGCTCTCTCTTCGTCAAGAAAGAAGAGCGTGGCTTCCTCTATTGACACCCACGCCCCTGGAACCCTTCACCACGGATACAGCCGCATGTTCACATGGTGGGTGGGGGGAGGGAAGCAGATATACAATATACAGCCCGGTATATGTGTATATGGGGGGGCACAACCATAAAGCAGGGTAGGGATGGATGTGAATGGAGGGGAGGCGGAGGGATGGAGGTTCATGGCCGTGGAGGACCCCCGACAGCCACGTCGTCGGGCAAAAAGAAAACGGGGGAATGTGTGCGTGTGTGATAGATGTGGAATGACGGCTCCTTCCTGGTCACACCCCAGCAAAGGCAAAACGGGAGGGGCGGAGTACAGTTTGGGACAAGTCCTCGAGCCCTGGGGGGGGGGTGGGGGGGGGCAAAGGCCCTAAGTAAGAGTTTTGCATTTGGGGGCTAACCTTGGCTTAGTTATTGGTGGTAGACGGCTCTCTGCCTGGAGCTGTCCCACTGAGGGCGGGGTGTGTGTGTCTACCCTGAAAGAACACTCTTTCGTGCATCAATATTCCCCGTGCTTAGACAACTCGTATGTAAGGGAGAAATGTTATCATCTAGCCTTCTCCGTTACATGCAAAATGACCATGTGCAGGGAACTTCTGGGCGGAAGATATATACTTCCATCTGTCTAGCACGTTGTCATCCTTCCAGCAAGGAGCTCAGGGCGAATGAGCAAGAGCCGCATCCATTTGGCAGAGACCCATGTGAGCTTGTAGGCAGGGTTGGGGGGGAAGGGGGCCTGGGCTTGGAGAGGAAAGTAGAAGGGGAGGCCGGCTCCCACCTGGAGGGGGCCTACCCAAGGAGTTCAAGAAGGCCCTTGTTTCAAATTCAGGGTGTGTGATGCGAGCCATAAGAATATAAGAGACCTGCAGGAGCACATCAGTGGTCCATCTAGTCGCGTGACCCATCTCACACAGCAGCCGACCAGTTAATATGGAGGGCCAACGACAGGGCACAGAGGCAGAGGCCATCCCCTGACGATACCTCCGGGCGCTGTTTTTCACAGGTAGACTGCGCCTCTGGGTGTGGAGGTTCCATTTACTCACCAAGGCTAGCAACCACTGATAAACGAGCCAGACGAGAAGGAACAGGCACACAGCCCCCCCACCCGCCCTGCTCCGACACCAACTGCCACAGCAGCCTGCAGTTTACTGCTTTAACGTGTTCAGTGTGCTGAAGTGCTCCACAAAACCCCAGAAGGGTTCAAATGTGGGGGAACGGGGAAGGAGGTGGGCACCCGTAACTGAGCGGGCACCTGAGCACTGGGCCAGAGGCCGTTTAGCCCACAAACCTATCTCGGTTTTGAGGCTGCCTGAACTCTCCGGGCTTTCCCCCTGAAAAAGCCTGCGAAACGCAGCGTGGCGAGATTGTCAAGAGGGCCGGGTATGACATAAATGTCACTTGGTGGGCTGGGCCATGCCTCGCCAGTCCAGATTGAGAGGGGGTGGGGCGGCTGCCTTGGCTGGCTTGCGAGCTGGATAGGAGCTCTCAAGGGGGCGGATACGCCCTGCGGGCCTTATGTCTGACACCCCTGATCTAGATGGTTTCAGACAGCAGCCATGTTGGTCTGCAAAGAGAAGAGCTAGATTCGAGTCCAGCAGCACCTTAGAGACCAACAAGATTTTCTCACAAAGGGAGCCTCGACTCTCAAAAATCTCATACCCCAAAAAACGTGTTGGTCTCTAAGGTGTTGCTGGGCCCGACTCTAATTTACCTAGATGGTACCATCTGAACCACACCATGACCAACTGGACCTCAAGCTTTGGCCTCGGCAGCGGCAAAATGCCCTGGTGTTGGTTCCTGCAGATGTGCCCCAAATGGTGCTGCTTTTCTGTGGCATTAGGAGCCTTACCTCGGGCGCAAGAGGGAGAAAGCGCCACCACATGCAGAACAGATCTGACCCTTGGTACCGCTTTGGCTAGCAGGCGGGAAGGACTTCCCAAGACAAGGCTCCCCAACATTACAAAGCTCCCTGCGCACAGAAAACCAGTGTGTCAGGGAGCAGAAGGGCCGCGTCCAAACAATGGTGGCTCCGGACCAGCAGTCTCAATTTCAGGACCTGTTTTAGCCAAGCCGCGGTTGTGTCTGAGCTCCCGGCCCCGAATCCCCCGTACCTATCTTTGCCGTTCTGGATGGAGTTTTGGCCCAAGCTGGTGTGCTCCAGATTCGGTGAATTCCGGCTCCGGTTCGTGCTGGTCGACAGGACGCTGTTCTGCGGGGGGGGGGGGGGGGGGGCACAGACACCAAGTGAGCAGGAGTCCTTCCACCCACAGATCCACAGATCCCACCGGACAGTAGGGGCACCACCACCAACCATCTGATTTGGGGAACAGCCTTTTTTTGGGGAGGGGGGAGTCGCCAATTTGGCCCCTCAGAACACGGAATTGCTAAGGAAGGCGTTTTTTAAGCTCTGCCTTCTTTCTTGTTTCCTCCCCCTCAAGGTTTTAACACGTGCCGCGAACAGCCATTTTCAGCCTTGCAAAAAAGTCTGAATGCAACGTTCCTGACACGCAAAAACCCAGAAAAGCATTTTAAAATGCGCTTCTGCCAGGTGTCTGAACTGACTGATGGCCACGCAAGGCAGCAGACGTTCGGCTGTACTTCATCCATCCTGCGCTCTACACTGCACGCCCATGAACCACCTCCTGGTTCATAGAATCATAGAGTTGGAAGGGACCACCAGGTCATCTAGTCCAACCCCCTGCACAAGGCAGGAAATTCCAAACTACCTCCCCCCCACACCCCCAGTAACCCCTACTCCATGCCTAGAAGATGGCCAAGATGCCCTCCCTCTCATGATCTGCCTAAGGTCACAGGATTAGCATTGCTGACAGATGGCCATCTAGCTTCTGCTTACAAACCTCCAGGGAAGGACAGCTCTCCACCTCCCGAGGAAGCCTGTTCCACTAAGGAACTGTTCTGTTAGAAAATTCTTCCTAATGTCTAGATGGAAACTCTTTTGATTTAATTTCAACCTGTTGGTTCTGGTCCGACCTTCTGGGGCAACAGAAAACAACTTGGCACCCTCCTCTATGTGACAGCCCTGGTTCTTCCTCCAGTAACTACCAGGCCCTGCATGCGGCTCACAGGCGGAAAGCTCCTCGCTTTCCACACAGAAGGTCCCGGGTGCAATCCCTGGCACCTTCCATTAAAGGATCTTAAGGCAGGAGAGTCTTGGGAAAGCTGATTCCTGGAAACCACCCAGAAGTGATTCCCCCCTCTGATGACTGACGGACGGACAGGAGCTGGCTGTACTTTGTCACCGGGCTAAGACCGGACCGGCGGAACCCCCCACCCTCGAGCGGTGAGAAGGGACTGACTGTGGAGGGGGAGGGGGTGCTCTTCTTCCTCTCGAGGCCCGGCAACGGGCTGGCCGGCACTTTGACGGTACTGCTAGCCTTCCGGTCCCGCTCTTCTTCGGGCCGCTTGTTCTCTGCATTGGCTGCCTGTGTTTTCTTGGAGTATGAAGTGGATGTCGGGATAGTCGGTACTGTCAGGGGGGAGGGAGAGACAGAAACGTCATCAGGGCAGGGAGGGGGCACCGTCCACAGCGGACGCATCTGCTTGGGCACAACGAGTGATTTAAACCGAACTCTCTCAGCCCACGCAGAGGCAGGCAACAGCAAACCACCTCCCAGCCTCTCTTGCCTTTAAAAGCCCCTAGGGGTTCTCCATACGTCAGCTGTGGCTTGACAGCACTTCCCACCACAGCTGCCATTATGACTTGTGGCAGCAAACTGAATGATGGGATGTGCTAACAAAGACTTTATTTTGTCTACCTGTGCATCAGCTTTCATAGAATCACAGAATTGGAAGGGACCACCAGGGTCATCTAGTCCAACCCCCTGCACAATGCAGGAAATTCACAACTACCTCCCCCTCCCACATCCCCAGTGACCCCTACTCCATGCCCAGAAGATGGCCAAGATGCCCTCCCTCTTATCATCTGCCTAAGGTCACAGAATCAGCATTGCTGACAGATGGCCATCTAACCTCTTCTTAAAAACCTCCAGGGAAGGAGAGCTCACCACCTCCCGAGGAAGCCTGTTCCACTGAGGAACAGCTCTGTTAGAAAATTCTTTCTAATGTCTAGAGGGAAGCTCTTTTGATTGAATTTCAACCCGTTGGTTCTGGTCCGACCTAATGTCTAGACAGAAACTCTTTTGATTTAATTTCCACCCGTTGGTTCTGGTCCGACCTTCTGGGGCAACAGAAAACAACTCGGCACCCTTCTCTATATGACAGCCCTTCAAGTAATTGAAGATGGTTATCATGTCCCCTCTCAGCTTTGTCGTAGGACACTGAAGTTCTAGCATCACGGAGAGGGAGAAAACAAAACTATCCATTTTCTCCACAGCAGGCCTGGGCTTAGATCCTGAGGATCCTTACTGATGGAATGATTTCCATCAGTGGAGTGTGACTTCCCTGCCTCCCTTCTGCAGCCCAAATTACCCCCTGAAATGCTGCTCCTGGGTGGTGGTGGGGGAAGATTCTGCGGTCTGCTGGAAGATGGCGAGGAACTGGCAAAAACAGACAGCAGAAACGACCCGTCGGCAGAAATGATTTGTGTGATTCAGCCTGTTTTATCTACCGATCTATTGTCTCCTGCTCACACTCCATTCCCTCCCCATGAAGCCTCTTTCCCCTATCCGAAATCCCACATGTTGCTCTTTTTTTTTGCACCTTTCCCGGCTCTTTCCACGTCCTTCTCAAGATGTGGCGGTCACAAATGGACGCAACATCCCAAAGGCCACTTCCCACGCTTCAACACCACAGACCCGTTTGATCCCCCCCTCGTGCCTTATGCCTGCGGCGTAAGGGAAAACGCCCCTCAAGGCACCCCCTGCAGATGTCGGGGGAGGGACTCACCCTGGTCGCTGAAGCGCCGCTGCTTGGGGTTGGCCGAGACGCTGCGCTGTACCTTGTGTGACGGGGAGGGGGCGGTGCTGTTGGTGAGGTCGGGCTGGGGCCGCGGCTTCAGGGTAATGCTGTCGTTGTCAAGCTGAAAGAGACGGGGGAGAGGGGGGAGGGGCCATGTGGTAGAGCATCTATTTGGCATGCAGAAGGTCCCAGGTTCAATCCCTGGCATCTCCAGTTAAAGGGGCCAGGAAAGTAGGTGATGGGAAAGACCTCTGCCTGAGACCCAGGAGAGCAGCTGCCAGTCTGAGTAGACAATACTGACTTTGATGGACCGAGGGTCTGATTCATATAAGGCGGCTCATGTGAAAGTGGGAGGGAGCCCTGTTCTCCGAAAGGGGTTCGCGCCACAAGGCATGGCCAGTCTTGAGCTGCCCTCATCCCCACCCCTCCCCCCAGCAGCCATGGAAATACACTTTTCAACGCTTGATATACAGGGCCAAGGTCCTGTCACAAAATGGCACCGGGGGACAGGACCCCAACCCTATACCCTTAAAATTAAAGCATTTCTTCCCTGCTGTTGAAGAAAAAACTGAGATGCTGAATGTTTTAAAATGAGTGCTGGCGGGGGTGTGTGTGTGTGTGACTCCTCCTCCTCCGGCCTCACTGAGGAAAGGTTTCCAGAAGGTTCCGGCAAAAGCCCCTGACTAAAGGCCTAAAATTTAAGAGACCCGAAGGGAATACAGATATGGAGCAGGGTGAACAAATCAAAAGCAAAATGCTTCGATAATCGTACAAGAAGATGAAGCTTTCCTTAAAGAAACCCCCCCGAAAACAACAACGACAACTGCAGGTGGTATAACGGGACAACAGACCCTCAGGATCCCTTGAAAGAAGAGTTGGAGGGCCAGTTTGGGGGGGGGTGTCCCAGCCGCTCAGCCAGAAAAGTCCTGGGCAAAGGAGCTGCAGCCGAAGCTTTTGAATGGGCTCGCGGCACCCTGTTGCCTGGGCACTAGGGGACGCGTGAACCGCCTTACCAATTTCCCCCCGCCACGACCCCGGTGGGTTCAGCTGCTCACTCACCTCTGAGTTTTTGTATCCTAGCAGCAGATATGTAGCCATGACTTCGTTATACTTCTGGCTGACCAGCGAGTCCTGGATCTCCTCGCGGGTGTATCCCATGGATATCATGAGCTCTGCAGGATGGCACGCGGGGAGGAAAAGAAAAATGTCAGACCTCCTGCGATGATAAACACGTTAAGGAAAAAAGAGAGAGCTGTCTTGAGGATGGGGAGGGGGGGCTTGGAGGCAAATCAAAATCCGAGGTCACCGCCGCGGCGCTTCTTTCACACACGGTTCCTGCGTGGTGCTTCGCCCTCCCCAGCCCTTCCCCACCCCATTGCCACACCTGTCCGCCTGGGGTCCTTGTAGTCGGGCAGAGGCTCCACATAAGGCTTCAGTTCGTCGTCCTCGTGCCCCACATTCATCCAGCGGTCTTTCATGATTTGCTGTTGGGGGAGGGGGGGTTAAGCAGGCAAAGGAAAGAATGGAACAAAAGTAAACCAGGGGAATATGGTGAGGTTACACTCTGTAATGGGAGGCTTCCAAGATCTTCTGTACAAGCCGTATCCTAATATTGCCACGCCAAAAGTCTTTACGTTGCAACTGCGCTGGCTAAATAAATAGGGCTGCACCCTCTCCCCCACTCAATTGCAGATGTAAGATAATCAAGCGAGACCGTTGGTCCACCAAAGCTCAGTACTGGCTGTTCCAGACAGCTGCTATAAGAGAGCTAGCGTGGTGTAGTGGTTAAGAGTGGCGGACTCTAATCTGGAGAACCAGGTTTGATTCCCCACTCCTCCACATGAGCGACGGACTCTAATCTGGTGAACCGGGTTGGTTTCCCTGCTCCTGCACATGACTCCTGCTGGGTGACCTTGGGCCAGTCACATTTCTCTTTGAACTCTCTCTGCCCCACCTACACCGAACAAGGGAGGTAGGGAGAGGAAGGGAAGGAGATTGTAGACCAGTTTGATTCTCCTTAAAAGGTAGAGAAAGTTAGCATATAGAAACCAACTCTTCTTCTTTTATACGTTAGGGGCTCAGGCAGAGAAAGAAAGAGCCAACTCTGTGGCGCAGTGGTTAGAATGCCAGAGTAAGATCTGGGAGACCCGAGTTCAAATCTTCCTCCTTCCATGGAAGCTTGCTGGGCGACCCCTGGGCCAGTCACTCTTTCTCAGCCTCACCTACCTCACAGGGTGATGATTGTTGTGGGGATAAAATGTAGGAAGGAGGAACCATGCGTGTTGCCCTGAGCTGCTCGGAGAAAGGACGGGGTAAGAGGAAAGCTGGGGTGTGGATATTTCAATAAGTTGATTAATTTAAATTAAAAATGCAAGAGATACAAATCACTTCCACAACACACCTCCCACCAGAGACACAGGGTTCGAATCAGGGACTCGAGCTCAGGACTAGGATTAGGTGGCCAAGGATTCTCTCCGGGCCCAGCCTGCTCGGCTCTGCGAAGCTGCCCAAAAGCAAGGGAGAGAAAAGAGGGGGGGAAAGCCCTCAGTTGCTCCCCATCACTCCTTTCACAGCAAGATAACAAGGGCCTTTCAGCTTCATCAACCCCTATGGACTAATGGCTCCTTTCTCAACACCACAAGTGCATCCTGGGGCTGAGGTGGTAATTCGCAATTAAAACGCAGCCCCACCTCCCTGGTTCTCTCAGCTGCCGTTTACTTGGTAACTAGGGGGTACTGGGGGGGAAGGAAGCCTTCAGGAGAAAAAGAGAGAGGGTCGGGATACGGAGAGCCAGCGTGGTGGTTAAGAGCAGCAGACTCTTATCTGGAGAAATCGGGTTCGATTCCCCTCCGCCACATGAAGCCTGCTGGGTGACCTTGGGCCAGTCACAGTTCTCTCCGAATTCTCTCAGCCCAAACAGAGGCAGGCAATGGCAGACCACCCCTGAACGTCTCTGGTCATAAGAACATAAGAAAGGCCATGCTGGATCAGACCAAGGCCCATCAAGTCCAGCAGTCTGTTCTCACAGTGAAAAACCAGGTGCCTCTAGGAAGCCCCCAAACAAGACAACTACAGCAGCATTGTCCTGCCTGTGTTCCACAGCACCTCATATAATAGGCATCTTCCTCTGATCCTGGAGAAAATAGGCATGCATCATGACTAGTATCCATTTTTACTAGTAGCCATGAATACCCCTCTCCTCCATGAACATGTCCACTCCCCTCTTAAAACCTTCCAAGTTGGCAGCCGTCACCACATCCTGGGGCAGGGAGTTCTACAATTTAACTATACATCGTGTGAAGAAAGACTTCCTTTTATCAGTTTTGAATCTCTCACCCTCCAGCTTCAGCAGATGAGAGCAGATGACCCCGTGTTCTAGTATTATGAGAGAGGGAGAAAAGCTTCACCCTGTCCACTCTCTTCATACCACGCATAATTTTATAGACCTCTATCATGTCTCCCCTAAACCACCTTCTTTCCAAGCTAAACAGCCCTAAGGGGTTTAACCGCCTTGAAAGCCCTACGGGGTCGCTGTAAGCCAGCTGTGACTTGACGGCACACAAGGAACACGTGTGGAACCCCTGGTTTGCTCTGACCATGTGAAGAAGAAGAGTTGGTTTTTATATGCTGACTTTCTCTACCACTTAAGGGAGATTCAAACCAGCTTACAATCACCTTCCTTTTCCCTTCCCCACAACAGGCACCTTGTGAGGTAGGTGGGGCTGAGAGAGCTCTAAGAGAGCTGTGACTAGCCCAAGGTCACCCCCGCTGGCTTCATGCGTAGGGTTGGGGGAACAAATCCAGTTCACCAGATTAGCCTCCGCCGCTCATGTGGAGGAGTGGGGAATCGAACCCGGTGCCTACATCCTCCCCTCCACAGTGGGGTATTCCTTTTCCTCATCCATCACATACACACATGGCCACCTCCCTCCACTCTTGCGGAGAGCAGGGGGGGCCTTATCTCCACCTCTCCACCACGCTGAACACCAAACAAGTCCCTTTCGAATCAAAGAGGGTCCCCACGTCTCCCACAGCCTGCGGCTAAAATTATACCTGGCAGGGAGAGGACAGCAGTGCCGCCCTGCTGCCAGAAGGCAAGACGCTTCCCGCTCCCTGCATGAAGAGAAGGCTGGCGTGGCTGCTTCGGCTGTCTCCCCCCCACACACACACAAAGGCAATTTCGGATGGCAGGGGGCACTGTAGCCCAGCCAGACAAAGTCACGAGACAGGAGCTGGGAAGTGAACTGTGGCCTATTTATGCCAGCATGGGGAAGGCTTAAAGGGGGAGGAGGGAGAAAGCAAATTAAAAACAGAACGGCACAGAGAAGGACGAGGCTTCCCATGTTTACCAAAAACCCTGGGAAACTGGCTGCGCTTTTTAAAGCAAGAAAAAAAATTAGTATGGTGGTTTTTTTTAAAAAAAAGAAGAGACAGGTAAGGGCAGAAAGAGCCAATTCTTTATCACTAGCAAAGAAGATTGCAAAGGGTTCCGTTTCGATGTTTTTTAGGTAGTTTTAAAGGGTAGCCCGAGTTGGTCTGCAGTAGAACAGCTAGATTAGCGTCCAGGAGAGACCAGCAAGATTTCCAGGGGATAAGCATTTGAGTCACTGAGAAAAGGAGCCTTGACTCTTGAAAGCGAACACCCCCAAAATCGTGTTGGTCTGAGGTGCTACTGGACGCATATTTAAATGGTTTTTAGGTGTATATTTAGGGATATTTTTAAAAAGCATATAAAGAAGAAGAAGAGGAGGAGGAGGAAGAAGAGTTGTTTTTTGTATGCCAACTTTCTCCACCACTTAAGGAAGAATCAAACTGGCTTACAATCGCCTTCCCCTCCCAACAGACATCCTGGGAGGTAGGTGGGGCTGAGAGAAAGCTAATAGAGCTGTGATTAGCCCAAGGTCACCCAGCTGGCTTCACATGTAGGAGTGGGGAAACAAATCCAGTTCACCAGATTAGCCTCCCCTGCTCATGTGGAGGAGTGGAGAATCAAACGTGGTTCTCCAGATCAGAGTCCACCGCTCCAAACCACCGCTCTTAACCACTACAACACGCTGTCTCTCTCTCTCTCTGTGAAAATTAATCCAACGCCTATCATAAGGCAGGAGTAGCGGCTGCTTGCTGTCAGGTATACAGCCAGTCACCACAAGTCAAAGTTTGCGACTCCTTAATGTGTGGGAAGATTTTTTTAAAAAACACAGGTAACATCTTAGTGGTTTACAGTGGAATCCTATGTAGAGTTACTCCATTCTAAACCTACTGAAATACATGGGCTTAAACCAGAATAATTCTGCACAGGGTTGCACTGTTAATTTGCAAGGTATGTAAGGAGAGAGAGAGATGGACAACTGTGCCAGTTTGGAAAAATGATTTATTATTAAATTAAATTCTGAAGAGCTGAAATCTATTCTTATTTATGACGCCGGTTATGCAAACATAAAAACACACACGAGTGAAACATACAAACTCACAGGTGATCGAACAGATCTTGGCTTTCATCCCAGATCTGGTACAAGCTCTTTTCAAAAGCGGAATTAGAGATAGATGCACACACACTGCACAACCCAGAGCAGCTATAAAAGCCGAAAGTCAGTTAATGGGTAGCTGCGGTTCCAGTGCAGGGCAGGGGGTGGCTGCCCCTAAATGAGGAGGGGAAGTGGGGGAGATACATAAGAACATAAGAAAAGCCATGGTGGATCAGACCAAGGCCCATCAAGTCCAGCAGTCTGGTTACACAGTGGCCAACCAGGTGTCTCTAGGAAGCCCACAAACAAGACGACTGCAGCACATTATCCTGCCTGAGTTCCACAGCACCTAATATAATAGGCATGTTCCTCTGATCCTGGAGAGAATAGGTACGCATCATGACTAGTATCCATTTTTACTAGTAGCCATGAATACCCCTCTCCTCCATTAACATGTCCACTCTCCTCTTAAAGCCTTGCAAGTTGGCTGTGGCTCAGTAGTAGATCATCGGCTTGGCATGCAGAAGGCCCCAGGTTCAATCCCTGTCATCTCCAGTTAAAGGGACCAGGCAGGTAGGTGATGTGAAAGACCTCTGCCTGAGACCTTGGAGAGCCGCTGCAGGCCAGAGTAGACAGTACCGACTTTGATGGACCAAAGGTCTGACTCAATATAAGGCAGCTTCATATGTTCATCACACGCCTTTCGGAAGCTGAGCAGGATCAGCCATGGTTAGTACTTGGACGGGAGACCACGAGGCTCCCAGCTCGGCAGGCAGAGCAAGCAGAAGGCCCTCTGCCGTACGCCTGGCATTTGAAATTGAAAGGGTGTCAAGTTAGCAAATAGAGAGAGAGAGAGACCTTTTCTCTGCCTGGAGAGCGATGGCCAGTCGAGGAAGACAATACTGATCTAGGTTGACCGATGGTCCGACTCGGTATACAGCGGCTACCTCCGATATCTCCCTCTCTCCCCCAGATGGCAGAGTTAATTCGGCAGCTCAATCTAGAACTGCTGACTGAGTGATGACAGCGGGGTGGTGGTGGTGGTCAAAGTACAATACCTGCCAGTCAGTTTTGCACATTCTGACACAGTAGAGTCAGCTCAGACACTACTGGGTTAAGCAAAAAAAAAAAAAAAATCCCCACAGAGGATGTCACGTCCACTTACCTCTAAAGTGCCTCTTTTGCTAGGGTTAAGGATGAGGAATTTTTTCAGCAAGTTTTCGCAGTCTGTGGACATGTAGAAGGGGATCCGGTACTTCCCCCTCAAGACCCGTTCTCGCAGCTCCTGAGGAGAGAGGAAAGGAAGATGATGCGACTGCTCCACTTGCCACTGTGATGGATGATGCTGCCCTCCATACACGCATGCACGTGTGCCCAGGGCAGCTGAAAATCTGCATTACTGCAGATGGAAGAGATGGTTCCCCGCTCAGATAAACCTGGGACAGTCATCCCTGCAGCCCAACTTGGCCCTATCTCGTCAGAGATAGGAAAGCTAATACAGGTCGGCCACTGTTGGTTCTTGGATGGGAAGCCACCAAGGAAGACTGGGGCTGCTACGAAGGGGAAGGCAAGGGCAAGTGACCTCTGCTCATCTCCTGCCTTGAAAACCCCATGGCCCTGGGGGGTCACTGTGAGTCGGCTGTGATTTGATTGCACGCAATTATCTTTTCTAGCAGCCTCAGTATCCCAGAGTAGTCCTATCCTCTGCTGCCAACATGAACAGCTCCCTGCCCTCCTCTAAATGACAGCCCTTCAAATACTTAAAGAGGGCAATCATTAATTAAAGAGAGGGGCTGTGACTCAGTGGTAGAGCATCTGCTTGATATGCAGAAGGTCCCAGGTTCAATCCCCGGCATCTCCAGTTAAAGGAACCAAGCAAGTAGGTGATGCGAAAGACCTCTACCTGAGATCCTGGAGAGCCGCTGCCAGTCTGAGTAGACAATACTGACTTCGATGGACCAAGGGTCTGATTCAGTATAAGGCAGCTTCATGTGTTCGTGTCCTCCCTCAACCTCTTCTTTTCCAGACTGAACATTCCCAAGTCCCTCAGCCTTTCCTCGCAGGGCTTGGTCTCCAGGCCCCTGATCATCCTCATCACTCTCCTATGCACCTGCTTCATTCTGCCCACATCCTTTTTGAAGTGAGCCCCCCAGAACTGCACACTTTACTTTGCTTACACCTGGCATCTGACTATCCTGACTATCCTCAAAAGGCCAGCCGTGCCTTCTCCCCTCTTACCTTGAGGTTCTGCCCATCGAAGGGCAGCGAGCCGCTAACCAGTGTGTAGAGGATGACCCCCAGGCTCCATACGTCTACCTCGGGCCCATCGTACTTCTTGCCCTGGAAAAGCTCGGGCGCGGCGTACGGGGGGCTCCCGCAGAACGTGTCAAGCTTGTTGCCGAACGTGAACTCGTTGCTGAAACCGAAGTCTGCAATTTTAATGTTCATGTCGGCGTCTAAGAGCAGATTCTCTGCCTGCAAAGGAGAGGAAACTTCAGCTCATTGTGGGCAACTAAAGCTCGGCCGTGCCGGGGCACCTCTGTGGCTGGGGGAAAAGCCCCTGACGAGCTCACGATTTCCCGCTGGAAGCAGCAAGCAGGAACATGACAGATGGGGAAAATTGCACCCCAAAATTCTCTGCAAGTTAGCACAGCTCTAGTGGCCTAGGACCAATTTTTCTGATATGCTTGGTGTTTTTTGTTTGTTTGTTTTACTTTCAGGGAGTCCCCCGCTTTGTGTGTAGACCAGGGCATGCTCATTGACTGTGTGTGGAATGCAGAAGTTTTTTTAAAAAACAAACAGCTTTCTTTTTGCCCCAGAAGGTCGGACAAGAACCAACGGGCTGAAATTAAATCAGAAGAGTTTTTGGCTAAACATTAGGAAGGACTTCCTGACAGTTAAGAGCGGTTCCTCAGTGGAACAGGCTTCCTCGGGAGGTGGCGGGCTCTCCTTCCCTGGAGGTTTTTAGGCTGAGGCTAGATGGCCATTTGACAGCCATGCTGATTCTGTGAACTTAGGGGGATAGCAAGACAAGAGGGCAGGAAGGGATGAGTGAGTGCTTGGCTCTCATGGCCCTTTTCTACATGCCCAGGGTAATGTTGGTCGCAGCTTTGGGGTGAGGAAGGAATTTTCCTCCAGGCCAGATTGGCCAGGGATCCTGGAGGTATTCTGCCTTCCTCTGGGCATAGAGCAAGGGTCACTGTGTGTGTGTGGGGGGGGGTAGTTGTAAATTTTCTGCATTGTGCAGGGGGTTGGACTACTAGATGACCCTTGAGGTCACTTTCTGTCTCTTTTTTTCACCTTGGACAGCTTTTCGTTCCCGTCTCCCTCTTGCACAGTTTTGGGTAGGTACCTCTAACAGGACTGTCTCAGTCTCAAGACAGAAAGGACAATACATTGGCCGCTGTTCACTATACCATCCTATTATCCCTGAGACACATATACACACACACAACAGATTTAGCTGTATTTTACATTAATGATTTTGATGGATTGCAGTGGTCCATCTTTGGTTCCGCTTGGGAACAAAAAGGCTGCAGACAACTGCAATCTGGCTTAGCCTGTTCTCCATCTCCCCACGGTCCTCAACATGGGTAGGTGGGGGAATGCATGGACAGATGGAGTGGGAGAAACGGCTCCTACATTTTACCACCTTCATTAGTAAACTCCATTTTGCTTTGACGCAAACAAGGGACTTTGTTCTTAGGATCGAGATGCGTGGAAAGAGAAGGCTCCCAACAAACCAGCCTTGTTGTGGTCAATGTTTCCTCCCCCCTCCTCATTATGAAGACCCTTCCCTAGTAGGCTCCTTGAGATGCATTTCCAGAAAATGATGTTTGCAGAATCACACTGAGAAGAAAAAGATCTGCACAGACCACGGGAGCTCTGTTTAGTTCCCCACCCAATCCTACCTTCTTTTGATATTCCACGTACAGTCAGTTGTTTCTGGGGAGGGGCAGTGGCTCAGTGGTCAAACACGTCTGCTTGGAACACAGAGGTTACCAGGTTCAGTCCCCAGCATCTCCAGTCAAAAGGACCAGGTAGGAGGTGATTTGAAAGACCTCACCCTGGGTGACCTTGATAGACCTTGATGGACCAATGGTCTCATTCAATATAAGGCAGTATATGTATTACCCTGTAGCTCAGGGGTGTCAAACTCAATTGTTACAAAAGCCAGATACGACATAAATGTCGGTGGGGGTCTAGCCATCCCTCACTAGCCCAGATCAGGACTGGGGGGGTGATGGCTGCCTCAGCTGGCTCGCGGGCTGGATAAGAGCTCTTATGTTTGGCAGCCCTGCCATAGCTTTTCAAGCTTCTTTCGGGAAGTCATGAGAACTAGATACTTGGTCCTCCTGGGCCCCCAGTAAAAGTTCTCTTTTGTACGGGGTGGATGGGTGTGTGTGAGGAGGTTACTCCCTCCCCCAACCCTAAGTGTTTTCCCAGGTTTATACTTACCTTCAAGTCTCTATGTACAATAAATTTTTGGTGACAGTACTGCACAGCAGACACTATCTGGAAGAGAACAGAGAGGACGGGTGGTTTGTTCATGAATCAGGCAGCTTCCCGTTTACTTTCACCGCCTAACATTTGGGCCACTCAAGGGCCTTTCCGGCCCAACCCCCGGCCTTTCAGGAGCCGCTTTTCTGCTGCGCATTCTCACGTGCGCATGATTTCCCCATGGAATCAGCATCCGGAAGGGAAAGGACACTGACCTGTCGGAATTTTGCCCGTGCTTCCTTCTCTTTCATCCTTCCGTGGGCTACTAAGTAGTCGAAAACCTCACCTGCAGGGGGCGTCAGAGAGAAAGAAACAAGCATTTGGAATTAGGCTTCCAAATAAGCATTTGGAATTAGACGGGGGGGGGGGCGGGGGGGAGAGGAACATGGAGAGAAATCTCAAAAGACCCAAATTCTTGCTGCTGGAGGCAAGTCCTTTACCTGGGGGGAAGGGTGCTTCCTACAAAGGGTTAGCCACATTTACTCCCAGAAGCTTGTTACAGACTAACGCGTTTATCATAAAAGGTTTTTGTGAGCCAGGCTTGATTCATCGGAGTGAAGGAGCATCATTCTCAACAGGCAGATCTACAAATGGGCAGAATGAGCAGGCCGCTTTGGGGACGGGGCGGTGGAAGTATGATTGCAAAAGGAGAAACTGAAGTGAGCCGTGAGGCAGGTGCGTTACCTTATTACATGGAGTACATATGAAAACAAGATCCGGTGGAAATAAACACTGCCTGCCAGAGTGGGTGTGGATTATTCCTGACCAGCGATGTGTTGGCAATGCAATTAGAAGAGTGCAAATAAACCTCCAATGAGGGACAATTACTTCCTGTACGTCCTTAGCTGACCCCTGTCTCCACTGAACCCAAGCCCGGAAGTGTCAGATCTGCCTACAGAACAGCTCGATTCGAATCCAGTAGAAGAGCTGGCTTTTATATGCCAACTTTCTCAACCACTTAAGGGGGAATCAAACCGGCTTACAATCGCCTTCCCTTCCCCTCCCCACAAGAGACACAATGTGAGGTGGGTGGGGCTGAGAGAGCTGTGACTAGCCCAGGGTCACCCAGCTGGCTTCATGTGGAGGAGTGGGGAAACCAACCTGCTTCACCAGATTAGCATCTGCTGCTCATGTGGAGGAGTGGGGAATCAAACCCGGTTCTCCAGATTAGAGTCCACTGCTCCTAACCACTACACCACACTGGCTCTCAGGGGTGCCTTCTGAATCGAAAGTCCAATCAGCAATGTGGGGCAGAACATTTCCCAGCATTTTTCTTTCCTCCGCGGACATTTTACCCCCATTTCTAAAGACTTGCTGATCCATAACATTAGTAACAATGAGCGGACAGAAAAGGTGAGAGCTGGAACGGGTGTAAAAAGCAAGGTGACCAATCTGGATCGGGGTTCTCTTCCCTGGCCCTATCCCTCCCCCAAGTGCCTTTCAGCTGATCTCCGGACCCACACTTACCCCCACTGGCATACTCCATGACGAGGTACAGCGTCTTCTCTGTCTCTATAACTTCAAATAATTTAACTGCAAGACAGAGGAGAGAGAACTCAGAGCAGGGAGGGGACCCGAAGTTTACAAGACCACACTAAATTAGATCATGGCGGATAGCCGGGTTAGTCTGTCACTAGCCGCAGAAAAGAACAGGAGTCCAGTAGCACCTTAAAGACTAACAAAATTTCTGGTAGGAGTGGTATCTGAAAAAGTGAGCTGTGGCTCACGAAAACTCATACCCTGCCAGAAATTCTGTTAGTCTTTGAGGTACTACTGGACTCTTGCTCTTTTCTAAGACTACGCCAAGAAAGCAGAGAAAGATCTCACCCTCTGTTACAATGCCAGAATCGATCAGCGGAAGGTTCGGGATTCGGAAAAAGCAAGAGGACAAAAAGGTGGCGGAGAAAAGGAAAGCAAGAAAGGCTTCTTTGCGCAATGGGCAATTAACCTGTGGAACTTCCCACCACAAGATGCAGTGACGGCTGC
The DNA here is from genome assembly GCF_029931775.1 of Euleptes europaea. NCBI lineage: Eukaryota > Metazoa > Chordata > Lepidosauria > Squamata > Sphaerodactylidae > Euleptes > Euleptes europaea. Next base: position 88,464,476 of record NC_079318.1, read on the forward strand.
TCGCTTAAATGTCATTAAAAAGGGATTACCACGGATGAACGGCACACCTCCGACATTCTCAATGGGTTTGTCTTAAAATTAAGCACCCGGGGCATTGCCAAGCAGAGCTCTCTGCCAGGGGCAGCACGCTGTTCGAAAAGGATTAGGCAAATTCTCGGCCAACAGGGCCTAGCAGAACGATCGCGCCTGGCGGCAGACGAAAAAAAGAACTGAGGAACTCACCTATATTGGGATGATTCAAAACCTTCATTATTCGCACTTCCCGGAAGAGCTGAAGAAACAGAAGAACAGAAACAGCGGGGTCAATGTGGGTGGGGGGGATCTACAGAACCCCCTCATCAGATCATGCCCAGCTCAGTTCACTTCTATGTAAGGCTCTAGGGCACTTTCCATTAATGGAGGATGAGGGTCCACAGATGACCCAGCTTAGCAGGAAGTGGCTGGAAACAATGACCTTTGGAAGACTATTGTATACGGAGGCTTATTTTTGCCGTTACCTTCTCAGGCTCAGTCCGTACTTGCGCACCCCTCCTGGCCCCGTGATCTTTGCTCTCACTGGATTAGACATTTTTAAGGATAATGCATTACCGTAATCCGTTAATTAAAAATAGGCAATCCGATTGCCTGCCATGAGTCAAGGTAATAAGCTGCTAGCACCCGAGCAAAGGGATATTATTGGGTGTTGGGGAAGCACAAACACACTGGCCTCCTGGCTGTCCTTAGCGAAGAGAGCAAAAGGGGGGAGCTTTACACACCCTTGCCTGTGGTAAAAGCAATACCAACTGGTGGTAAAAGCAATATTTTTGCTATACCAGCTTCCCTGTGACGTCTCAAAAGTGCCAGCCAAGGTGATTTTGCTCAGGACACATCAGGCTCTTGGAGAAGGAGGAGAAGAAGGGAGAGGGAAAGGGAAAGGGAAAAGGAGGAGAAGGAGAAGGAGGAGGAGAAGGAGAAGAAGAGCTGTTTTTTTTATATGCCGACTTTCTCTACCACTTAAGGAAGAATCAAACTGGCTTACAATCACCTTCCCCTCCCCACAACAGACACCCTGTGAAGCAGGTGGGCTGAGACAGTGTGATTAGCCCAAGGTCACCCAGCTGGTTTCATGTGTAGGAGTGAGGAAACCAACCCAATTCACCAGATTAGCCTCTGCTGCTCATGTGGAGGAGCAGGGAAACAAACCCGGTTCTCCAGATCAGAGCCCACCGCTCCAAGCCACCGCTCTTAACCACTACACCATGCTGGCTCTCCCCAGAAAAAGCAGACCCTGCAGTGCTTAATCGCTTTAGAGCTTGGGAACGAATCAGGAGGGAAAACCATCCGTCACCCTTTACCTGAGCTTGGCGCAGCCGCTTGGCAGGCCCTGCTGCTGCTGGCTGGGGAAAATTGCAGCTCCAGGTCCTGCCTGCCTCAGCCCGGCGGCCACAGGGACAGACAGGCGGCGACTCCAGCTCCCCCCGGTTCCTATAATCTGTGTGCTTTGCCTAGATGCTGAGTGTCTACGCAGGTGTGGGGAGACTGAGATGCTGATGGGATATGGAGAGGGGCGGGAGGGCAGTGCTGGAGCGTGGCTCCACCCCAAGATGCGGCAACGGCAAGCCTCCTTGCCCTGTTCCCCAGCCCCTCGCCTCTGGTTTTGCCAAGCGATACCCATGTGCGCCCAAGAGCTGGCTTTTCTGCACACGTGAGAATACACGTGAGCCCAGAGTGCGGCCCCAGCCAGGGCCTGCAGGAGCTGCATGTCCTGCTGCAATTCACAGAGGCCCTGACTTGCTCAGCATGCAAAGAACCACAGAATCATAGCGTTGGAAGGTACCATCAGGGTCATCTAATCCAACGCTCTGTGCAATGCAGGAAATTCACAACTATCTCCCCCTCCCACATCCCGTGACCCCTACACCATGCCCAGAAGATGGCCAAGGTGCCCTCCCTCTCATCATCTGCCTAAGGTCATAGAAGCAGCATTGCTGACAGATGGCCATCTAGCCTCTGCTTAAAAACCTCCAGGGAAGGAGAGCTCACCACCTCCTGAGGAAGCCTGTTCCACTGAGGAACTGCTCTAACGGTTAGAAAATCCTAATGTCTAGACAGAAACTCTTTTGATTTAATTTCAACCCGTTGGTTCTGGTCCGATCTTCTGGGGCAACAGAAAGCAACTCGGCACCATCCTCTATATGACAGCCCTTCAAGTATTTGGAGATGGTTATCATATCCCCTCTGTCTTTTCCTCTTTAGGCTAAACATACCAAGCTCTTTCAACCTCTTTCAAGAATGGCGAGGGTGATCAGTACCATCCCCTCCCAAGCAATTAAAACAAAACCAAAAAAACACCCCTGCTTAAAGCTAGCAAGTTGCAATTACCTCCAACACAACATGTGGCCGTTTTTACTACAGCGAATAGCTGTTATGCGCTCCTCCTGTGCCCCTCTATTCCACAATGGTTACCAGGACCCGCCCTTCGAGTCAGTCTTTAAACCCCGATTCCCTGGCTGCAACAGATGGGCTCTTTCAAGGAGGCAGCTACTGCCTCGCATTTTGCAGCAGGTCCCTGTTGTGCGTTCCAAGCTGTCAGTTCATCAGCGGCCCTGGCCCCGCTTTCCGGGCTGTCTGTGACCCGCCTTCCCTTCCTCCTACTGCTCTGGCTTCTCTGTTCCCTTCCCTGGCAGACTTCCCTTCTCAGCTCTCCCGCAACTGTCTCTCTCCCGCGGCCCCTTTTCCCCTCTGTCCCCAGCGGCCATGGAGAAGAAGAAGAAGAGTTGGTTTTGATATGCTGACTTTCTCCCCACAACAGACACCCTGTGAGGTAGGTGGGGCTGAGAGAACTGTGATTAGCCCAAGGTCACCCAGCAGGCTTCATGTGTAGGAGTGGGGAAACCAACCTGGTTCACCAGATAAGAGTCCACTGTCCGTTTCTCCAGATTAGAGTCATGTGGAAGAGTGGGGAATCAAACCCCGTTCTCCAGATTAGAGTCCCCCGCTAATGTGGAAGAGTGGGGAAACAAACCCGGTTCACCAGATTAGCCTCCGCCGCTCACTTGGAGGAGAGGGAAATCAAACCCGGTTCTCCAGATTAGAGTCCACTGCTCCAAACCACCGCTCTTGACCACTACGCTGGCTCTCTAAGATGGGCTTCCCCCTCAACCAGGGCATGAAACACTAATTTGTACCCCCCCCCGCCCCCCGGTCACTTAGAACATCATCTGAGTAGGACGACCCCAACGGATAGAACCAAACATCTTCTTTCGCTTGAATGCACATGCTGGGAGAAACCCCCTCCCAATACAATACTGCAAGCCATCCTTGTTGCTTGCTGCAGTTTCTGAAAAGGCATCCCCACAGGCTGCTTCTGGGTTTCTAAAGATTCAACGCCTCCCTCCCTCAGCTTCCAGGGCTACAGCAATTAAGAAGCTGGTGGGATCCCTAATGGCCATTCGTGGGAAGAGACATGTACACAGTTTCCAAACCAAAGGCAGCATCTGGAGATACGGCGAAGCTGGCAGCCGCTCGAAGGCCAGATGTTCCCGCTGCCGGAGCGACTGCTTAATTTGCTGCTGGCAGAGCGAGCCACTCCAGACACCCGGCCGAGACACTGGGGAAAAGCTTTCGGACGGAGAGGCTAGCGAGGCTGACAGATGGCCCTGTACCTCAGGAGGCCCCCTGCTGCCTTTCTACTTCCTCCAAAATGTCACAGGCATCAAGGTTTGCTGATATCTTTGACAGCTTCATCTGGCAGGTCTTTGAGTCCACATCCCTCAGAAACCGGAGAGTGACTGGGGAGCCAGAAGGCCTTTGGATCCGGTTTCCACGTGGATCGGGTTCCGCCTGCCCTACCCCAACCAGTGCTGCCGTGCTACAAGACAGGAATGGTGCGGACATGGTGCAGTGGAGCGATTACTGCAAACGCTTGCCCCCACGCTGCTGGAAAAGCAAGCGAAGAAGAAGACTTGGTTTTTATATGCCAACTTTCTCTCCCACTTAAGGGAGACCCAAACCAGCTTACAATCACCTTCCCTTCCCCTCCCCACAACAGACACCCTGTGAGGTAGGTGGGGCTGAGAGAGTGTGACTAGCCCAAGGCCACCCAGCTGGCTTCATGTGTAGGAGTGTGGAAACAAATCCGGTTCACCAGATTAGTCTCTGCCACTCATGTGGAGGAGTAGGGAATCAAACTGGGTTCTCCAGATCAGAGTCCACCGCTCCAAACCACCGCTCTTAACCACTACACCACGCTGGCTCCCAGCGAAAGACTCTCCTCCTGACCGCCTTGGTCTAACCCCCATCTGCAGCCATGCCCACACTTTTTCTGCCAAGGGGCTGGGGTGTTCAACAGAACCAAGGTCCGGTTCAACGACACTGGCAAATGTTCCCAAGGTGAGATCTACAATTGTCTCCGAACCAGAATGCGAGAGATTCTGGTCCAGAATGGCCATCTGTCAGCAATGCTGATTCTGTGACCTTAGGCAGATGATGAGAGGGAGGGCATCTTGGCCAACTTCTGGTCACTAGGGGTGTGGGGGGGAGGTAGTTGTGAATTTCCTGTATTGTGCAGGGGGTTGGACTTGATGGCCCTGGTGGTCCCTTCCAACTGTATAATTCTATGATTCTAGATCCGTCCTGTCCACATGTAACTGAGCGCTCCTGCCACCAACCGGAAGCTGCGGCGGCTGCATACCTGTTTTTGTACTGAAATCGCACCCAACTTAAGGTCTGTCAAGAGGCATCTGCTTTAACGCCACTATCCCCCAGGGGTGGCGGATCCTCTGCCCTCCGGCTCCCCCCCACCCCCCGTCCCTTTGGGGCAGACGTCAGCATTTGCAACACCCTGTTCCAAAAAACACTTCTTCCCCCCCCCCCCAAAGCAGCAACGAGAGGGGGAGAGGCCTGAAACATTCACTGGTAACCAGCGAGAGGTAAGGGGGACACCTTCGAGGCCATCTGCACTGGAGGAAGCAGGAGTTGCCCCCAGGGGTGGTGATCGTCCTGTCACATGAACGCATGAGCACATGAAGCTGCCTTATATGAATCAGACCCTTGGTCCATCAAAGTCAGTATTGTCTACTCAGACCGGCAGCGGCTCTCCAGGGTCTCAGGCAGGGGTCTTTCACATCACCTACTTGCCTGGTCCCTTTAACTGGAGATGCCGGGAATTGAGCCTGGGACCTCCTTCTGCATGCCAAGCAGATGCTCTACCACTGAACCACAGCCCCTCCCCGTCAGGGCTCCGAGAAGGCAGGCAGGCAGGCAAATCACGCTCACTTTGGAAGAGGGGGAGGGATTCGTCTTTGTAGCCACGTCCTAGCCTCTTGCGGAGAAGAGCATGTGCTCGCGACGCCTACATGGTCCAGGCGCTTGTTGCGGAACAGCCGGAGCAACGTGGGGATGGTTGTCTCTCTGCTGATGGAGCAGAGCATTTTACGGCAGTCAGGAAAGCCGTAATCAGGAGCCTGGAAGCAAACGGGCCCTCTGCCGAGCCGGCCTGGGTGAAGGTGGAAAAGGGGAATGTCTGGTTGAAGGAATCCTCATTTTTTTATGCCCAAAGAAGCCCAAATCCAGCCAGATGGAATCAGTTACACAAGCAAGTCTGTGCTAACATTTGCAGAATGGATTCTGGCTACATAAATTTGCAGGGAGAATGTAAAGAGACCTGTTTTGTCCCATTCTGGGTGGCAGGTGGGTGGGTCCGGGACAAAAATGCAACAAGATGCAAATACAAGAAGGGTTTGCGTGAGATAAAAGTGGCATAATAGGAGACTGATAACGGCAACAAATGCAGTTCCAGCCCCATGGAAACTGTGCCATCATGAGGGCTAGAAAAACACACACACAAATAATCTAGAGGTCCTTGATAGTTAAATTGTGGAACTCCCTGCCCCAGGATGTGGTGATGGCTGCCAACTCGGAAAGCTTTAAGAGGGGAGTGGACATGTTCATGGAGGAGAGGACTATCCATGGCTACCAGTCAAAATAGACACTAGCCATGGTGCAAACCTATTCTCTCCAGACTCAGAGGAGCAAGCCCATTATATGAGGTGCTGTGGAACACAGGCAGGCTGGTGCTGCTGCAGTCGTCTTGTTTGTGGGCTTCTTAGAGGCACCTGGTTGGCCACTGTGTGAACAGACTGCTGGACTTGATCTGATCCAACATGGCCTTTCTTATCTTCTAGATGATTTTTAAAAATTCCCTCATCTTACAGAGTCAATTTTTGGCTTGAACAGTTTTCTTGTTTATTTCATGTTAGATAAGCACAAGATAACTCTGAAGGTTAACTATTTAATATTGTTTAACGCGCTACATTTTGATAAGATCTGGAGGGTTAGAGAAATATACCCATAAAGCTTTTAATTTGTTACTAAAATGTAACGACTGTCTTCCGGTTTTGTGGTGTTTTATTTTTTTGTTTTGTTTTTTGTAACGGCCATATGCAAGGAGGAGGAGGAGGAAGAGAAGGAGAAGAAGCAGAAGAAGAGTTGGTTTATATATGCTAACTTTCTCTACCACTTAAGGCAGAATCAAACCGGCTTACAATCACCTTCCCTTCCACTCCCAACAGACACCCTGTGAGGTAGGTGAGGCTGAGAGAGCTGTGACTAGCCCAAGGTCACCCAGCTGGCTTCGTGCGTAGGAGTGGGGAAACCAATCCAGTTCACCAGATTAGCCTCCGCCGCTCATGTGGAGGAGTGGGGAATCAAACCCGGCTCTCCAGATCAGAGTCCACTGCTCCAAACCACTGCTCTTAACTACTACACCACGCTGAACTGAACTGATTTAAACAAAGGATGCCAGACTTGGAGGCTCACAAGACAGTCGGCAAGGCACCAAGATCCTGACCAACTCTAGTCCTGCTTTCGCTGAGATCCCTCCAAGTGTCTAACAGCTGTAACTTCATCGCGAGTCGAGCAGGGGGGGGGAGTCAAGTGTCTGGCGTATTTTTCCAGTTATCATTTGGAGCCTCTGCTTCGAGCTACGATGCCAGGCTACGGATCAGCACTCCCACACAATCGCGGCAAGCTCTAGCCCCTTGCGGCTAGGACAAGCTTCCCTCGCCAACCCAGCCAAGGAAGCCTTTCTATGCCGCCAAGCCAATTCTAAAATGGAACATAACTAGGAGAGATAAGCTATTCCATACTGGTCTGCCAACGGGGGATAGGAGGAGGAGGAGGAGGAGGAGGAGAAGCGTTGGTTTTTATATCCTGACTTTCTCTACCACATAAGGAAGAATCAAACCGGCTTACAATCTCCTTCCCCTCCCCACAACAGACACCCTGTGAGGTAGGTGGGGCTGAGAGAGTGTGACTAGACCAAGGTTTGAAAAGTAATGTCTCAAAAGTGCCAGCCAAGGTTTTGCTCAGGACACAACGGGCTCTTGCCCCCCTCCCCCCCCCCCGAAGAAGAAGAGTTGGTTTTTACATGCTGACTTTCTCTACCATTTAAGGAAGAATCAAACCGGCTTCCAATCTCCTTTCCTTCCCCTCCCCACAACAGACACCCTGTGAAGTAGGTGGGGCTGAGAGAGCTCTAAGAGAGCTGTGACTGGCCCAAGGTGACCCAGCTGGCTTCATGTGTAGGAGCGGGGAAACCAACCCGATTTTCCAGATCACAGTCCACTGCTCCAAATCACCGCTCTTAACCACTACACCATGCTGGTGGAGAGATCACCAGCAGGGAAACAGCGACACCCAAAGGCTCCAGGCCTCCGAGGCAAAACAAAGCAATGGGGGGGGGGGGGAGAGGAGGAAAGGAAGACACTTCTCCTCGGATCCAGGGTACTGCTGCAGCGTCTGACAGTCCGCCAGCTCACTCGGGCTTTTGTTTACAAGGCCTTGTCAGCAGCTGCCGCTGAGCCAAGCAAGGCCGCGTGGGGCGGGCCGGCCCTGTCAGGCTCAAAGTCAAACAGAACCCCAGCCCAAACAGGCTTGGTGGTCACGTTTCGGCCGCTGGTGGCGGCGGCTGCTGACAGGCGTGTCATCTGCAGGTTGTGAGCCATCAGAGGAGAGAGAGGCTGTTATCTAGGATCTCTGGCACAGGCCCTGGCCAGACAAGGTCCAACTCCCAGGAGGGGCTGGGGGGGGGAGGGTATTGCAGGGCAACAAAGAAGAGCAGTAGCTAACATGCTTCTCTTAACTGATGGTGGATAAAGTCGGAGAGAGAAAGGGACCATGGCGCATGCATGCGTACATGTGCCTGACCTGCCAAATCTTGGCTAGTTGCCAGTTTTCTGCACTTCCTTTTCCCCAATCTGTGCAAGTTTGTCCACCAAATGCAGAAAGAGAAAGGGGGTGGGATGGGATGGGAGCGTGTGGGTGAAGAGAAACATGTCCATTCTTTCTTGGTACAGAGCGAAGCATGGTATTGGAAAAGAAATCAGGGGCACGGTCAGTGGGGAAGAAAAGAAAAAGAAGAAGAGTTGGTTTTTACATGCCGACTTTCTCTACCACTTAAGGAAGAATCAAACCGGCTTACAATCACCTTCCCTTCCCCTCCCCACAACAGACACCCTGTGAGGTGGGTGGGGCTGAGAGAGCCCTAAGAGAGCTGTGAGTAGCTCAAGGTCACCCAGCTGGTTTCATATGGAGGAGTGGGGAATCAAACCTGGTTGTTCAGATTAGAGTCCACCGCTCCTAACCACTACACCACTCTGGCTCTTAACCACTACACCACCTTAGAGAGAGCCTTAATGTTATACTTGGTGGATCTCCAAAGACAACTGTCCTGACTGTGCTTAATGTACGACAGTCGTAGTAGTCTGTTGAACAACATGAGGAACGGCGATAATATAGAAGGACGGGGTGTGCCCAAGGCAAAGGAACCAGATTTAAAGGCGGGTTAGGTCCCGCCCTAAGCCAGGTCTTGGCTGGGGATTGAGGGAGGGCTGGGAATCAAAATAAATAAATAAATAAAACCCAGCGTGGTGTGGTGGTTAAGAGTGGTGGTTTGGAGCGGTGGACTGTAATCTGGAGAACCGGGTTTGATTCCCCGCTCCTCCACATGAGCAGTGGATGCTCATCTGGTGAACCGGGTTGGGTTCCCCACTCCTACATGAGGCCAGCTGGGTAACCTTGGGCTAGTCACAGCTCTTCGAGCTCTCTCAGCCCCACCTACCTCACAGGGTGTCTGTTGTGAGGAGGGGAAGGTGACTGTAAACCGGTTTGGTTCCCCCTTAAGTGGCAGAGAACGTCGGCATATAAAAACCAACACTTCTTTTAAAAGTCTCAAAGATGGGCGCAAATCTGTTGAAATGTTAGGCTGAGGCACTTCCTCATTCGCCCAGCGCAGAGAGAATGAAGACAGGAGTCTTCCCTCTTGGTATGTGGTGTGAGAAAAGCTGGGGAAGGGAAGGGAGGAGGAGAGAGAGAGAATGCATGCAGCAGGGATAATTAACCAGTCAGGAACAAGGCAAGAAGCCATTACTTTCAAAACTGGAGGGAGGAGAGCGGCTCAGTGAAAGAGTGCGTGTCTTGCATGCAGAAGGTCCCAGCCTCTCTAGTTACAGGGAAGTAGATGCCCTAGCTCTCCAAAACATTCAGTAGAAACAAAGCAGTGCTGAGAGTTGGGATACTAGACTGATTTTGTATAGGCTGCCTTCCATATCGACTTCCAAGCCTGAGAAGGGAAAGGCCTCCTCCCAGCATTTTTGCCGTCCACCCCGATTTCTGGATCATTCCTTTCCACAGCCTTCCTTCCCCAGCCTGGCAGCATTGGCTGCTGTCCCAGAATCAGAATGACTCCGACCGATGACGTCAGCCACAGAGGACCCTGCCTGTCCTGTGCCCCTCTGTGACATCACAGCAATCTGGCCAATCACAACCAAAGCTTCGTCACCACCACCGCCATTACGTTCGTTGACAAACACAGAGGGTCCCCTGCTCTCCCAACATTCGTAACAAGACCTGAGCAACCTGACAGGGTTGTTAGGAAGGCAACCAAAAACGACGAAAGCAGTGTGCGTGTTTATACAGTGCTCCTCCAGAAAAATGAAAAATGGATCAAAACCACTCATTCACACCACTTACCTTCTGTAAGCTGGATGAGTTCAGCTGCGTCTTGTCAATGATTTTCACGGCCACCTGAATGGAAGGGGGGACACAGAAAGGCCATGTTAGGTTTGCCCATTAACTGAAGCAAAGGATTGTGTGGAAAAGCTAAGTTTGTTAATACTCAATGGTGGAGCACCCCTGTCTCTCTCTCTCCCTCACCCCAGCACCATTCTGGCTAACTGTAATTCTATCCCTTGCTTTAAAAAAAGGAAAAAAGGGGGGGGAAAGGACATTTCAAACAGCAAGCCACGTCTCTCAGGACACACATTTCCAGGACAGGTCAAGTACAACAATAATGTTATGTGGACAAGGCACATTATTGTGGAAAAGAGAGAGAGAACATTAATAAAGGTAAAGGTAGTCCCCTATGCAAGCACCGGGTCATTCCTGACCCATGGGGTGACATCACATCCCAACATTTACTAGGCAGACTGTGTTTAGGTGGTTTGCCAGTGCCTTCCCCAGTCATCTTCCCTTTACCCCCAGCAAGCCGGGTACTCATTTTACTGACCTCAGAAGGATGGAAGGTTGAGTCAACCTTGAGCTGGCTACCTGAAATCGACTTCCGTCGGGATCGAACTCAGGTCGTGAGCAGAGCTTTTTGACTGCAGTATTTATGTTCTAACAGAAGCAACGCTTTTTCTGATTTTGACTATCAGTCTGCCTCAATTCAGCAACTGACGGCTGACACTGTGAAGGCGCTCCGCCCTTTCTGTCAGTTGCTTGGGGCGGAACGGCGGCATTTTAAAGCCGGGAGCCAAGCCCGGTCAACCATCAGGGGTCCACAGACTTTGAGTTACTCTGAGAGCCTGCCCAAATTCAGACTCGTCACCACTCATGTCCCATATGGAAGGAAAGGGGATGGGGAAGCATGGCTGGCCGACTGCCTTTTCACAATGAGTTTCCGAGGCACTCCCAGCACCTCTGAGGCTCGTAACGTCTAGCTGAGGGGGTAGAGTGGAGCCCAGCATGGAGGATAGAGAACCTTCCCCCAAAACCTGCAGTGGAAAAGGAATCTGTCAGACCCCACAATGACTTCAGAAAGACTGCCAAGCAGATAGATGCCTTGCTGCTTTCTCCCAAGCCAGCATGACGACAGGGAGATTCCTCCTGCCCTTTGTCCAGGAGTACGAGAAGAAAATGGGGGACCATGGCAGATGACAAAATGTAGGTCCCTTTGGAAGAGTCACTGCTAGAGATGAGAAGGCCTGGGGGGAAAAAACAAAAATCTTAGGGGGAAAACACTCCCCCTCCCAATTCCCCCCCCGAGGCCTTTTCAATTATTCCATTGGAAATGTTGGGGAGTACTGGGGAAAAACCTCCTATGAAATATTTTCTTTTTTAATTAATGAAATGCTTTTAAAGACAAGGTGGGCGTGTTTTTTGCCGTCAAGTCAAATCTGACTTAGGGCAACCCCTGGTGGGGTTTTCAATGCAAGAGACGTTGAGAGGTGGTTTGCCGTTGCCTGCCTCCGCGTCACGACCCTTGGAGGTATTCCTTGGAAGTCTCCCATCCAAATACCTGCCAGGTTTGATCCTGCTTAGCTTCTGAGATCTAATGAGATCAGGCTAGCCTGGGCTATCCAGGTCAGGGCTGAAGACATAATACAGCTCTTAAATACAAGATGCATTTCTGCACCTAGAAAAATACCTCTCCTTCATGAGGGCAGCATGCAGGGCTTTTAACTGCTTCTGCGGCCCTTTTGACCTGGCTCTTCTCTGGTGGCTGACCTTTTCACCTCTCCCTCAAACCACTATTGACACACATACCCACAGATTGGGTATCAAGTAGCTTATTGCCCTACCTTGCTGGAGGGAGGGGGGGAAAACCACAAGAAGTTGGGGCAGAAACTGCACCAAAGCCTCAGAGGAAAACTCTGAAAAGTTTCATTGAGGACAGGCTCCCTCTAACCAGTAGCCACAGAAGGAACATAAGAAGAGCCATGCTGGATCAGACCAAGGTCCATCAAGTCCAGCAGTCTGTTCACACAGCGGCCAACCAGACGGCATCTAACTGGAACTATATCGAGCTGTGCAGATATTATTATTGACCCTTTGTATGACCTTTATTTCTGACCAAAACATATATTTATGCTATTCAACACAACTCTTGTTATTTAACACAAATCTTGTTTTTTCTGTTTAATATAGGATGCACATCAGCTTGTGGTTTTCTCTTAAGAATTGGGCATATTTGCAATTTTGCTTGTAGAAACCTAAGGCATTTATAACTTTTAAATTCCATAAACATTTCAAATGTTGCAATTTTATATGCTAAGTAAGTTATAAATGATGCATTTTCTGTTAAAGTGGTAAATTTGGTTTAGGTTTGGTAGGACAGCAACTATTGCATGTATTTCAATTGCCCCCCAAATTTCAGTTTTTTTCTGGGGGGGGGGAATGGGGGAAAACATTTTTTCCTCTGTAGCTTCAAAGTTTCTGGAATTTTTACAACTCGAGTCACTGCTGAGTTTGCTCAGAGAATGAGAATCTCATTTATTTTCAGCCACATTTTAGAGCTGTATGCAAGCTTCCAGATTGCACAGATTCAAAGCATTCCACAGCTTCTGTTGTTCATGACTGGAAGTATTTCGTAACACAATAAAGAATTACAGTGATGTTTCCATTAGGACATTAATCGGTTGTTATTAGGTAATTTATTACTATGCATTAGGTTGTATTATTATGCATTTGCTTTCACTTTTCATTTCATTCATGATTTAAGTATCTATAGAAGTTAATTTTTTACTGTTTGTTTCTGTCTGTTTCAGCAGTAACTACAAACACATTTTAAAAAACCACACAGCGTGCTCCCCAATGGCAATCTGATTAAATCACATGCCAATAACATTTAGCATTTGTATAACACTTTACTAGGGTTGCCAACTGCCAGGTAGTGGGGGAGAAACAGGCACCTCTATACTAAACCCTACAAAAGCCCTATAATACTAATAATATGTCCATAATGTAAAAGAAAAAACTGAGTAGAGGAGAAGGAGAAAGAGAAGGAGACATGCCGACTTTCTCTACCACTTAAGGAAGAATCAAACCGGCTTAAAATCACCTTCCCTTCCCCTCTCCACAACAGATACCCTGTGAGGTAGGTGAGGCTGAGAGAGCTGTGACTAGCCCAAGGTCACCCAGCCGCTGTACTTCTTGCAGGCACGTTCCATACATGGGGGAGAGGGAATCGTTTGAGGTGTCTGCTAATGCAACCTGACCCAGAAGGGGGCTCACTGTGAATTTCACTGCAGAGTTTCCCCACCCAGACACGGGTGCTAATCAGACAGCAGGAGATATATTGTCTGAGTGGGTGGATGTTCAGATCCCACATCCCTCCCCCTCTTCTCTTCGTGGACTTGCTAAATGACTCGCCTGCAAAGCTACTGCTCTCCAGATGGCAATTAGAGCATGTGGGTCTGGATTTCTTGGACAGACGTTTCAGGGCCAAATGATCTGGGTGCCATATGAAGGACAGCACTCAATGGGTTAAAGCACTGAGATGGGATTGGGAGGGTTCATTTTATTAATTTATTTGCTTATTTTTAAAATTTCATTGTGAACTTAGGCAGGTTATGAGACGGAGGGCAGGAAAGGTTGTGCCGGTGCTCATAGCCCTTCCTTACATGCCCAGGGTAATGCCGATCACCACTTGGGGGCCAGGAAGCAATTCGCCAGGGATCATAGAATCATAGAGTTGGAAGGGACCACCAGGGTCATCTAGTCCAACCCCCTGCACAATGCAGGAAATTTACAACTGTTGCCATCTTCTGGACATGGAGTAGGGGTCACTGGGGGTGTGTGGGGGATGTAGTTGTGAATTTCCTGCATTGTGCAGGGGTGGTGGTGGACTAGATGACCTTGGTGGTCCCTTCCAACTCTATGATTCTATGTCATGCCACGGGGGAAATGTGGAACCTGGTAACATTCAAGTCCTACCAAATGCTAGACTTTGGTTACCTCTTAGAGAGGCAGCCATTACGCGCACGAAACCAAAATACTCACTGATGCCCTTGGTGAGACCTCTGTGGGGAGAAAGGGTCCGCCCTTTCGGCTCATGTGATCAAAACACCCTAGTGCCCGCCGCAATCCCTGGCGGCAGCTGCCTATTTGGCAAACCAATATATGAGATTTCCCCCCACCCCCAGTGGCAGAGGGAAAGAGAGGCAGAACCCTTCTTTAAGTACAGGGTAAAAAAGACAAGAGAGCAACCGTCCAAACTGTGGAGTTCTACACAGTTGCCATTGGTTAAAGGAAAAAGGGAGGGGAAGGAATGGAAACGCGCAGCCACAAATGAGAGATGGAAGCACGCCAGCAGCAGCGCCAGTCGACCAGAACATGGCTGGTAATTGCATCTCTCCTCAAGTGGCAGGGAATTACTGCAACGAGGGGAGGCCCTGAACCGGCACCGGCGCTCCAATTTCCTGGAGAGAGTAACGGCTGGGCCAGTCCACACCCCTGTATCCGAAGAATTCTATAATCCCGCTCCATGGAAACCCTAATCCCCACTTCCAAAGAAAAGCCGCTATTGCAAATCAATTAATGTGTATGTGCAAAGCTGGCTGATTAAAGGCAAGGTTCATCCCCAAATCTGAGGATCACCTTTCTGCGGCAAAGAGCAGTTAAGAAGGCAGGAAGAACACATGAAGCTGCCTTATACTGAATCAGACCCTTGGTCCATCAAAGTCAGTATTGTCTACTCATAGAATCATAGAGTTGGAAGGGACCACCAGGGTCATCTAGTCCAACCCCCAGACCGGCAGTAGCTCTCCAGGGTTGCAGGCAGGGGTCTTTCACATCACAGTTTACAGCCACTATACCTTTAACAGGAGATGCCGGGGATTGAACCCAGGACCTTCTGCATGCCAAGCAGATGGTCTACCGCTGAGCCACAGCCCCCCCCCCCCGAATGGGCTGCAGGTACAAAGAGTGGGGGGTCTTCGGGAGAGTGTTACTGGTGTACAAAGATATCAGACAACCACGTAAACTGCAGAAACTGGGAGGAGGGGAGGGGGCAGGCTCTCGCATTATGTCTTCCAAGACCCCTTTACAACAATGAGGGTTAGAACCTTTAATCCGTACCGCTTTCTCCAATACAAGCCTACCCCACAGACTTTGGTCACTAGGAGAGGACCTGCAACGGCGTTCCGTCACCTGCAAAATCATCAGCCAATGGCTGTGTGTGACAGTGCCTTCTTGCCGGAGGCACCGAGACTGAGAAACCCTGTACCCTGTGCAAGGTATGTCTGCCCCATTCATCGACCTTCAGAAAAACTAAAAACAATTCTCTCCTGGTGGGGCAGTTTGTGGTTTGAGAAAATGTGCCCAAGCTGGAATGTTCCAGTCTGGATTTTGGTTCAAACAACTTGGTGGGTGACTCGTTTCCAAATGCAGTTTCCTTTTGGCTGTTGTTGATTCTGACTTAGTATTCTATTTTAGGTTCTGATTTTAAATCCTAAACATCGATATACCCTTGAACACTTTCTACCCTAGACATCGATATACCCTTCAGTGGGGCACCAGGAGGGGGCCACTCCAAGACCAATGACAGAACCTCTGCTGGGTCCTTCAGAGCTTGACAGCCAGATGGTCAACAACTCGCTATTCTCAAGGGACCGGCCCTCAGGACGGGGTGAGCGAGAAGTTCAACCTTCCCCTAGCTGAAGGCAGGCCACTGGGCCTCAGGCGCTACAAAGCTCTAGCTAAGAGCCTGGAAAGTCAGGCATCAGGAGAGAGTCAGGAGAGCCAGCGTGGTGTAGTGGTTAAGAACAATGGTTTGGAGCGGAGGAGTCTGATCTGGAGAACCGGGTTTGATTCCCCACTCCTCCACATGAGTGGCGGAGGCTAATCTGGTGAACTGGATTTGTTTCCCCACTCCTACACACGAAGCCAGCTGGGTGACCTTGGGCTACTCACACTCTCTCAGCCCCACCTACCTCACAGGGTGTCTTGTTGTGGGGAGGGGAAGGGAAGGTGATTGTAAGCCGGTTTGATTCTCCCTTAAGTGGTAAAGTCGGCATATAAAAACGAACTCTTCTTCTTCATCATCAGCGACAGCCAGCATGGCGTAGCGGTTAAGAGTGGAGGGCTCTGATCTGGAGAACCCGGTTCGATTCCCCACTCCTCCACATGAAGCCTGCTGGGTGACCTTGGGCCATCACGGTTCTCTCCGAACTCTCAGCCTTCCATGCTTCTGAGGTTGGTAAAATGAGTACCCGGCTTGCTGGGGGTAAAGTGTAGACGACTGGCGAAGCCAACGGAAAACCACCCCGTAAACTACGTCTGCCTAGTGAACGTTGTGATGTGATGTCACCCCAAGGGTCAGTAATGACCCGTTGCTTGCACAGGGGGACTACCTTTACCTAGAAGCGTGTTCCTCAGGACTGTAATGGGAAGGGCGGGGGGGGGGAAGAGATATAAAGAGAAGATGTTCAAAACCCCTTTGCCATTAGAAGGGATCAGGACGCAGGAGCCACAGCGCAAGGAGGTCTCAAGAAGAAAAATCAATGCCGTCTGCTCCACCACGATGACTCTGCTGTGGTCTGAAGCTTTCTGTACATTTCTGTACCTTTTTAGGACACGATGCGAGACGCTCTCCTTGAGAATGGGGTTTTGCGGCCAGAGATAAAGGTTTATTTCTGCAGCAAAGAGCTCACAGTACGCTGCCAAATGCCATTTCTTTAAAAACATGCAAGCAATACATTTAAGAGGGGAAAATATGTTGTTTTTCAAATGCAAGCAATATTCTGCATCGTCCCAAGGTCATTACTGAACCAGAGCCCTTGTGGATTCAATGAGTTATACAATGAAGACAAATGACCTCTGAAGCAAAAGATTCCTCATGCAGCTTTTACTTAAGCCACTGAGGTACACGGTTACAGTGTTGGACTAAGGAGGTTTGAAGACCCCCCCCCCCAACTGTGCCACGGAAGCTCGCTGGTCACTCTCTCACAGCCTAACCTGCTTCGCAGGGTTTTTGTGAGGATAAAATGGAGACGACCCCAATGCCGCGAGCTGTTTTGGGTCTCCGTTAGGGAAGAAAAGCAGGGTAGAAACCTGAAGAAATAAAGAATGTGGTGAATGCTGCTGTAATGTAGTAGCTACTAGTGCGAGGTGTCTTAAAATTTCATCTCAGCCCACAACTCAACATCGGATGCTGGGGAAGAAGAGTTGGTTTTTATATGCCGGCTTTCTCTACCACTTAAAGGGAGACTCAAACCAACTTACAATCACCTTCCCTTCCCCTCCCCACAACAGACACCCTGTGAGGTAGGTGGGGCTCAGAGAGCTCTAACAGAGTTGTAACTTGTCCAAGGGCATCCACCTGGTTTCGTGTGTAGGAGTGGGGAAACCAACCCGGTTCACCAGATTAGCCTCTGCCGCTCATGTGGAGGAGTGGGGAATCAAACCCGGTTCTCCAGATCAGAGTCCACCGCTCCAAACCACTGCTCTTAATAACTACACCACACTGGCTCCCTCGTCTTTCTACCCACGATGAAGCATCACCTCTAGCCTGAGGCAATAACCCTGACCTAGAAAGCCCGATGATGTGACTTGGTCCGAGGCCCTTTCATGCGTGCCTGCGTGCTGGACTTCCTGGGAGAGGGGCCGTGGCTCAGCGGCAGAACGCCCACTTTGGCATGCAGGAGGTCCCGAGTTCAATCTCTGGCCCCTGCAGATGGAAGGATCTCACGCAGCAGATGCCAGGAAAGATCTCGTCTCTGCCCGAGCCCCTGGAGAGCAGCCAGTCAGAGCAGGCACAGCCGAACTAGACAGACACATGAACTAACTCAGTGTGAGGGAATCACTAGGCAGCCTTAAGCAAACAGGACTGGAAAGTGGGGAGGAGAGGAGGCAGACCTTTAAACAAATACAAAAAAGACAAGTGCACCAGTACTTGAATTGTATTCATTGGATTGGGAGTGCTTTTTGCGAGTGGCATTGTGATTTCATGGGCATTAGCGTGAATTGGATTTTTTTGAGTATTTCATATTTGGTCAATGACTGCAAATTGTATGGCCATTATATCGTTCCTACTCTTTGGATGCTTTACACACACCACCCTACGTGTATTCACAACCACATCCACTTTGGGATTTAGCAAAATACAGCTGCCTGCTTTAGCGAAGCCTCCTCCGCACCCCCTTCTTCCATCCCCGCAACCGTCCCTCGGTGGCTCCGCTCACCTCTTTCCCCGTCAGGACGTGCCGTGCCAACTTGACCTTGGCGAAGTTCCCCTTGCCGATGGTTTTCAACAAGCGGTAGTTCCCAATATGCGGCTGCTCGTCTGCAGAGGTGGCCGAGGTACGGCCGCGCAGCATGTTGGACTTTGTGCTTGGCTTGGACTCCGGATGTCCCAAGGCCGGCTGAGGAGACATTTGGGGGAAGGGGAAACAAAACAAGACCACACGTGTGATGAGTCTGGTGCTGAGAGTCTGAGACGTTCTCCACAATGACATACCCCCCTTTTCCAGGCCCTCGTGGCTAGTTTAGCGGCTATCACCACGAACTTGACAAATGCAGAATTTTAAGTGTTGGCTTCCAGATGCCGTCACTGCCTTGCAATAAGGCTACAAAAGTTTCCTATAATCATACAGTTGGAAGGGACCACCAGGATCATCTAGGCCAACCCCCTGCACAATGCAGGAAATTCACAACTACCTCCCTAGTGACCCCCAGCGACCCCTACTCCATGCCCAGAAGATGGCCAAGATGCCCTCCCTCTCATCACCTGCCTAAGGTCATCAAATCAGCATTCCTGACAGATGGCCATCTAGCCTCTGCTTAAAAACCTCCAGGGAGGGAGAGCCCACCACCTCCAGAGGAACTGCTCTGTTAGAAAATTCTTCCTAATGTTTAGACGGAAACTCTTTTGATTTAATTTCAACCCGTTGGTTCTGTTCCCACCTTCTGGGGCAGCAGAAAACAACTTGGCACCCTCCTCTACATGATAGCCCAAGTACTTGAAGATGGTGATCATATCACCTCTCAGTCTTCTAGTCCACAAACATTTTACCAGCCCAGCTGCTCACAGTGAAGTACGTTTGGCTCTGCCTGTTCCATACGGCACAGATCAGATTACTCTGGAATAGGCTTCAGCTTTTTAAAACTCACAATACACACACCGAGCCCTGCTGTCTGCTAGGGCTACAAAACCTCTCTCCCTCTAATAAGTCTGCCAGCGATACCCCTAACAGAATAATCATCTGAAGAGGCTCAAATCCAGTAGTTACATTCAGACCCCAAAATCCAGCCGAGGCCACACCTGGAGCAGCTGAAGTTCAATGAAAGGAGTACATGCTCTTTCTCTCTCACAGGCACACAACGCCCCTGCGTGAGAATCCCACTGGGGGCCCAGAAAGGCCAAACCGCTTCAAAAACAAGTTCCCCTTCCAACATGGTTGAAGGAGTTATAAAGCTGGCAGACGTGGGATCTTATCTGCAGGCTCTGTGGATGCAGGGAAAACAGCAAAGCCTGCTCAGGGACTTAGCTTGATGCCCTGTCTAAGCTGTTTTTAAACCGTCTGCAACCAGCCCTACATCCTCTAAGGAAATGCCACCACCCACCTTATCTTGCTGATCGCAGACACCCGGTGATTATTAGACCCATTTCACAGATGGGAAAAATGAGCAATCTGGTTCAAGGCTACTCAGCCCTGGCTGAGAATTGGGAGGATCCGAGTCATGGTCCCCATTACTTTTATGCAGCGTTTGTTATGCATGAAGTAGATCCATTTCCACGGTGCTTTACACAGAGTAACAAATAAAGGGGCAGCCCTGGCAACCAAGGAGCTGGCGGTCCAAATAACCCTTGTTCTCCTATCCCTCCACTTCCTAGTTTGCTCCACCTACCTGGAACCACCTCCTCCCCACACCCTCAAGCCCCCAAACACCATTCTCTGAACCTCTGCAAATCCTGGCTAGCCACATCCCTGGCTGTGGTGCTCCAGACCTTGCTCATGAGGGCTAGAATCATGCTTGATCAAATGAACAAGACTGACAAAATCAAGCATTTTCTAGAAGACAGCACGTTGTTTGCACCCCGCTTATTGCAGGAAGAACATAAGGACATAATAAAAGCCATGCTGGATCAGACCAAGGGCCATCAAGTCCAGCAGTCTGTACACACAATGGCCAACTAGGGGCCTCTAGGAAGCCCACAAACAAGACGACTGCAGCAGCATCGTCCTGCCTGTGTTCCACAGCACCTAACATAATAGGCATGCTCCTCTGGTACTGGAGAGAATAGGTGTGTGTAATGACTAGTATTCATTTTGACCAGTAGCCATGGATAGCCCTCTCCTCCATGAATGTGTCCACTCCCCTCTTAAAGCCTTCCAAGTTGGCAGCCATCACCACACCCTGGGCCATGGAGTCCCACAATTTAACTATGCACTGATCTGAGAGCGACAGGCAAGAGGAAGCAAGCCTTTGACAATCTCCAAGCCTGTTGAGGGCCACAATATACTGTACTGCTGACTTCTGAGTGGCTGATTTATCTTTCAGTGGTCAGGCTGTGGTTTTTGGGAGGCTGACGTTGGATTATAGCGGCCGGGATCAGGTGGAATTTTCCCCATGCTCCCCTCTGGGGCATGTTTCTACCCCTTGTTGAATAAGCACCGCCAGAAAAGCCTCGGGCGCACCATTTCTGCACCCCGGGCTGGGTTCCGAGCTCTGGACAGTGAGCCCGTGGACAGATGCGTATAAAGCTTTCTGATCTGGACCTGAGCCCTGCTCTTGGCTGGCTCTTCAAGGACGCCGCAGGATCGTTGCTCTCTCGGGGCCGCCGCAACAGCTGAGCCACCGTTCCAAAAGGCACCCAGGAGGAGCAGAATCAGAACGGCTGCAGCGCTCATCTATAATTTACACCCAGGCAGGGGATGAAAGGATGGAAAGGAACACTTAAGCACCATAGAAAGATGAAACCACCGAATTTTTCGCCCTGGAGGGCATTTGATGGGGGCGGGGGGCTTCATTTGGCTGCATTTTTAAGTAAGCATTTGTTAGCAAGAGACGGAGGGGGCTGGGGGTAGGTATTCAGATGTGGCTTGCCACTACAGACTAATCATTCCCCAGGGGATCCGACTGGATTGCAGGCTAAACAGGGGAGGGGTTGTGGCTTAACTGCAAAGCATCTGCTTGGCACGCAGAAGGTCCCAGGTTCAATCCCCAGCACATCCAGAAAGGTCAGGTTGTAGGTAACGTGAAGGACCTCAGCTTGAGACCTTGGAGAGCCGCTGCCAGTCCGAGTTGACAATACTGGGTTTGTTTATTTATTGGATTTTTATGCCCCCCTTTCCTGACCTGGTCAGGCTCAGAGCGACTCACAATAATTTATGCAATTAAAACCAAACTCAATTTACAATTTAAAACTATAACATGACTTTTAAAAAACCCAAGGCACCCTTAAAACTATAAACAGTAACAAAATAGTCATTGCGGGGAACCGTACAGAAGGGAGTATGAAGGAACAAACATATTCCTAGAAAATAAATATGAAAAATCCAACAAGTAATAGAAGAAAAAGAAGGAAGGGACAGAAGGGAGTCCAGCAGCCATATGCCTGGTGGAATACCTGAGTCTTACAGGCCCTGAGGAATTGCCTCATGTCCTTCATTGATGGACCAATGGTCTAATTCAGTATAAGGCAGCTTCATGCGTTCATTTCTTTCCCACGCCACAATGGACCAGCAGCTCTGGAAACTGGAACTAGGTGAAGAGAAGTACACGGAAGTCTGTGCTATTCCACCCGCCCCAATGGTGGACATTGTCCTATAAGCCTCTGGGCACTCTCACAATCTTGGGTGGCATCTTGAAGGACTAATATATGGTGGCAGGAACATTCCTAGGCTAGAGATTCATTCAGATATGCCTGGGGAAGTGGGCTGTGGCCTACAAAAGCTTGTGCTGATATCTGTCCTGCAGTCTTGACCAGCTTGGATCCGATAGGGAGGGGCTGTGGCTCAGTGGTAAAGCATCAGCTTGGCATGCAGAAGGTCCCAGCCAGGTTCAATCCCCGGCATCTCCAGTTAAAGGGACTAGGAGAGCCGCTGCCGGTCTGTGTAGACAATACTGACTTTGATGGACCTTGATGGTCTGATTCAGTATAAGGCAGCTTCCTGTGTTCATGTGATTTAAATTAAATCTATTTAAATCACAATTTAAATCACTAGTCAGTTAAGATTTGATTTAAATCATGGTTTTTTACAGAAAGACTCGTTTTCTTGCTGGCATAATCTTAATATTTACAACTAGATGAAGGTTTCATTTTTAGAATAACAAATTTTCAGAGTAGTTTTTACAGTTATTTCAAAAATTACTGATTTGGTTATACTATTAGAAATACACCGACAGGTAATTATGAAATTATTGCGAGGAAGAGGAACTTCATTAAAATATTCCCAAACTGGGTCTCTTTTACGGCCTGCCTGCCATGATAAGTTTTCTCCTCCAGGGAGAAAATACTGTGATAAACCTCAGGCTATACACACAAATGTAATGGAATTTCAAAAGGGGCTATATCTCCCAGCGCCCTGACCTGGATGGCCCAGGCTAGCCTGATCTCGTCAGATCTCAGAAGCTAAGCAGGGTCAGCCCTGGTTAGTATTTGGATGGGAGACCACCAAGAATTACCAGGTTTGCTGTGCAGAGGAAGGCACTGGCAAACCACCTCTTGCCATGAAAACCCCCAAAAAGGGGTCGCCATAAGTCGGCTGCGACTTGAAGGCACTTTACACACACACATATCTCCCAGCAGCCCTGGCTCTGGAGAGGCTGGCCTTTCTTTTTCCAGAGGGGAGGAGGGATTTTTTTTTAAAAAAATAATTGATTTTTATCCACCCTGGTCTTGACAGTACCACAAGACTTCTTTTAAAAAATGAAAAAGGTAAAGGTAGTCCCCTGCGCAAGCACCAGGTCATTAGTGACCCATGGGGTGACATCACATCACGATGTTTCCTAGGCAGACTGTTTTACAGTGCAGTTTGCCAGTGCCTTCTGCAGTCGTCTACACTTTACCCCCGGGCGTGCTGGGTACTCATTTTACCTCGGAAGGATGGAAGGCTGAGTCGACCTTGGGCCGGCTACCTGAAACCAACTTCCTCCGGGATCGAACTCAGGTTGTGAGCACAGCTTTGGACTGCAGTACTGCAGCTTACCACTCTGAGCCACGGGGCTCCTTTTATAAACACATACCATCTATTTATTTAAAACATTTGTATGCCACCTTTCCAACCACTTTAGGATCTGCAAGGCAGCAAACAGTCAAAATATTGAAATGACCTTTAAAACACAGATGAAGATATATGAGTTCCAGAGTTTGGGCACCACAACCAAGAAGGCCCTTTCTCATGTTCTGTAGTCTCAGGTGACGGGGCACCTGAAGAAGGGCCTCTGAAGGTGATTGGAGTGGGTAGATATGTTCATATGGGAGCAGGTGGTCCTTAAGGTATGTTGGCCACAAGCCATACAGAGAGGTCAATAGGAGCATCTTGAACTGGAACCAGAAGCAAATCAGGAGCCATTGTAGGTGAACAAGACTGGACTGATATGGTCCGGAGGACTCATTCCAGTCAGTATTCTGGCTGCAGCTTTCTTTACCAACTGTAGCTTCTAGACATTCTTCAAGGGTGGCCCCACGTAGAGGGCACTGCAGTAGTCTAATCTAGATGTTACCAGGACATGCATCACAGTTCCAAGATCTTTTTTGCCTAGGAAGGGCTACTGCTGGCTTACCAGGCAAAGCTGTGAAGGGCACCCCGGCCGCCGCTGCCACCCATTTATATCCAACAAGAGGCCTGGGTCCAGGAGCAAGCCCAAGCTGAGGACCTGCTCCTTTAGGGGGAATGCACCCCATTCAGAACAGGAGTCATCCCAATTTCTGGGGTTAAGTTTTAGCTTGTTAGCCCTCCCCCATCTCAAAACGTATCCATCCATCTGAACCTGCTTTCATTTTGGTATCACATGAACGCATGAAGCTGCCTTATACTGAATCAGACCCTTGGTCCATCAGAGTCAGCATTGTCTACTCAGACTGGCAGAGCCTCTCCAGGTCTCAGGCAGCGGACTTTCACATCACCTACTTGCCTAGTCCCTTTAACTGGAGATGCCGGGTATTGAACCTGGGACCTTCTGCAT
Organism: Euleptes europaea; assembly: GCF_029931775.1. Taxonomy (NCBI): domain Eukaryota; kingdom Metazoa; phylum Chordata; class Lepidosauria; order Squamata; family Sphaerodactylidae; genus Euleptes; species Euleptes europaea. Next base: position 88,488,647 of record NC_079318.1, read on the forward strand.
GCCAAGCAGATACTCTACCACTGAGCCACAGCCCCTTCCCAAAGTACAAGCGCAACTGGGGAGGTTATTCCATGACCAAGGTGCCACCGCACAGAAGGCCCTGTCCCCAGTCACCCTGTGCCGAACCTCAAAAGGCTGGAGGCACCTGAAGTAAGTCTTCTGAAAGGGGGACTGGCAAAAACCAGCCTCCGAGCGGAAATACACAACACAAGTGGAAAGGGAGGTTAGGACCTGGAAAGCTGACATCCCAGAACCCTCTGCAGCATGGAATGGTTCACAGCAGATATGCTTGAGGTCCCACAGAAAGGGTCCCCCTGAGAATGGCAAGTCTGAAACATCACCTCTGCCGTCAGCCAACTCGTTCGAAGCTCCACGCTGAGTAATCTGCCACTTTGGAGGGAGGGAGGGAGTCATCCTTCTCGTCAACTGAAAGAACGCATTTGGGCTGGTTGCAAAAAAAAACCCAACCAAGGCGCCTTTAAACCTTCCACGGTACCAGCTGCGGAGACTTCCTGGTGAAAGGATTTACGGAAGCAAACTGCAAGCTCCCATGCCCTGGAAAGCGTCACCTCTGCAGCTGCGAGTCTCAGGTTCCACTCCAGGAAGTCGTTAAGCTTCAGAGAATCTGAAACCCACCTGCTTTAGAGCGGCGGCAGACACCTGGAAACGCCAACAGGGCCCCGTAATCCCGTGGGCCGCTTGTTTTCCTCGAGGGGCCCTTCCCTGTCCTACTCAAACAAACGGGCAAACAAGCTGCCCTTGAATCCGCACAGAGCTAAGCCTGAAGGAACACACCCAAAGCTCTGGCAAGCGTCAGAAAGGTGCACTGAATAGCTGTACACCCCAAAGGATTGCGCTGGATGGTTTTACTGCCAACAAATGCCGCACGCTCCCTCTGCGACCACGACTGCCAAGTTCTCCCAAGCCATCAAGTCATAGAATCATAAAGTTGGAGGGAACCACCAGGGTTATCTAGTCCAACCCCCTGCACAATGCAGGGAATTCACAACTACCTTCCCCCACCCCCCAGTGACCCCTACTCCATGCCCAGAAGATGGGCAAGATGCCCTCCCTCTCATCGCTTAAGGTCATCGAATAAGAACATAAGAAAAGCCATGCTAGATCAGACCAAGGCCCATCAAGTCCAGCAGTCTGTTCACACAGTGGCCAACCAGGTGCCTCTAGGAAGCCCACAAACAAGACAACTGCAGCAGCATTATCCTGCCTGTGTTCCACAACACCTACTATAATAGGCATGCTCCTCTGAGACTAGAGAGAATAGGTATGCACCATGACTAGTATCCACTAGTAGCCATGAATACCCCTCTCCTCCATGAACATGTCCACTCCCCTCTTAAAGCCCTCCAAGCTGGCAGCCATCACCACATCCTGGGGCAGGGAGTTCCACAATTTAACTATGCGTTGTGTGAAAAAATACTTCCTTTTATCTGTTTTGAATCTCTCACCCTCCAGATTTAGCAGATGACCCCGTGTTCTAGTATTATGGGAGAGGGAGAAAAACGTCTCCCTGTCCACTCTCTCCAAACCATGCATAATTTTATAGATCTCTATCATGTCTCCCCTCAGCCGCCTTCTTTCCAAGCTAAACAGCCCTAAGCGTCTTAACCGCTCCCCATAGGACAGTTGCTCTAGTCCCCTAATCATTTTGGTTGCTCTTTTCTGCACCTTCTCAAGCTCTGTAATATCCTTTTTTAGGTGTGGTGACCAGAACTGTACACAGTATTCCAAGTGTGGTCTCACCATAGATTTGTACAAGGGCAGTATGATATCAGCAGTTTTATTCTTTATTCGTCTGATTATAGCCAGCATGGAATTTGCCTTTTTTACAGCAGCCGCACACTGGGTTGACATCTTCATTGAGCTATCCACTACCACCCCAAGATCCCTTTCTTGGTCTGTTGATGCCAGCACAGATCCCATCAGTGTATATGTGAAGTTGGGATTTTTTGTCCCAATATGCATCACTTTACACTTACTCACATTGAATCTCATTTGCCATTTTAATGCCCATTCTTCCAGTATGCAGAGATCCTTCTGGAGCTCTTCACAGTCCGATTTTGTTTTAACCACCCTAAATAATTTGGTGTCATCTGCAAACTTGGCTACTTCACTGTTTAACCCCAACTCCAGGTCATTGACGAACAGGTTGAAAAGCACCCGTCCCAACACAGATCCCTGAGGCACCCCACTGCTCACATCCCGCCATTGTGAGAACTGACCATTGATTCCTACTCTCTGCTTCCTATTTTTCAGCCAGCTCTCAATCCATAATAGGCCTTGGCTGGGAAGGGAAAGAGAGGCCTGTGTGGCCACCTGCGAAATTCAGACCCTACCAAGTTAGCCCTGAAATAAGTCCATCGAACACATGAACACATGAAGCTGCCTTATACTGAATCAGACCCTTGGTCCATCAAGGTCAGTATTGTCTACTCAGACTGGCAGCAGTTCTCCAGGGTCTCAGGCAGGGGTCTTTAACATCACCTACTTGCCCGGTCCCTTTAACTGGAGATGCCGGGGATTGAACCTGGGACCTTCTGCATGCCAAGCAGATGCTGTACCACTGAGCCACGGCCCCTCCCATATTTATGATATGGGCTATTTGTATAATCTCAGAAATAACAGAAAAATTTCTTTCATGATTCATGAGGTGCTATTTACAGGATGGGTGTGTGTGCTAGTTACACACACACACACACACACACACACACGTGTTACAACCTTGTGTTGAGCCTAGAGGTGCGATGTGTCAGTCCTGGTCCACCTCACACATCCTTCCACATTTTGGTAACACACAATTTCATCAGCAGTTCGGTGGCAGCCCTAATTGTCAGAACAACATCACAAATAATAAATCGGAAGTCTAAAGTCCGAGTCGCTTAAAAAACTCTAAGAAAAGATGGTCCAGGCTGCCGGTTCTGGCAGGTTTTAACTGGGTCCAGCCAGCAGGAAATGGCTGGAGGAAAAAGATCCGCAGTAAGCCTCTTCCATGCCATCCGAGTCAGGCGTTTCCATCGCCAAGTCCATTTCAGGCCTCACTGTATTTCTTTGATTTTCCATAAGAGGCAGGGTATGATCCACCATTCCCCCCCCCCATAAGGCACACCCCACAAACATTTTAGAAAGGCTTTGTTTTCTGAACACGGCTCTGATTGGACAATATTTTCTCCCTTTGGCTTGCAGCCGAATAAAAGCTCGAGAACGGGCCGCAGGCTTCCGAGGGCTCTCATTATTTACAATCTCACTGAATCTCAGAAACAAAACCTGCTCTCTTTGGCACATTTAATCTCGAAGGACCAGTGGGTTTTCCATTTTTGGTCAAAGAGATTTGGCATGTCGGATCACCGCATTTGGTCGAATCCTTCTCTCCCGTGAGGAGAGGGAAAGCGAACAGGGAGCATGAGAAGTGGAGGCCATCTCCCAATCTCTCCCTTGGGCACAATTCCAGGACAAGGTAGGGCATCATTAGATGTCGGCCCCTAATGTGAACCCAGCTCTCTAGCCACATTATCTGAGTCAGTGTCACCAATCAACCCAAATATACTCCCCCCCCACAAACCCACCCCATTATCTGAGTCAGTGTCACCAAGCAACCCAAATATACTCCCCCCCCCCACAAAACCACACCTTCAATCAGATTTAGGGTCCCCTAGGCAATCCAGAAACCAAGCACTTGAAGACAGGACACTTACTACTCGCATTGTCATAGGCGTGGTGTGTAGATATCTATTTCCGCCGCTCATTAAATGCTGCCTTCTCTGCCCCTTCACACAACCGAGCCTCTGCTTGCAAGAATGCCTTCAAGCTCCAGGGTGCCCGCTGCCAATGAAGAGTTGACCCGTATCTCAATCAATCCATCATTGTTTTGAGGAAGAAAGAGAAAAGATCCAAATCCTATTGCTTGGCAGTGCTGCTGCCAAAACGACCAAACTGGGGGGGAGGGAGGGGGGAAAGCAGGCCAGGAAGGGACCGGTGTGGCAAAATCCAAAGCTCCTGCGACCAAGGCCGAGCGGAGAAGCGCTTCAGACAGGGAAGGATCACGTCTTCGCTGGGAAGATGGAAGCCGGCCCGCACCCCTTCATCTGTTGACCCAAAGCGAAACCGTCCCGAAGGAGCAAAGTACAGCAACCACCCTGAGGAAGCGCAGCGCTTCCTCATCCAACCGGTGCTCAGTCTCCGCCTCCGATACCTGAGCGAGGCAGCGCACCTTTCGCAATTTCCCCCAGTCGCTGAGACAAAAAGCGCCGGGGCTGTTTGGCAGGTCCTTGGAGCCTGTTCTTGAGTTCGGGGAGGGGCGAGCGCAGGAAAGAGGAACAGCCCTCTAACAGAGAAGAACCTCTAAAGTGGGGGGGGGGGGCGCTGCTTCACCGGATCGTCCAACGTCTGCTCAAGGAGGAAGTCTTGCTTCCTTGGGCCCCCTCTTCTGCCCCACATGACACGAGGAGACCTGCCTTTCGTTCGGCGGGAGGAGAGTGAGTTATGGCGACGTCACCTTCTCCCCCACAGGAAGCTGCCTGCCCCACCCTGGCAAACTGCAGGAAGGGCTTTCGCGAGAGCCAGGGAGGGGGCGAGGAAGGAAAGGAGGCGATGTTGCACCTTTGACCTGCCGTCAGGTGATCCGTGAGCTCTGGCAGGCAGACTCCCCCGGAATCCGCTGTCAAGAAAGAAGGCTTGAAAAGGGTGCCAACCACCGGAAGAGGGCAAGGGAGGGAAAGCTTTGCAGGTGTGACTCTGCACAAGCAACACGGAACAAGCGGTTTCCAGGCAGGGTGGGTACACGCTCTGTGCCAAGGGAACCAAACTCTGCTGCCCCCAGTGTGCCAACAGGGCTTCAACAAATTTGCACGAATCCACACAATTTATGCAGCTCTGCTGGACATGGTCCTCTGATCCCTAGCTAGTTTGTTCAGCTTTCTCCCCACCCCCTAAATTTCCCCAGACGTTGCCCACATGACTGCAACTATCCTTTTGGATTAGGAACTGCCCTTTAAGGACTAGGAACGTCGTCTTTTAAAGGGATGCTGCAGTTCCCAAGTGGATGAATCCTTCAGTCAAAACCACATTCTGGGAAAGCTCACGGAAGAAGTTGGTGAAGCCATCGTGGTGTAGTGGTTAAGAGCGGCGGACGCTAATCTGGAGAACTGGGTTCGATTCCCCACTCCACATGAGGGAAGAAGAAAAAGAAGAGTTGGTTTTTATATGCCGACTTTCTCTACCACTTAAGAAAGAATCAAACTGGCTTACAATCACCTTCCCTTCCCCTCTCCACAACAGACACCCTGTGAGGTGGGTGGGGCTGAGAGAGCTGTGACTAGCCCAAGGTCATCCAGCTGGCTTCATGTGTAGGAGTGGGGAAACCAACCCAGTTCACCAGATTAGCCTCCGCCGCTCATGTGGAGGAGTGGGGAATCAAACCCGGTTCTCCCGATTAAAGTCCACCACCCCAAACCACCGTTCTTAACCACTACACTACGCTGGGGCAGACTCTAATCAGGAGAACTGGGTTTGATTCCCCAATCCACATGAAAGGCGGACTCTAATCTGGGGAACTGGGTTCAATTCCCCAATCCACATGAGGGGCAGACTCTAACCTGGAGAACTGGGTTTGAGTCCCCATTCCTCCACATGAAGCCTGCTGGGTGACCTTGGGCCTGTCATAGTTCTCTCAGCCACACCTACCTCACAAGGTACCTGTTGTGGGGAGAGGAAGGGAAGGCGATTGCAAACTGCTTTGAGAAAAGTGGGGTATAAAAAACTCTTCTTCTTCTTCTTCCTCATCCCCCCCAGCAGCCTGCTGAAGGCTACAACATGTTGCAAACAAGATGTACCACTGTGCAGTACGTGTATGTGTGTGTGTGTGTGGGGGGATGGGCCAAACCTCTCTTTCCTGCTGGCGGCTGGCACCAAGGGCCTTCTCCCAATGCCTCGTTCTCCTTGCAGCCTCTCATGCATCACTCTGGTCTCGCGACCCCCAGAGAGGATTCTGGGGACAAGCAGCAAACTGCTGGGGGAAGGAACCCCCCTGTGCCAACTCCTTCCATTGAGGTTGCCAGGGAGAATCCAGCCCTCTATGGCTTTTGTTTTCTCTCACAAAATTAGGGTTTGGCTGGGGGCTGAACCGATATTGCAGCTTGAGTCAACATGATACGCTACAGCATATAATCATAAATTGTCTTCTGCACGACGGCCCTTGTAAGAAAACAATTCTACCCTTGATTGATAAAATGAAACCTAGCCAAGAATCCTCTGTATGCCGGTTTTTAATGAATGATCGTATTCCTGAAGTCACGTTAAAGGTGGCAGAATTTCTGATGGACGCGGTCAAGACTAGGACTAAAGTTTAAATGATATTTAAATTGAAAATGTATGGACAGAGAATTTTTGTGCACTGTTTATGCTATGTTTCTGAGTATATGCCAATAAAGGTCGATCGATTGATATAGAACCTTGCTGAATGGAAGGTTGCCTGGGTCTGGCCAAAACCTGAATGGGAGACTTCGTGAGAACCTACAGTATGTATGCCACCACATCCATGCCGGAAGAAATGTGGGATATAAAAAATGCAATAAATGTCATGGGAAAGGCAAAATGCAGGATATAAAACACGATGAACAAATCACATGCTGGTTGCCAGCATGGTGTAATGGTAAAGAGCGGCGGACTCTAATCTGGAAAACCGGGATGGTTTCCCCACCCCTCCACAAGAAGCCAGCTGGTTGACCTTGGGCTGGTCACAGTTCTCTCCAAACTCTCCCAGACCCACCTACCTCACAGGCTGTCTGTTGTGGGAGGAAGGGAAGGAGACTGTAAACCAGTTTGATTCGCCTTAAAAGGTACAGAAAGTCAGCATATAAAAACCAACTCTTCTTCTTGCATGAGGCACCCCAGCCTGCTTCTCAGCCGCCTCTTTCAATAGTGTGCCACCAAGGAACTCTGATTTTATTGTGTAGTAGCTTTGTGCAGCATTTTAAATACAAACGTTGCTTTAGACTTTAGAGCATCAGCTTTCACTTAATCACCTGTGGCCAGCAAAAATCACCTCCTGGCAGCCAAATGCCCTACCCATCTCTAGAGCACACGAGCATGGATGCAGCAGCCGGGGCATTCGGCTACATCTCACCTGCTGGGGGCTTGTACCTGTTCCTGGCAAAGAGAAAGACAGAAGGCTCATCCACATCGTAAGTACCGGTTTTGGGCTCTACAGCTTCAGAAATACACTCCCCGCCACTCTCCTGTGCACTGATGCTAGAAGAGCCATTTCCAGCGACGGCGTTTTTAACATGACGGATGGATGCTACAGCTGTCATTGGGGCTGTGCTAATGCAAGAGAATACTGCAACCGGAGGCAGGGACCGGAGAGCCAGACACAATGCAGAAGGTCTTGCCTTCAAGAGCCTCTGTCCTCCCCTTTCCATTTTGCCAAGCGGTGTCCTTAAGACGCCAGCTGCTCAGAAGCCAAGAAGCAGAGGCCCCAGTTTACTCCTATCACGTTTGGTTTTCCAGGAAGAATCAGAGTTGGGAGGGGCCATACAGACCATCTAGTCCAGCCCCCTGCTCAGTGCAGGATCAGCCTGTAGCATCCCTGACAAGGGTTTGTCCAGCCTCTGCTTGAAGACTGCCAGTGAGGAGGAGCTCACCACATCCCTAGGTAGTTGACTCCACTGTCGAACAACTCTTACTGTAAAAAAGATTTTTCCTAATATCCAGCTGGTACCTTTCCCCCCTCAATTTAAACCTATTATTGAGAGTCCTATCCTCTGCTGCCAACAGGAACAACTCCCTGCCCCTCTAAGTGACAGCCCTTGAAATATTTCAAGAGAGCGATCCTGTCCCCCCTCAACCTCCTCTTCTGCAAACTAAACATTCCCAACTCCCTCAGCCTTTCCTCGTAGGGCTTGGTCTCCAGGCCTCTGATCATCCTCGTCGCTCTCCTCTGCACCCGCTGGAAGGTCTCTGAATACGGCTCTAAAAAGCCATCCTGGGGTTCTGCACTTGGAGCAATTATAAATTTGCATGGGAATTGTCTCGTTGCACAAAGAAACTCTCTCCATGAATAGGCTTTGTAGGAATTAGGCAGGTGACTAAGAGTTGCTGAGTCTGTTAGGGCAATCCTCAGCCCAGCGACACCCTACTGAGCCCACTGAAGTTAATGGGGCTTAGAAGGGCGGAAACTCTACTTTGGACTGCACTGTAACTTACTTCCACCTGACGTAAATAGGTCCCTATTTGAGCTAATGAGGGAAGTGAAAGTTAATGTGCAGTTCCAAGGAAAGCTACTGTGGGTTTGTTAAAATTAGCAAGGCGCTCTGTTTTTATTTATTTTGCCATTCCAACCCCAAAACAAGAGTTGACTGTTCCATATCAATATGACTGAAAGCTTGAAACCAGACAAGAAAAAACCAGAGCCGTTGGAGGACACGAAGAAGAAGAGTTGGTTTTTGTATGCTGACTTTCTCTACCACTTAAGGAAGAATCAAACCAGCTCACAATCTCACCTTCCCTCCCCACAACAGACACCCTGTGAGGTAGGTGGGGCTGAGAGAGCTGTGACTAGCCCAAGGTCCTTCGTGTGTAGGAGTGGGGAAACAAATCCAGTTCATCAGAATAGTCTCCGCCGCTCGTGTGGAGGGTGGGGAAGCAAACCCGGTTCTCCAGATCAGAGTCCACCGCTCCAAACCACCGCTCTTAACCACTACACCACGCTGGCTCCCTTCCACAATCCTTCCACACAATGATCCACATTTGGTCCACTTTACATTGGTGGCTTGGTTTTCTTTTTTTTCATTTATACCCCACCTTTCTCCCCAATGGGGACTCAAACAGCTTACATCATTCTCCCCTTGCCCCTTTTATCCTCACAACAACCCTGTGAGGCAGATCAGTCTAAGAGAGTGACTGGCTCAAGGTGACCCACCCAGGAAGCTTCCACAGCAGGGTGGGTCTCCCAGATCCTAGTCCAACACTTTAATTACTACACCACACCAGCTCTCACAGATCTTCCAGCAAATTCTAGCTGCAACTGAAATAACCCAGTAACACAACAACTCAAAGTTCGTAACCGTGCTCTGACTCATTATTTAAAGGATTTATAACCTTTCGACATAAAACTCCTCAAGGCAGCCTGCATGAAAAAGTTACGATCTAACATACATAGTAATTAAAAGACACCAATTAAAAAGATCTTATGGTAAAAGATAAAAACAGAAGAATTAAAGTAAAGGCAAAAAAACCCCAAACAGACAACTAAACCAAGGGAAGTGAACCTTAAATACGATCAAAAGCACAGGAGAACAATGAACTTTGCTCGGCATCTGAGATACAGCTAGGATGGTGTCAGGTAAACACTCCTAGGAAGAGAGTTCCATTGCTTGGGCACCACCACAGAGCAGGCCCTGTCAGGCACTTGCCTCGCCCCGCAAAAGGTCCACCAAGAAAGGCCTTCAAAGATGACCTGAAATGACCTCCATGCTCACTTGGGAGGGGATGGCGCTGTACATTCGCTCACGTCAGAGTGTTTAGGGCTTTCAAGGCCAAACCCGACACAGGCAATTGGGCTTGGTGACAAACTGGAAGGGAATGAAGTTTTTATGGTTTAAAAAAACAAAAAACCGCACACCGCCTCTCCTGGTACGTCCCCCAAAGAGCTTTACGATCTACTAACAGCAATCTTCTGGTGGTCCCCGGCCTGAAGAGTGTGCAGCTGTCCTCTACAAGGGCCAGGGCTTTTTTGGCCCTGGCCCCGGCCTGGTGGAATAGTCTCCCTGGTGACATCAGGGCCCTGCGAAATCTTAAGGAGTTCCGCAGGGCCTGTAAAACGGAGCTATTCCACCAGGCCTACAACTGAGGGCAGCCGTATGTTTATCCATCGCTACTGGCCTCCTCATCCCTCCCCCCACTTGGTATTTGCGGGGGTTGACCTGCCAAAACCCGGTAGCATAGGGTGTCTGGGTTGTTTCTAGGCGTTGTTACGGTTTTAATGCGATGTTTTAATGATTGGTTTTAACTATTAGGGGAGGGGCTGTGGCTCAGTAGTAGAGCATCTGCTTTGCATGCAGAAGGTCCCAGGTTCAATACCTGGCACCTCCCGTTAAAAGGGACCAGGCAAGTAGGTAATGTGAAAGACCTCTGCCTGAGACCCTGGAGAGCCGCTGCCGGTCTGAGTAGGCAATACTGACTTTGATGGGCCATGGGTCTGATTCAGTGTAAGGAAGCTTCATGTGTTCATGAGTGTTCAACTATTTTTGTGCTTTTATGTATTAAGGTTGTTACCCGCCCTGAGCCCGGCCTTGGCTGGGAATGAGGGCGGGCTATAAATCCAAATGAATAAAATAAAATAAAAGCAGTCAGTGCTCGATAGCTGCCTGACTTGTTTCCAAAACGATTCCTGAGTCGGTGTGCTGCGCGTTTTCTGAAAAGGGCGACCTAAACCCCTCGCAGCGGAGGAAGGAAGACGAACGCTATACGGTAGGAAACATAAGCGGCAGCCTCGTTGGCACCTTGCGTGGTGCCGCACGCAGGAAAGCATGTATGGACTAAATGCGCAAAGGAGATGATAAATGGAATCAAAAGACACACACCCCTCTCCCCCAGTACTGAGGCAGCTGCTTATCAGACCAGGCTGACCCACCTGAAGTCTGAATGCAGGGAGCCCCTTTCTTCAACTCATGAAGCAGCGTCTGGGGGGGAAGGAGGGAGGCTGCGAATTTGTGACTGGGGCTCCAGGGCGACCAGGGACACCACCTGTGGGCACGGTATGCAGAGCTCTTGGCCACCTCCAAATTGGGGCCGAGCAAACGTCTGTTGCTGCCGTCTTCCGAAAGAGGCTCCTGCCAAAGAAGGTGGTTAATTAAATACCCCTCTTGGCGAGCCCCGTGGCGCAGAGTGGTATGCTGCAGTCCTGCAGTCAAAAGCTCACGACCTGAGTTCGATCCCAACAGAAGTCGGTTTCAGGTAGCCGGCTCAAGGTCGACTCAACCTTCCATCCTTCTGAGGTTGGTCAAATGAATACCCGGTTTGCTGGGGGTAAAGCGTAGATGACTGGGGAAGGCAATGGCATGCCACCCTGTAAACATAGTCTGCCTAGTAAACGTCAGGATGTGACGTCACCCCATGGGTCAGGAATGACCCGGTGCTTACACAGGGGGACTACATTTACCTTTCCTGGCCTTTAATGGGATGAGTAAGTTATATGGCCGTTGCGAAAATAGTGGTTAGTCCAGGACCAACCCTGACCTTGCCTGAGCACAAGTAACTGCATTTGTATTGATGAGTCATTTCTCGTTTGCCCTGGGGCCTGAATGGTCCAAGCTAGCTTGATCTCGTCAGATCTTGTAGGCTAAGCAGGATCGGCCCTGGCTAGAGTTTGGATGGGAGACCTCCAAGGAATCCCAGGGTTGTGACGTCAAGGCAGGCAATGGCAAACCACTTCTGTTCATCTTGCCTTGAAAACCCAACGGGGTCGCCATAGGTTGGTGTGACTTGATGGCACTTTCCACCACTACCAATTTTTCATTTATACCCCACTTTTCTTCCAGCAGGGAACTCACCCATGAACACATGAAGCTGCCTTATACTGAATCAGACCCTTGGTCTATCAAAGTCAGTATTGTCTACTCAGACTGGTCTCCACGCAGACAATACGCGTTTCAGCCTTCAGATCTTCATCAGCAGTCAAATAAAAACTCATGAAATGCACACACAAGTGATATACAAATGTATGACCATATATAGATAATTACTTTATACAAGCCCAGGCACGTGTCCAATAAATTTCAAATTAGAAATCCCTCTCGGTAGAATGCCTGTGAGTTGTTCTACACTGGGCTGTATTAGTCTCTCATACAGGGTTTGCATTCAGGTATCAACTTTGTAAAGCAGTGCCAGGGACTGAACCCAGTATTGTCTACTCAGACCAGCAGGGGCTCTCCAAGGTCTCAGGCAGGGGCCTTTCACATCACATACTTGCCTAGTGCCTTTAACTGGAGATGTTGGGGATTGAACCTGGGACCTTCTGCATGCAAAGCAGATGCTCTACCATTGAGCCATGTCCCCTCCCATAATCATTCTTTCATATCTTGCTACCCATGTCTCTGTTACACACACACACACACCCCGTCGCCATCCCCACTGTCAGAACATAGCTAGCAAGATCCTTGGATGCGGGGAGATGCCTTTGTTCACTTGTGAAACTATGGAAAGCGTCAGGGAGGCCTTTAAATCTCACACAGCTGCACACGCAAGAGTGCTCCTTTCTTACCGCAGCCGTCAAACCCGGCCTCGCCAGGGCCTTGAACATCACTGTGATCTATCATAGAATCATAGAGTTGGAAGGGACCACCAGGGTCATCTAGTCCAACCCCCCTGCACAAGGCAGGAAATTCACAACTACTTCCCCCCCACCCCTGCTCCATGCCCAGAAGATGGCCAAGATTCCCTCCCTCTCATCATCTGCCTAAGGTCATAGAATCAGCATTGCTGACAGATGGCCATCTAGCCTCTGCTTAAAAACCTCCAGGGAAGGAGAGCTGACCACCTCCTGAGGAAGCCTGTTCCACAGAGGAACCGCTCTGTTAGAAAATTCTTCCTAATGTCTAGACAGAATCGCTTTTGATTTAATTTCAACCCGTTGGTTCTGGTCCGACCTTCGGCAACAGAAAACAACTCAACAACCCTCCTCTATATGACAGCCCTTCAAGTACTTGAAGATGGTTATCATGTCCCCTCTCAGTCTTCTCCTCTTCAGGCTAAACATACCCAGCTTCTTCAACCTTTCCTCACAGGACTTGGTCTCCAGACCCCTCACCATCTTTGTTGCCCTCCTGTATCCCTCCTCCATCCCATCAGAGCTTCCCTGCAGGCTCAAACGAGGAGCACTTTGGGTATAACAGCGGTACAAGCCTCGTGTTAGGTTAGCTGCTCGTTCGCAGGAGCCCGAGTGATCAGTAAGCGCCGTCCCCCACGAGGAACACCAGCGGCGGCTGCGCTCCTGCCATTAATATGCTCCACCGCCGCTCCGTTTTGCCTATTAGACTTGCAAATGGGCCCCGACGCAATTAATACGACGCTCTCTGGGCTTCCACAATGGCGACTGGGGATTTCTGAGCTCCATAAATTCTGGCGTGTCATTCCGTTTAACGACTCCAGGTTATCTCACTTCCACAGCCATCCCAGTGCAACCCCGGTGGTGGAGAACGTGTTTCCACACACACACAAGCACACACACAAAAGCCAGCGTGGTGTAGTGGTCAAGAGCGGCGGACTCTAATCTGGAGAACCGGGTTTGAGTCCCCGCTCCTCCACATGAAGCCTGCTGGGTGACCTTGGGCCAGTCACAGTCCTCTCCAAACTCTCTCAGCCCACATGGAGAGAAGCAATGTTGAAAACCCTACAGGGTCGCCGTAAGTCAGCTGTGACCTTACGGCACAAACACACACCTCTTTCAGTTCCAGCTTAGAATAGCCTCCTCCCACCTTCTCTGTGTCAGAAGGATTCGAACACGCATGCTGTGGTGAAGTCAGGGCCTGATCCAGCAGATACTGCCGCACCAACAAGGCCAGGATTTTGTGTTGCCTTTATGCGCCTGCTGGGTGACCTTGGGCTAGTCACTCTCTCAGCCCCACCTATCTCACAGGGTGTCTGTTGTGGGGAGAGGAAGGAAAGGCTATTGTAAGTGGCTTTGAGACTCTTTAAAGGTAGAGAAAAACGGGGTATAAAAACCAACTCTTCTTCAGTGCAACAGATGTGAAGCCGCTTGTAACTTGGCTTCTGGGAAAGTTCATGCAGTCCTGTCCCACTCCCATTAATCTCTTAGCCTTTATCATACCTACATCATGTTATGTGTGTATATTACGTGCCTTCAAGTCGCTTCCAACTTATGACGACCCCATGAATTAACTGCCCTGACCTGGATACGCCCAGGCTAGCCTGATCTTGTCAGATCTTAGAAGCGAAGCAGGGTTGCCCCTGGTCAGTATTTCAGCGGGAGACCACCGAGGAAGTCCAGGGTCGCTACGCATAGGCAGGCAACGGTGAACCACCTCTGAATGTCTCTTGCCTTGAAAACCCTACGGGGTCGCCAGACGTGGGGTATGAATTGACAGCAAAAAAAAAGTCCTATCATTAGCAGCCTTGCTCAGGTCTGGCAAACTGGGGGAGGCTGTGGCCATGGTACCCTTCAGTTATTTAAAGTTTGTTTTTCAACCTGGTCCACGTGAAAAGTGTGAAGCTGCCTTACAGCTCGGTTTGACAGCAACTCACCAGAGTCCTGGGCAGAGTATGATCTTTCCTAATGCTGGCTACCTGAGGTCTTTTTAAATTGCGGATGCCAAAGACTGATCCTTCTGTTCAGCGACTAAGCTGGTGCCCCTTCGCAAAGCAGCTTATAGAAGAATTAAAAACATAACACAGTAGCATTAGCAGCCTAATAAAAAGCAAGGTAAACCGACACAGTCAACCAATCCGGCCAAGCAGTGGCAGGAAATTCCATCAAGAGAAGGGACGGGACCGTGGCTTGGTAAAGACGGCATGCTTTGCATTTCAGGTTCAGTCACTGACATTTCCTGCTAGATGCTCTTGCGTAGCAGGTGCTGGGGGGAAAAGACCTGTGGCTTAGTAGTAGAGCATCTGCTTGGCATGCAGAAGGTCCCAGGTTCAATCCCCGGCATCTCCAGTTAAAGGGACTAGGCAAGTAAGTGACGTGAAAGACCTCCGCCGGAGACCCTGGAGAGCCGCTGCCAGTCTGAACAGACAATACTGACTTTGATGGACCAAGGGTCTTATTCAGTATAAGGCAGCTTCATGAGTTCATGTGACCTTTCTCTGCCTGAGATGCTGGAGATCTGCTACACAACAGTACACAATACCGAGCTAGGCAGCTTCACGAGTTCAAAAGAGAAAGGAAACTAAGCCGTTGAGTCCAAATCTATCCAAGCCCAACAAAGATGCTTCAACATGCTCTGAACATGTCCTACGAGGAGAGGCTGAGGGACCTGGGAATGTTCAAGTCTGGAGAAGAGGAGGTTGAGGGGGGGACATGGTTTCTCTTGAAGTATTTGAAGGGCTGTCACTTAGAGGAGGGCAGGGAGAGGTTCCTGTGGGCAGCAGAGGATAGGACACACAGATTTAAACCTGTTAATCGCAGGAGAAAAGGTAGGAAAATATTAGGAAAACATTCTTTTACAGTAAGAGTTGTTTGACAGTGGAATCAGCTACCCAGGGAGCTGGTGAGTTCCTCCTCATTGGCAGTCTTCAAGCAGCGACTGGATGAACCCTTGTCACGGATGCTTTGGGCTGACCCTGCATTGAGCAGGGGGTTGGACTAGATGGCCTGGATGGCCCCTTTCAACCCTGTGATTCTATAACAGGAAAAAATGCCCATTTTTTTGTAGCGTGGTCAGGTAAATGGGTAGTTAGCAGGGTACTTAAATTGTGGCCTTTAATGCAAGCCCTAGACCACCATCACCTTGGAATGTTTGTACAGCACTTATTGCAGATGAGAGCCAGCATGGCGTAGTGGCTAGAGCGCTGGACTAGGACCTGGGGAACCAGGTTCGAATCCACACTCTGCCATCGAAGCTCGCTGGGCAACCCTGGGTCTGTCACAGTCTCGCATCCTAACCTACTTCACAAGGTCGCTGCCGTGGGGAGAGGACGGAGGAGAGGAGAATGACAGGATAAGCTGCTGACAGACAGGCAACAAAAGATCCCTTTTTAAATGATGAGAAGGGCACACAAGAAGGCTCACAAGTTAAAAACAAAGAACAGAAGTGCAACCAAAGAACTCCTAGGAAGAAAAATCTCAGGAGCTCTCTGAATCCTCTGCTGTTGTAGGTGGAGGCAGGAAAAAGACAGATGGAGGGGCTCATCCTTCCCCCAGGCACAGAAAATGCAATCAATTTCCTGCCTCTAGAGATTGTGGGAAAAGGAACCCCCAGCGTATCAGAGTGTTCTCTTCCTGCTCGAGAAAGAATGATGAGATAAGCTGATTTTGGGTCCCCATTAGGAGATAAAACCAGGACACAAATAAAACAATGAAAAGTAAGATGAGAAAGCACACACGCAAACACGGAGACTCGCCTAGGAAGTTCGCAGCTCATGCAAGATTGGGATTAGAAGCATCTGATCAGTAGCTCAGCATACAAAGCAGAATACACCACCTTAGTAAGGACTGTTTGTTATTGTGAGGGCTAGGGTTTTGGGGTTGGGGTGTTTTTTTTGGTAAAGCAAGGAAATGAAGATTGTCATGAAGTCAAATTTTGCACCAGATGGCTGATCCACCACCTAGTGCGATCTCATAGATACAGAACATGCACGTGCGCGCATACACAAAGTCCTGAGCTCTGCATCAAGCTCATTCCACAGTAAATATCCTAGACTCTGACAGCACCTTTACACACACCCAGTGGCCCCTACTCCATGCCCAGAAGATGGGGGGGGGACCCTCCAGGATTTCTGCCCAAAGCTGGGGTGGAAATTTTGTAAAGTAAATAAAATTAAAATTCTGCTGCTTGCTGTACCACTGAGCCACAGGGCAACCCCTGCCGTCCTTAGAAGAAGAAGAAGAGTTGGTTTTTATATGCCGACTCTCTCTACCACTTAAGAGAGACTCAAAACGGTTTACAATTGCCTTCCCTTCCCCTCCCCACAACAGACACCCTGTGAGGTAGGTGAGACTGAGAGAATGTGATTTGCCCAAAGTCACCCAGCTAGCTTCATCTGTAGGACTGGGGAAACAAATCCAGTTCACCAGATTAGCCTCCACAGCTCATGTGGAGGAGTGGGGAATCAAACCCAGTTCTCCAGATCAGACTCCACCGCTCCAAACCACCGCTCTTAACCACTTCACCACACTTAGGGACCCCAGACTGAAAAAAATGGAGAACACGCCTGCTTCTACTGACCTTCTCTTGGAGTCTGATTCTTGCCAACGCATGAACGTGACAGAACACTGAGAACTGGCTTTAGAACACACATCAATAGGCGACTCAGGGCCCCGAAATCAGATCATGGGATGGGCCAGTCTAAAGGTTGGTCACAACTACAAGTTTTTTCCAATTATTATTCAGAGAAAAGGAGTCCAACAAAAACATTGGGGAGAGGTCATAGGAGAGAAATAGCAGAAATACATTTTTAAAAAATGAAAGGCAAATCCCGTGGAGTAGACTAAGGTAAGACAAGTGTGAGCCATGCGACAGTGCGATGCAGTAGTCAGAGTATTCGGCTACGGAGGTATGATCTGGGAGACCCAGGTTGGAATTCCTGCCCGGCCACAGAATCTTGCTGGGTGACCTCGGGCCAGTCACCCGCTCTCAGCCTAACCTACCTCCCAGGGTTGTTGTGAGGATAAAATGGAGGAGAAGGGAATGATGCAGGCCACTTTGGGTCTCCATTGGGGAAGAAAGGCGGGGAATAAATGGAGTAAATAACAAAAGACAAAGGTGCGTCCCCCAGTCTGAAAAGGCTACACAATAATTGGACAGGGGGAAGAGACATGTTGGTTCCTGTCACTGACGCCATTACTCATGCTAATTTCATGCTGCTCTTTTACATCATCTCTCCAGATTTAACCTGGTGACCGTTGGCCAGAGTGCATCTGTCTCAAAGTTTAAAGCTTAAGAAAAATGACTTCATTTTCATGCCCTGGTGTTAGGCAACCTGGGGAGCTCTGAAGCAACAGGCAGCCGCGATTGGTTCCTGGGCAGCCGTGCCCGTGGGTCAGGTTCCCTCGTCCAAGACCACAGAAGGTGGTGCAGGTTCATTTGCTTAACATCCCTTCTGCCCTGCCCAGCTCTGAAGGGCTTCAGGCGGTCAACCTCTTGGCTTCGTGCATGGCCCGGTGAGCCAGACTTGCTCCAAACCAGTACCGCTGGTTTCACTGCAGGACGGGCGCTGGGGGGGAATTAACACAACAAGACATGAAGAACGCACGTAACGCAAAGGGATGCCCCGATTCCAGTGCTTGTTCAGCTGGAAGGTTCTGTTCCTGACGCTGGAAATGCCACAGCACTGTTGAGGTGTCCCACTTTCCCACTGGGTGCAGAGGATTGGGGGGGGGGGTCCGCAAAACAGCACTCCAAAGTTATTCCAAGACGATTAAGCAGATGATGAGACCTTAAGCAGATGTTGAGAGGGAGGGCATCTTGGCCATCTTCTGGGCATGGGTTTATTTCAGTGCCAACTTGGTAGGGTCTGAAGCGAACAGGCGGCCAGACAGGCCTCTCTTTCCCTTCCCAGCCAAGGCCTAGCGCTTACGGAAGAGGTAAGAGCGCATCTGAGCTGCGTCGCGCTTCACAGCCGAGTTGACCAAATGCTGTTGGGGTCATTAGGAAGATTTTTCTAACAGAGCGGTTCCTCAGTGGAACAGGCTTCCTCGGGAGGTGGTGAGCTCTCCTTCCCTGGAGGTTTTTAAGAAGAGGTTAGATGGCCATCTGTCAGCAATGCTGATTCTATGACCTTAAGCAGATGAGAGGGAGGGCATCTTGGCCATCTTGTGGGCATGGAGTAGGGGTCACTGGGGGTGTGGGGGGGGGAGGTAGCTGTGAATTTCCTGCATTGTGCAGGGGGTTGGACTAGATGACCCTGGTGGTCCCTTCCAACGCTATGATTCTATGATTAAACCGAACATATGAAGCTGCCTTGCAGTAAATAAGTCAGACCGTGGATCCGTCTTGCCAAGAACCGTCTGCTCTGACTCACACTCTCCCTCCAGGGTCTTGGGGACAGACAGGTCCTTCCTAGCACTGTTGCCTGCATTGGACTCCTTTCGACTGGAGATTGTATCCTGGAAAACCACGCCTCCCGCAGGCAGGCAGCACCGTCTCACTGCGGCAATGAAGAATACGCAGGTGGCATACACCCACAGTCGCACGCCACCCGTGAAAACAAGTTGATGTGACGGCAGGCTGCGAGTGAACCTCCACCAGATTTTTATATGCAACATGGCGTTCGAGAGAAGCAAGTGAATTTGGGTTCAAACCAGGGCAAGCTAACATCTCTGGAGGCCTGTTCGGATCATTATTTACTTTGCAGTTAACCGAACGCATTTACGTTGCAAAACTGATTCTTTCATGGTGCAGAATTCCCCAGTCATACCCTGAATGTGTGTGGCTTATGGCCTCCCCCTCTAATTTTTCTTCTTCTCCTTCACCCCCTCCCAGTTTTGGGTTTTCTTCCTAGCAAATATTGGGGGGGGGGGAACGACCCACAATTCAATTTTTACACCTCTCTCCAGCTCCCTCGCCATGTTGCCAGTGGTTAAATATCCCGTTTTTCACGCACATACCCAAGGACATAAAATCCAAACAAAATATTGTGTCCTCAAAATTTATCCCTTTTAATAAAAAGCCTACATTTTTCCTTCAAAATACACGAATATATGAAGCTGCCTTTTACTGAATCAGACCCTTGGTCCATCAAGGTCAGGGTTGTCTACTCAGAATGGTAGCGGCTCTCCAGGGTCTCAGGCAGAGGTATTTCCCATCCCCTACTGCCAGATCCGTTAACTGGAGATGCCGGGGATTGAACCAGCGACCTTCTGCTTGCCAAGCTGATGCTCTACCACTGAGCAATAGCCCCTCCCCAAAAATGCACACATGAAGCTGTCTCATACTGCAACCCTTGGTCCATCATAGTCAGCCCTGTCTACTTAGACTGGCAACAGCTCTCCAAGGTCTCAGGCAGAGGTCTTTCACATCACCTACTGCCTGGTCCTTTTTAACTGGAAATGCCGGGGATTAAATTCAGGACCTAATGCATGTCAAGCAGATGCTCTACCACTGAGCCACAGCTCCTCCCTATTGTCCCTGGACATGTCCAAGTGTTTCAAAACCTCCTTAAACGTTACAGTGCCCCTGTCAGACCAGAACCAACTGGTTGAAATGAAATCAAAAGTTTTCATCTAGACATTAGGAAGAACTTTCTAACAGTGAAAGCGGTTCCTCGGTGGAACAGGCTTCCTCGGGAGGTGGCAAGCTCTCCTTCCCTGGAGGATTTTAAGCAGAGGCTAGATAGCCATCTGTCAACAATGCTGATTCTATGACCTTAGGCAGATCATGAGAGGGAGGGCATCTTGGCCATCTTCTGGGCATGGAGTAGGGGTCACTGGAGGTATGGGGGGGAGGTAGTTGTGAATTTCCTGCCTTGTGCAGGGGGTTGGACTAGATGACCCTGGTGGTCCCTTCTAACTCTATGATTCTATGAAAGGAAGAAAATTCCAGAAGAAGAGCTCATGAAAGATGTGAAGCTACTGTCCGTTGACTAGCAAGTGCATTCCAACAGCAGGCTGTACACACGCACATATAAAGCCGCCTTATGTAGGCCATTGGTCTGTCCTGCCTGCTGGCAGTGGCTCTCCTGAGCCTCAGACACAGAAGGGTCTTCCCCCGACAGCTGCCACCCAAGATGCCGTTGCTGGCGATGCCAAGGATCGCACCTGGCAAACAAAGAGGTTGGGAAACACCTGAGTCCCTTCTCTTCTACCCAAGGTCGCGTGAAGGGCGGGTGTGCCCCTAATAAAGGTGCCTTAGGAAGACACACACCCCGGGAACATACACTCTTTGGGATGCAAGGCCCTAGGGAAAGCTCTCCCGCACCCACCCATCCCCGGCTGCTGCTCGGCTGGGTCTCTTGCCAGAACTTGTTCAGCCGGTTACTCTGCTAAGCGGCCTCACTTAGGTTTGCATCTCCCCTGCACTGTATTTGTTCTAGATAAACAACCGCTAAAGGAGATAAAGCTATTTACTCCTGGGCAGGAGTTGGTTACTTGGTTACTTGGGGGGGGGTGCTCTTACAAGAAAGGGGAAAAATGAACCTTCAAACCACCCCTGCCCTCAATGGCAAAGAGTAGCCACACTGAGAGAGAGAGCAAGCACAAACAGGACGATTGGCAGCTGCAGGATGGGTGCAAAACACAGGAAAATTAACCGTGTTTATGAAGACAGGGAGACAGCGAAGCTTTACTTGCTTCATCTATGCCAAAAAAGGTTGCAGGCCCACAGCCAGAACGTTGATTCATTTCTCCAAACATGTGTATCCCGCTTTTCCTGGTGGCTCAAGCTGGTAGGACCCTAGTAGGCCAAAGAGATGAGGGGCTGAGGATGAGAGCTCATGGGCTTGCCTAAGACCACCCACTCCGTTTGTGGCTGCCGCAAAACCCAAACAAGGGTCTTCCCAGTTCACGCTCTTAGCCACAGGTCAGCTAGAAGTCTCTTTTGAGGCGCTGAATTTCAAGAGCCGGTAGAATCTGAGCTGGAGGCCCTTGGATCATGAGATTCTTGGCCTCATGAGCTGCAGAGGCCGCGAACGTGTTCCCTTTCCAGGGGCTGTAGGTTGCTCCGAGACCCAGAGAGGTTCTGTTAACTCACACAGCCCATTGGCCTCCCCATAGCTGGAAGCACTAGAAAAGTCCCAAAGCATGCTGGGGAATCCCCAGAAGGTCTGACCAGGACCAGCAGGTTGAAATTAAATCAAAAGAGTTTCCATCTGGACATTAGGAAGAATTTTCTAACAGAGTGGTTCCTCAGTGGAACAGGCTTCCTTGAAAGGCGGTGGACTCTCCTTCCCTGGAGGTTTTTAAGCAGAGGCTAGATGGCCATCTGACAGCAATGCTGATTCTAGGACCATAGGCAGATGATGAGAGGGAGGGCATCTTGGCCATCTTCTGGGCATGGAGTAGGGGTCACTGGGGATGTGGAGGGGAGGTAGTTGTGAATTTCCTGCCTTGTGCAGGGGGTTGGACTAGATGACCCTGGTGGTCCCTTCCAACTCTATGATTCTATGAATCCTGTCCAGTCAGTTGAAGCATGTAGATCTTTCCTTCTGTCTGCCTGTTCTCCAGCCCTCCATTTTCCTCAGAACTCACCGCTCCTCCTATACAATCTGACAACATCTCAGCTTCAGCTCTCCTGGCATGTAATCTCTGGACCTCCTGGCGACCAGCCTCCCACTTGTTTATTCGGCTCGCTCCTGGTTGCCGCTCCTACAATATTGACTTGTGGCCCTGACTCCCTGCTTCCATGGATCTCAGCCTGGACACAAAAGAAGCTCTGGGACTCTTAACGCCTCTTGCAAACGTTACCAGCTCAACAGTGCAGGATTCCAGGACGCATGTAAAATGGCTAAAAAAACACGCCGTACCCACCCATTCCAGCTTCCATACTGGTGAAAACCCAAGACATTTCCAGCTTTAGTAAATGTGTGCGTTTTGTTTTTGCTATAGTAATCCTCCAGAGAGGCACGTTTCTTGCAGGTACAGTTGCTGAAATTTCACGTCAGACCATCCTTCCTACAGTGGCTGGGAAAGGGGTGGTGGAGGATAAGGAAGACATGAATAAGGAAGACATGAATAATAACTACACAGGGCTTTCTTACTGGCTTTTACAGCTCTAAGACAACAATTCTTCTTCTTCTTCTTAATTCTCACCAGCCATTATTCTGAAATTTTCCCAGATGGGTGGAGGTTAAGAGACAAACGTAACCAATACTGATCAACCAGCAGGCAGGGGAAGGCGGTTAACGAGAGAGCAGAGCTGGATTAGAACCCAGGCCTAACACACCAGCCACTGGACTGGTGCCAGCCCCTGAAAAAAAATTCTCCTCTCTGCTTAGAAGCTAGCTCCCTCTGCTGCCAATAGGTGCGCTAACACACCTTCACGAGCGTCTGCAGACTGGAAAACAGCTGGCTGAGGGAAAAGCAGATCACCTTTTCTTTTTCAGATAGTGTCTATCCAAGTTCTGTCACAAGATCAGCCTCGGGAGCCAGGCATGCACCAAACCGCGCTCTCCTTTGGAGAGAAATGTTGTGTCACGGCTATGTGGCTGCAAACTTGGCTCCCCAGAGGGGCGCAGAACTCCTGGAACGGTCTTGCGTAGAACTGAGCAAAGGAACCCGTGCCAGGCTGGCAGAGGTGTCTGCATCACGGTCCTGCCACCCAAAACAGGAACTTTCTCATGGGAACAGGAAGCTAGAGCAGTGCTCCAAGCCTTTTCTTCTCTCCGCGGCTCCAAATTAAGGCCTGGTTCCATTTGGCTGGACCAGCTGCTTACTGCCTGCCTGCAGCTTGGGAGAGTGGAGGTTGCCGGTAAGAGAACGTAGTGATAATGCTGTTGCAACATACACCCAGAAGCCGCTGTGGGCAAAATTCTGCCACCCTCATTCACAGCTGGTGGCGCTGGAGAGCCAGTGTGGTATAGCGGTTAAGAGCCGCAGACTCCTAATCTGGAGAAAAGGGTTTGATTCCCCACTCCTCCACATGAGCGGTGTACTCTAGTCTGGTGAACCGGGTTGGTTTCCCCTCTCCTCCACATGCAGCCTGCTGGGTGACCTTGGGCTAGTCACAGTTCTCTCAGAACTCTCTCAGCCCCAACTACCTCACAAGGTGTCTGTTGTGGGGAGGGGAAGGGAAGGTGATTATAAGCCTTGACAACAGCACATGTGAAAGAGATCTGGGAGTTTTCGTGGACCACAAACTGAACTTGAGTCAACAGTGTGATATGGCGGCTAAGAAGGCCAATGCAATTCTGGGCTGCATCAATAGGAGTATTGTGTCTAGATCAAGGGAAGTAATACTACCACTGTATTCTGCATTGGTCAGACCTCACTTGGAATACTGTGTCCAGTTTTGGGCTCCACAATTTAAGAAGGATGTTGACAAGTTGGAGCGTGTCCAGAGGAGGGCGACCAGAATGGTCAAAGGTCTGGAATCCATGCCCTATGAGGAGAGACTTAGGAAGTTGGGTTTGTTTAGTTTGGAGAAGAGAAGGTTGAGGGGAGACATGATAGCCATGTTTAAATATTTGAAGGGATGTCATGTTGATGAGGGAACTAGCTTGTTCTCTGTTGCTTCAGAGACTAGGACACAGAGTAATGGATTTAAACTAAGAGAAAACGATTCCACCTAAACATTAGGAAGAACTTTCTGACCGTGAGGGCTGTTCGATGGTGGAATGCACTGCCTCGGAGGGTGGTGGAGTCCCCGTCTTAGGAGCTCTTTAAGCAGAGGCTGGATGGCCATCTGTCAGGAGTGCTTTGATTGTGGGATCCTGCACGTTGGGGGGAGGGTTGGAGTCACTGGGGATGTGGGGGGAAGGTAGTGATTCTCTATGATTCTATGATTCTCCTTCTTCTGGACAGTTGAGGACTCTGCCAATTTCCAGTTTCATCTTTATCACCCTGGGCTTCAGAATCAGATAGCTAAAAAAAAAACAAATGAGCCCCCAATGGGGCGGTGGCTCAGTGGGAGAGAGCCTCTTCTTGGCATGCAGAAGGTCCCAGGTTCAATCCCCGGCAGCTCCAGTTAAAGGGACTAGGCAACTAGGTGACGTGAAAGACTTCTGCCTGAGACCCTGGAGAGCAGCTGCTGGTCTGAGTAGACAATACTGACTCTGATGGACCGAGGGTCTGATTCAGTAGAAGGCAGCTTCATGTGTTCATGTGAGTTGCTAAATATCTTCCTACAGAAACGGGCATCCCAAGTGGCTGCCGAGGGTGGGGGTGGGAAGGGGGGTGGTCAGCCCAGCTTGTTGACAACGGGGAGCCTCCTGTGCTGGAGAACTGACACTCCACTTCAGAAAAGTTATAAACAAGCTCATGCAAGTTGAAAACTGCACACCCAGCGCAGCAGCTGAAGATGACGTTTCTTTTCTCTCACACACGAACAGGAGGGGTGTGTGTGTGTGGGGGGGCACCAAACAGAAACTGGGATTTGGGGAGGGCACATCTGGCAACAGCTGTGACACGAAGAGTGGCTCAAGTGACCCTCTAGCGAACCTCTGGGGTTGGTGGAGCCCATCTCACAAAGTGAACTTAAAGCCAACCGTTGGGTCACAGCTGGTGGTGATAGCGGGCTGCCAACCGATTTGGAGAGCCGAGCTGGGATTTGGTGGTAATCGAGGGGTTGGGGTTGGTAAGAGATCGGTATTTTGTGTAATGTGTGAGAAGACGGCAGGTTTAAAAGCGATGAAATTAAAAACACAGGCCGTTGTAGAAACCCTGACCTCTGGGGAAAATCAACTGGGGGGAGGATTTGTTTAGCCAGCAAAAACGGAAGATTAAACATCTCCCCCCGTCCGGCCCAAGTACTTCCTGCAGTTGCCTTGGGATAGTTATACTCTGCCTGCACTTGCCTCAACTTTATTGGGGTATTTATATCCACCTCTACTCCCCAACAAGGACACAAAACAGCTTACAATGTCGTTCTCCCCTTCCTGATTTTTTTTTCTAACAACAACCTGGTAAGGCAGGTTAGGCTGAGAGAGAAGACACTGGCCCAAGGTCACCCAGCAAGCTTCCATGGCACAGTGGGGATTCGAACCTGGCCCTTCCAGCTCCAACTCCGACACACTGCTATACCACGCTGACTCTTCTTAACTAGGGCTGGGTAGTGTGTGGCAAAGAGCCCCCCCCCCTTGGAGACTGACCATTACATATACTACTGCTTCCTGCTGCCGCTGCAACTGATTTAACTATTGGTTTTAAGTCTGAATTGTTTTTTTTTTTTAAACCATCTTGGGAGTCGTTACAGCTGAAAGCCCTGTTAAGTAAATAATTAACTAAGTGGGTTAACTATGAAACTGAAATGCAATGTGTGAACACGCTCTAAAAGGCCCACGGCATCTTAGCCCTTCCTTCTTTCTGTACTATGGACTCGCTTGCAAACCCCTGGAGTGTCACTTCCCATTGTAAAAAAGAGAGGCACTCGCCCACCTCTGCTGGAAATATGAAGTGGTGTACAGTGCAGCCCGAGCTAAAATCAAATGGAAAACCCATTACAGAAGTCTCAATATAAGCTTCATTGTTAGGTTTGCCAGGCGCCTGCTAATGATGGGCAAACTCCCAGCAATTATGGCCGCTGCCCGCTAACTCTTGGCTGGTTGGCAGGCGGAAGCAGGCCAACCAAATGGGGGGGGGGGAGCAATCGCTGGCATGTGATGATGTCACTTCTGGCACAATCTGGAAGTCATAGAATCATAGAGTTGGAAGGAGCCTTAGAGGCCGTCTAGTCCAACCCCCTACTCAATGCAGAATCAGCCTAGAGCTGTGATGGCGAACCTATGGCACGTGTGCCACTTCCGGCACGCGTAGCCCTCTCTGCTGGCACGCGCGGTTCCTCCACGCTGGCCTTTCCGGCTCTGCCCCGGATGGGGGAGGCTGTAGCCCAGGGGTGGGGAACCTCTGACTTAATTGGCGGTAGCCCCCGGACTCTCCCACATTGCCGCCGCTGGAGCGTGCGCGGCCAGCCAGGCGGGTGGGAGAGCGGGGAACAGAAGCCGAGCACCCACACTCGGCATGGCTGGCGGCTTCTCCGACGCCCTCTGGGCCTGTGCGGGCGGATGGGCGTGGCTGGCCGGTGGGTGCGAAGGAGGCGCCCTCTGCCCCACCCTGCTCGCCTCTCACAAGCCTGCCGCCGCCGTGCCCCACCGAGTGGCAAATCCAAGGCAAAACCTCCCATGCATAAATGGCCTCTTTCTTTTTCTGTCTCCCTCTGTCCTTTTCTTTCTCTCCCTTGCTCCATTTCTTTCTCCCTTTCTCTCTCTTTTTCTTTCTTTCTCTCCCTCCCTTCCTTCCCTTCTTTCCTTCCTTCCTTCCTTCTTTCCCTCCAGCGGCTTCTCCGGCGCCCTCTGGGTCTATGTGGGCAGAGGGGCGTGCAGTCCTATTCCACATTTGAAGTGCCCACAAGCTATCCTCCAAACACCTTTCCATTTGTCTTGATATGTAGAGAGAAAACACTAAGGAACTAGTTGCCAATCTCCAGGTACTAGCTGGAGATCTGCTATTACAGGTCATCTCCAACCAATAGAGATCAGTTCTCCTGGAAAAAATTGCCACTTTGGCAATTGGACTCTATGGCACTGAAGTCCTTCCCCAAACCCCGCCCTCCTCAGGCGCCACCCCAAAAACCTCCCACTCATGGCGAAGAGGAACTTGGCAACCCTAGCCTCTCCCTCTGGGCCCCCTGTGGGGGTGGTATTCAGGTTAAATTGCCGCATTGGCACTCGGCGATAAATAAGTGGGTTTTTGGTTGCAGTTTGGGCACTCTGTCTCTAAAAGGTTCGCCATCACTGGCCTAGAGCATCCCTGACAAGTGCTTGTCCAGCCTCTGTTTAAAGACTGCAAGTGAGGGGGAGCTCACCACCTCTCTAGGTAGCTGATTCCACTGTCGAACAACTCTTACTGTAATAATTTTTTCCCTAATATCCAGCTGGTACCGCTTCACCCTTAATTTAAACCCATTATTGCGAGTCCTATCCTCTGCTGCCAACAGGAACAGCTCCCTGCCTTCCTCTAAATTACAGCCCTTCAAACACTTAGAGAGAGCAATCAAGTACCAGCATGGCACCAAGGTGACGCTCTAACACTCTCTCTAAAACTAGAGTTTTTGGGCCAGTGCTAGAACATTGCCCTGGTGGGATGCCGGTGCTTTTAGGGTCGCACCAAAAGTGACATCATCACACAGTGACCACAATCGCTCCCCCATCCCATGCATCAAGTATCCACTTCCCCACATTTTCCAGCAGTTGCCAGTCCTGGCAAACCTACCATTGTACAAAAGCCTTACGTTGCTACTACTGGAAGATCTTGTGGCATGGATTCCTAGTCCCCCAAAAGTTCACTGAGGTTTTCAGAGAATACTTCATAGTGTCCAGATCATGTGAAGTGATGGTATCGCTTTACTCTGCTCTGGTTAGACCTCACCTAGAGTACTGTGTTCAGTTTTGGGCACCACAATTTAAGAAAGTTGTAGAAAAGCTGGAACGGGTCCAGAGGAGGGCAACAAAGATGGTGAGGGGTCTGGAGACCAAGTCCTATGAGGAAAGGTTGAAGGAGCTGGGTATGGTAAGCCTGAAGAGGAGAAGACTGAGAGGTGATATGATAACTATCTTCAAGTACTTGAAGGGCTGTCATATAGACGAGGGTGCCGAGTTGTTTTCTGTTTCCCCAGAAGGTCGGACCAGAACCAACTGGTTGAAATTAAATTAAAAAAAACACATGCATATGCAGGCTCAATCTGGTCAGTCAACCCTTGGTTTGGAAGATCACTGAATGAACTGCAGGCTCACACGCTTCCTCCGCCCCTTTTCAAAACAGTTACCCTCTCCATTTCATATTCAGCACTAAGCCACGGTTTATCATGACCTCTGAATCCACACTTGCCCCTCTGAGCCCCAATCACAGAACTGCTTCAAACCAAGGCTTCCAATTCTGGTTTGGAAGTCAAGGAATCGCCGCAGTTTGACCACCTGGACAGACAACGTTCACCACTAGAACAGAAACGTGTATCTGCAGCCCATTCACAATTCTCCAAACCATGGTTTGGAGAATCGTTTAAACAAGTCTCTCACTCACATACAGCCCAACTATTATTTTTACTATCATTTCCGGAGGGGAATTGAAAAAAACCTTGCAACATCCTTATGACTCACAGAGATTGGCCCTCTTTCCTAACCCTACAATTATAGAAATTAGGGAGCTGCAGCTGAACCGAAGGCAGAAAATGCCAGTGGTTCCAGACAGTTACATAGCCAAGACAAGCGGATCTGTGCATGTTTCAGGATGACACGCACACCACTGACCAGAGCCTTGGGAAAGCCAAGCTATGTTTTCAGGAATGGGTTATGCTTCTCCCAGAACCTCTCCCGTTCTCAATGGAAGAGGTTTTTAAGCAAAGCAGGGAGATATCCACACAGATTTAAACTGGTTTAGCCATTGCTCCTGAAGTACAGTTTTGCAAGAACGATCATCCACAGAACTACAGTTCCCAACACTTGTCAGCAAACATGAATAATAAAATCATAAACACATGAAGCTGCCTTCTACTGAATCAGCCCCTTGGTCCATCAAAGTCAGTATTGCCTACTCAGACCGGCAGCAGCTCTCCACGGTTTCAGGCAGAGGTCTTTCACATCACCTACTTGCCTGGTTCCTTTAACTGGAGATGCTGGGATTGAACCTGGGACCTTCTGCATGCCAAGCAGATGCTCTACCACTGAGCCACAGCCCCTCCTCTCATAGAGTTGGAAGAGACCACCAGGGTCATCTAGTCCAACCTCCTGCACAATGCAGGAAATTCACAACTACCTCCCCACCCACACACACACCCAGTAACCCCTACTCCATGCCCAGAAGATGGCCAAGATACCCTCCCTCTCATCAACGGCTTAAGGTCATAGAATCAGCACTGCTGACAGATGGCCATCTAACCTCTTCTTAAAAACCTCCACGACAACTATTAAAACTGGTATAAAATTATACACGCTTGAAATGTCCAAGGCATATACACTCTTATTCCTAAAATGTCTTACAAAGAGGCTGAAACGGGGCACGCCCCACCGTTTCCCCAGAACGCTTCTTGCCACAGATTAGAAACAACTCTTTCCTTACAACAGACGCTTCCAGGACGTGAAGAGTTAAGCGAGGGCTGGTATGCAGTTCTGGGAAAACAGGTAAAAGCCTTGGTACTCTACATAAATCCACTAGGCCTGTCATTGTCTTTGTGGAAGAAAACGGTACATTAAGTACGCAAACAGTCAAGGCACCACAGTTCCCCAACAACCCCTACAGAAATAACTGTCCTTGGTTGGGCAAACACCGCCCCAGGCAGCAGAAGACAGCCAACAGCACGTGAAGTCCTGCCGGCCATATTCCGGCTCATAAACGAGCCAAGGGCCTGGTCTCCACCGATGCCCACTATTTTACCTCCCGGTCCAAGATTCCAGTTATTTGGGGCAAAGTTTAAACTAAAGGCACCTTCACTTCCCTCTTCTGCGTAATAAAATTCGGGTTGCATCATGGGGTGGGGTGGGATTCCGCGCCATCTCACTTGGAATTCTCTAGCGCAGAATTCACTGAAATTCCTGCCTTCGAGCAATCTAAATTTTTACACGCTGCCAACAGAGGTGCCTGGAGGTAAGAGAGTTGATATGGGGGGCACCTGAGAAAATCAAGATTGACATTTAATGACTCAAAGAAGGAGGATTCCCCACCCAGATTCCCCACTCCTCCACATGAGCAGCAGACACTAATCTGGTGAACCGTGTTGGTTTCCTCATTCCTCCACATTCCTCCGCCAGCTGGGTGACCCTGAGCTAGTCACAGCTCTCTCAGAGCTCTCTCAGCCCCACCTACCTCACAGAGTGTCTATTGTGGGGAGGGGAAGGGAAGGTAATTGTAAGCTGGTTTGATTCTTCCTTAAGTGGCACAGAAAGTCGGCATATAAAAACCAACTCTTCTTCTTCTACTGCCCATCAGTTCCACTGAGTGATCACAGGTTCTAGTACTATGGGGAGGAAACAAAATCTCCTCTCCTTACCTTTCAAATTTGTAATAAACTGCTGTCCCTGCCTCTCCACCTTCCTGGTCATCTTTGTACTAAAAACAAGCACACACACAAAAATGCCTCAAGTCATTTACCCCTTCTTCATTGGGAAAGTGCTCCAACCTCTTGGTCCTGGTTGCCCTTTTCTGCATTTTTTCCAGCTCTGCACCCTTTCTGATTCATCATGTTCTTGGGGTACAATCTGTCACAAAGTGGCAGCATGCATACAAAGTTTTGGGAGGGAGAGACAAAGCTGAAGGCTCTGGGGGGGGGGGGGATTGCCAGAGCACTAAGAGATATTCCCAGGAAACCTCCAGGTGTATACCATTCAACTGAAAAGATTACATTGTTGCTGTCTACTGTAACGGCTGTGATTTATCAGGACAGGCCTGCCCCTGAGTCATACAGCATTCCCCAAAGCCAGTTTTGACATTCTGCATGCTTTCTAGTAAGAAAGAGGGGATCTAGACATCTTTTTACTCCCCTTTATCAGGTTAAATTCAGTGTTGCTAAACACATACTCCTTCATAGAATCACAGTGTTGGAAGGGACCACCAGGGTCATTTAGTCCAACCCTGCACAATGCAGGAAATGCACAGCTACCTCCCCCCACATCCCCAGTGACCCCTACTCCACATCCAGAAGATGGCCAAAAAAAAAAAAAAACCCTTCGGGATCCCTGACCAATCTGGCCTGGGGGGAAACTGCTTCCTGACCCCAAAGAAAAAAAAGAAGAGTTGGTTTTTTTATAAGCTGATGTTCTCTACCACTTAAGGCAGAATCAAACCGGCTTACAATCACCTTCTCTTCCCCTCCCACAACAGACACCCTGTGAGGTAGGTGGGGCTGAGAGAGTGTGACTAACCCAAGTTCACCCAGCTGGCTTCGTGTGTGTAGGAGTAGGGAAACCAACCCAGTTCACCAGATTAGCCTCCGCCGCTCATGTGGAGGAGTGGGGAATCAAACCGGGTTCTCCAAATCAAACTCCACCACTCCAAACCACAGCTCTTAACCGTTACACCATGCTGGCTCCCAAAGTGGCAATCGGCACTACCCTGGGCATGTAAGAAAGGGCCACGAGAGCCAAACACTGATGCAAATCTTCCTGCCCTCCCTCTCAGGGTCTGCCTTGCCTGCCTTCCATCACTATACTGACGCACTGTTTTAACAAGGTAGGAAATAAACGCATTGAGATCGCTGCCATTAGTAAATCTCACCCTGAGAGGTACAGCAGATTGGGGAGGGGGACCTTTAAGGAGGGAATCCTCAAGAGGAACTTGAGTTAGCCTCATTGAATAGGACATAGGAAAAAAATAAAATTAGAAGTAAATTCACTGTTTAAAATTTTGCGCATTTTCAAGCAAGTCTGCATTACTTGCCTCTTCCACAATATAAAGAGGGACGAAGGGAACCAACCCCCACAAAAACAGGTTAGGAACCAAAAAGCCAGCATAAATCCACAAATTAGTAGTGTCTTTATTTTATGCACAAATTCATAACAAGATGAAAAACCAAAGCCACACAGAGGTATTAAAACCACCATATATAAACAATACTGTTTGGTAGCACGCATAAACCACTGTGATCAGATGCATTTTGGCCAAAAGGCTTTCCTCAGTGGTCTCAGAAAATACACACACAAGTACAAAAATAAATATACAAATATTTTTGAAGCCTGAGCAGGTTGCATATATTTTTTTAATAAGGGCTCCAAGAAAAAAATGTGTTTGCATTAGGCCTGAACTCGTTTAGGAGACCCCATCAAACTGTTAGGTATGTGCCACAATCGTACTGCTCATGGACGTAGTTCTACTTATGACATGTGTCCTTGTGAAAACCAACCATCGAGTATACATCAGGTATGTCTATGGCAGGGGTTCCCCAACTGTTTTGATGTGGTGTAGTGGTTTAAAGCGGTGGTTTGGAACAGTGGACTTTAATCTGGAGAACCAGGTTTGATTCCACACTCCTCCACATGAGCGGCAGACGCTAATCTGGTGAGCCAGGTTGGTTTCCCCACTCCTCCGCATGAAGCCAGCTGGGTGACCTTGGGCTAGTCACAGCTCTCTCCAAACTCTCTCAGCCCCACCTACCTCACAGGGTGTCTGTTGTGGGGAGGGGAAGGGAAGGTGATTGTAAGCCGGTTTGATTTTCCTTTAAGTGGTAGGGAAAGTCAGCATATAAAGCCCAACTCTTCTTCTTCCAACAGGCTCCTTTGGAATTCTTACACTGTGCGGTGGGCAGCCACAAAACGGCTGCTTGAAGCTTACCTTCCGTCACACAGCAAAGATGAAGAAGAACAGTTGTTTTTTATATGCCGACTTTCTCTATCACTCAAAGGAGAATCAAACCAGCTTACAATCGCCTTCCCTTCCCCACAACCGACACCCTGTGAGGTAGGTGGGACTGAGAGAGCTGTGACTAGCCCAAGGTCACCCAGCTGGCTTCGTGTGTAGAAGTGGGGAAACAAATCCAGTTCACCAGATTACCCTCCGCTGCTCATGTGGAGGAGTGGGGAATCAAACCCAGTTCTCCAGATCAGACTCCACCGCTCCGAACCACTGCTCTTAACCACTACACCCAGCGCTGTGACGGCAGCAAATGCCAAAGCAATATTTTAAAATTTCTGCACAGCCAACCAAATCTCCAGCAGCCAATCAGAAGCCTTGTTTGGGAGAAAGGCCCACCTGGCCCACACACTGTCTAAAATTACATCTGGGTGCCAGGAAAGGAGTCTGCAGGCACCATGCTGCCCACGGGCACATGTTGGGTACCCCTGGTCTATGGCCTCCTCCAGTACGAAACCTGGCAAGTCAGTTAACATCCTCATCAGGGTTCCTCCTCTGGGTGCCCCGAAATTCCAAAGCCGGGAAGGTGAGAAACCATTCCTGCTGTTGGGGCCTGCTCTTTGAAATCTCTGGTGAGGGATTCGTGCCAGACCTGCACGAATTCAGGCTTCAGATAACATCTTGTCCTTTTTGCTTCAGATTTTGGGGGTTGATCCCTTCCCCTTGTACCCACAGTCCCTTGGCTTCCAGCTCTTGCCGCTTGTGGAATCTATGCTGTAGCTTTAAACAAACAAAAAAAGCTGCTAGGATTTAATGCTTATTGATCGCTTTATATTTGCTTGCAGAACTGCCTTGAATGGCCGCTGAACAGAAAGGTGACAGATCCCCACCCCCCGAGAAAGACAGACATCTTATCTTTTTAAAGAGACATCCTTTTGGATCTAGAAGAAGAAAGAAGAAGAGTTGGTCTTTATATGCCGACTTTCTCTACCACTTAAGGAAGAATCAAACTGGCTTACAATAGCCTTCCCTTCCCCTCCCCACAACAGACACCCTGTGAGGTAGGTGGGGCTGAGAGAGTGTGACTAGCCCAAGGTCACCAGCTGGCTTCATGTGTAGGAGTGGGGAAACAAATCCAGTTCACCAGATTAACCTCCACCACTCATGTGGAGGAGTAGTGAATCGAACCCGGTTCTCCAGATCAGACTCCACCGCTCCAAACCACTGCTCTTAACCACACCACCACGCTGGCTCTGCAAAGAACAGGGGAGAGAAAGGACACACAAGCAATTTCCAGCAAGGAGGACTATAACCTGCCAGAACAATCCTCTGAAAATACTGGTGGCCAGGGTGCCAAGAGAGCCTACCTCACAGGGGTGTGGAGGAACAAAATAGGGCTAAGGAAGCGATGAAACCTTGAAAGGGCAGAATAAAATGGCAACAGTATGTATATAGAGACACAAGAAGCTGAGCGTGGCGAAGCCCAGCCGCTGTCTCCTCCTCCAAACAGTTGGCGGAAGATAATCCCCGTCAACCTTAACCTGAGGCTTGGAATAAACTGGATTATTATTTAACACAGGAGGGGTGAACGGACATTAGGAAACACGTTGGGGTGAACAAACAATAAAGATGGAGGGTTTTTGGGGGGGGGTAAAATGAGTGCAAGCTGCACCCATTTGGAGAAGGGGGGAAAGGGGCTACATTTAGCATCTGAGAAACCAACTAAAAATAGGGAGCTAAGAATATGAACTTTTACTCAACATTCATCCCAGTGTTTGGCATATTTTCTCCCCCCCCCTACCCGCCTGCCCACGTTCTTGCAGTTAGTTTTAACCTTGCTTGGGTAAACTGCACTCTACTTGGGTTTTCTTCTCCCTCCCTTTCACTGTAGGATACTCATCAGCATTAAGCAGCAATTCTCTGCAACGCCGACACAGGGACTGTACGTCCCAGAACGTTCCCCCTTCGTCCATGGCCGTCTCTGGGCTTTAACCCTTTGTGTGAGAGCCTTTCAACCCAGAGGAGGAAGACGGATAGAAAACAATGAGGGGCGACAAGAGACACTCCATATGCAAGCAGGCACTGGCAAAGCAACCAGCAAGAAGGATGCATAAAGGCATGCCTTGTTTTATTGCACTTCGCTTTATTGTGCCTCGCAGACATTGGGTCTTCGAGCAAGTCTATGGGCGTCATTTTTCCAACAGTGTGTGCTCACTTCATGTCTCTCGTGTCAAAATTTGGTAATTCTCGCAATATTTCAAACTTTTCCAAGCACATTCTTAGACATAATGCTATTGTAAACTTAATAGACTACAGTATAGTGTAAATGTAACTTTTATATGCACTGGGAAACAAGCAAACAAAAATAATTCGTGTGACTCGCTCTATTGTGGTAGTCTGGAACGGAACCCACAATGTCTCCGAGGTATGCTTATATACTGGGGGCCCTGATTTGAGGACAGCAAGATCCGCAGCCAGCTCTGGCAGTCTCAAATGGCCCACCTCAGATAACTGTGTGTGTAAAGTGCCATCAAGTCACAGCCAAATTATGGCAACTGGTTTCCAAGGCAAGAGACCAACAAGAGGTGGTTTCCTTGGCTGCCTCAGGAGGTGGCAACCTCTCCTTCCCTGGAGGTTTTTAAGAAGAGGTTAGATGGCCATCTGTCAGCAATGCTGATTCTATGACCTTAGGCAGATCATGAGAGGGAGGGCATCTTGGCCTTCTTCTGGGCACGGAGTATGGGTCACTGAGGGTGTGTGTGTGGGGGGAGGTAGTTGTGAATTTCCTGCATTGTGCAGTGGATTGGACTAGATGACCCTAGTGGTCCCTTCCAACTCTATGATTCTACAGTTTGCCATTTCCTTCCTCTGCATAGTTACCCTGGACTTCCTTGGGGGTCTCCCATCCAAGTACTAACCAGGGCAGATCCTGCTTAGCTTCTGAGACCTGATGAGACCAGGCTAGGCTGGGCCTTCTGGGTCAGCTGGTAACTGTAGCTTCACTTTTATTATTCTTGGTCCACAAGCCGGGGGTTAGAGGCAGGAGCTGAGCCAGAGCTCTCCTGATGTAGCACAGTCCCCAATGGCTGCCTCGTTATTTAACACTGAACATTTACATGCTAAGTTCTCATCCACTCACTGTAGGTCACAACTCCCCCAAGCAATTAAGCACACACAGTGTTGGAAAGTGTAATCAAGTTGCAACTTAGGACAACCTATAGGGCCGTGATGGCGAACCTATGGCACGCGTGCCAGGTCTGGCACGCCGAGCCCTCTCTGTGGGCACGCGACTCCCCGCCCGGCTTTGAAGGGCTCCAGGCTGCCTGCAGGCAGCGCAGAGCCCTTCAAAGCTGCCCCGCCCCTGGACTCCCTGCCCCCCAGCTGCGGAACCCTGCCCGGGGACAAAACAAAAGAAAAAGGCGGCAAACTTTTAATTTAAACAGCTTCCCCACCCCAAAAGGTGGAGAAGGCGCCTTCTGTCCCGGTAGCGCAAGGCACGGGTGACCCCTGCAACTACTGAGCGGGTGCTCCAGCCAACGTTTTTGCATTGATCTCCCCAGCAGCCCCGCTCGGAAGGAACCCAGACGGGCCCCTCCCCTTTCACGTCTCCTGCCGCCGGACTGTTCCATTCCGAGCGCAGGGAGATCTCCAGCCCTGAGCCGGCGACCTCCTCGCCGGCGACTTCTCCCACTCCTTCGTCCAGAACGTGGTCCGGCGGAGGAAGGGCCAGCGGCAGCCTCGAGACTCCCGGCCGAGCAGGCGGCGGGGAAGGCGATGGAGCAGCCGAGCCTCCCAGCTCTCCCAGCCCCCTCGCCCCCTGCTCATCCAGCATCCCTGCGTCCTGGGCTGGGATGCCTTCGGCGGCGGCGGCAGCAGCGCCTGATTTGAGCTCCGGCTTGGGAAGAGGCTTGGGAGCAAGCATGCGCGCTTGCTTTTGGGGTGCCTCTCCCCCCCCCCCACGGCAGCTCCTGCCCACGCAGCTTTCCTTTGCCCAGAACCAACAGTGGGGACGCAGCCCGGCCCTGGCTTTTGCCGTGAACTGTTTTGTGTGGCGACTGTTTGCCGCCAGTTTGTTTTTTAACCTCCCACCCGGGGGTGGGGGGGAGGTGGGAAGGCTGAAGCCCGGTCGCAGGGAGACGTCTGTGTGTGTTTGTGAAGGCTTTTCTCTCTTTTCTTCCTTTTTCTGTCATTCTCTCTCCTATTCTTTCTCTCCTCTTTTTCTGTCTCTTCCCCCCTTCTCTTTCTCTATTTTTTCTCTTCTTTCTTTCTTTCTCTCTCTCTTTCCTTCTTTCCCTGCTTCCTTTCTTCCTTCTTTCTGTCCTTCATTCTTTCTTTCCTTCCTTCCTTCTTTCCTTACTTCTTTCTGTCCTTCGTTCCTTCGTTCCTTCTTTCTGTCCTTCATTCCTTCCTTCCATCCTTCTTTCCTTGCTTCTTTCCTTCCTTCTTTCTGTCCTTCATTCTTTCCTTCCTTCTTTCCTTCCTTCTTTCTTTCCTTCCTTCCTTCTTCCCTTTCTTTCCTTCTTTCTGTCCTTCCTTCCTTCCTTCTTTCCTTGCTTCTTTCTTTCCTTTCCTTCTTTCCCTGCTTCCTTCCTTCTGTCCTTCATTCTTTCTGTCCATTCTTTCCTTCCTTCTTTCCTTGCTTCTTTCTTTCTTTCCTTCCTTCTTCCCTTTCTTTCCTTCTTTCTGTCCTTCCTTCCTTCTTTCCTTGCTTCTTTCCTTCCTTCCTTTCCTTCTTTCCTTCCTTCTTTCCCTGCTTCCTTCCTTCTTTCTGTCCTTCATTCTTTCTGTCCTTCATTCTTTCCTTCCTTCTTTCCTTTCTTTCCTTCTTTCCTTCCTTCCTTCTTTCCTTCCCTGCAGATCGGCTGCAAGCTGCGCCCCCCTGGCACCTCGGTTGCCTGGGCTCACCGCTGGCTGCCCTTCCACTTGGGAGGAGGGGGAAGACCTGGGGGAGCAGAGGCACCCTCCAAGCCTTCTCTGCATAGCCTCCCCTAGGGTTGCCAACCTCCAGGTGGTGGCTGGAGATCTCCTGCTTTTACAACTGATCTCCAGCCAATAGAGATCAGTTCACCTGGAGAAAAATGGCCACTTTGGCCATTGGGCTCTATGGCTGTGCAGTCTTCCTCCCCAAACCCCGCCCTCCTCAGGCTCCACCCCCAAAACCTTCCGCCAGTGGTGAAGAGGACCTGGCAACCCTAGCTTCCCCCACACACACACACACCAGGAGATCTACACCCGGTATGGCCCCCGAACGATGTTATAAATATGCAAATGGCCCTTGGCAGAAAAAAGGTTCCCCACCCCTGTTCTAAACTAAAACCTCAGTATTCAGGTTAAATTGCCGCATTGGCACTCGGCGATAAATAAGTGGGTTTTGGGTTGCAGTTTGGGCACTCGGTCTCTAAAAGGTTCGCCATCACTTCTATAGGGTTTTCAAAGCAAGAGATGATCCGAGGTGGTTTGCCATTGCCTGTTTCTGCATAGCGACCCTGGACTTCCTTGGGGGTCTCCCATCCAAGTACTAACCATGGCCAATCTTGCTTAGCTTCCAAGATCTGATGAGACTGGGCCATTCAGGTCAGGGCACATAGATCACATTTTTTAAAAAATCTATAACACAGCAGTCAAATAAAAATTCCAGTTCAGAATCTCTCTGCTGCTGGATTCTGGGAAGACATTCAAGAGTCGACTAATAACAAGCAAAACAATCATCGAGCTGCAAGAGCAATCCACTTTAAAAAGCTTGACAGTCAACTGAGAAAGCAGTGTTAATTGGGATGAGAATTTATGTCCCCGAAGATATAATATTTTTAATCCAAACGTACTGGGCATTTTACTTCTTGCCTTACCACCTCTTAGTTTACCAGTTTACAGCTGACCCCTCTTCTCGCAACTAGTGGCAAGTTCAACTTTGTGAAATTCACAGCAGATCTACTGATCAGAGCAAAGAGCCTCCAGAATACAAAGAGACAGAATTATTAAGTCAGATCCCATCTCTTCTCACTGATTATGGGTTCCCCCCCCCTCAAAATTGCACGTCACGTTGGATGCAGACAGCCCTAGGGTGAGACAAGCCTTGTTTGCTTGGTTTCTGTTTGGAGGCACACACACGCACACACAGAGCACATGTACAAGTCTGTACAGAAACACAGCTCCTTCATTCTCACCCCCAGCTGCAGGTAGTATTTCTGGCTGTGCTCGTTCCACCAGGCCACCTCCAACCGTTTTCCAAATCAACCTGACGCAGCCCGTTTGTAAAACGTCCCATTATTTTATTTCACGTGGCATGGAAGGTATGGGCGCCATGTCCAAAACACCACCATAACTGATGTACAACATGAGAACCAGCGTGGTGTAGTGGTTAAGAACGGTGGTTTGGAACGGTGGAGTCAGATCTGGAGAATCGGGTTCGATTCCCCACTCCTCCACATGAGCGGTGGAGGCTAATCTGGTGAACTGGATTTGTTTCTCTTAT
Source organism: Euleptes europaea (assembly GCF_029931775.1). Lineage (NCBI taxonomy): Eukaryota > Metazoa > Chordata > Lepidosauria > Squamata > Sphaerodactylidae > Euleptes > Euleptes europaea. Next base: position 88,527,733 of record NC_079318.1, read on the forward strand.
CCCACACACGAAGTCAGTTGGGTGACCTTGGGCAAGTCACAGTTCTCTCCAAACTCTCTCAGCCGCACCTACCTCACACGGTGTCTGTTGTGAAGGTGATTGTAAGCCGGTTTGAGTCTCCCTTAAGTGGTAGAGAAAGTCGGCGTATAAAAATCAACTCCTCTTCTTCTTTTTAGAGTAGCAAACAAGACAACGGGCCCTGCCCCTGAGGAGTTTACAATCTAGACTGTGAAAGCGAGACAAGTCAGTAGCACAGGAGCAAAAAATAATAATAATTGTATATTGTCGAATTCACTGCCAGTGGGGATAGTGATGGCCACAAGGATAGAGGGCTTTAAGAGGAAACTGAACTGATTCGTGGAGGAGGAGAGGCCCATCAATGGCTGCCAGCCATTGTGACTAAAGGGAAGAACCTCCATGTACAGTGGAAGCACACCGACAAATCCCTGTGCTACCAGGCAGCATAAGAGGAAGGCCTCAGTCTCTGTGCTCTGTTGCTGACCCTCCTGTATAACTGGTTGGCTACTGTGTGAAACAGGATGCCCGAACGAGACAGACCTGTCAATGCTGATTCTATGACCTTAAGCAGATGATGAGAGGGAGGGCATCTTAGCCATCTTCTGGGCATGGAGTAGGGGTCACTGGGGGTGTGTTGGGGGGAGGTAGTTGTGAATTTCCTGTATTGTGCAGGGGGTTGGACTAGATGACCCTGGTGGTCCCTTCCAACTCTATGATTCTATGATCGCTAGCACGGTCCAGCGGAGCTCTTCCTACATGGTAGGAAATGGGCATTCTGTTGGATCCACTCCAGCTTCATTTCTGAACAGAGCCAAAGGAGTTTAAGCCAAGAAAAGGGTGAGATTTGAGAAGGGATATTAACCTGCCACAATTCTCTCTCTTCCCCACCCCCTCATTTTTAAGGAAGCAAGAGAGCTCCGGGCAACTGAAAGTAACGCAATTTAATTATTTCGTAATCCCGTACGGCTGTTCGGGTGCACTTTCAAGGCTGCCTAACGTGGATTAGTTACACTTCTTTTGGTAACTCCCTTTAAGCCAGATCCACTTAGCTCTCTTCGGGAAAGGACCTCCTTTGCTGGTCCCTGTTTTCAAAAGGAAGGAAGGTTCGGAGGCAGGCAGGAGAGGGCCTTACCCAGGAGGGCGCCACACCTCGGCAACTGGCACTGATGCCGGAATCCTTCAGGCGTAAGAGACGATTCTGCTTTGTGGGCCTTAGTACGCACTCCCCTCAATTACTCAGTTAGAAAGCCAGCAAGGTGTAGTGGTTAAGAGCAGTGGTTTGGAGCAGGGAGGGGCTGTTGCTCAGAGGTAGAGCCTCTGCTTGGCATGTAGAAGGCCCCAGGTTCAATCCCCGGCATCTCCAGTTAAAGGGACTAGGCAAGTAGGTGATGTGAAAGACCTCGGCCTGAGACCCTGGAGAGCCGCTGCTGGTCTGAGTAGACAATGCTGACTTTGATGGACCAAGGGTCTGATTCAGTATAAGGCAGATTCATGTGTTCATGTGTATGCCTCGTACACTTACAGTGGGGTGAAAGGGACTGATTCTCTGCCCCTTTATCTCCTGAAGCCGTGTCTGCAATTTTCAGCACAGAACCAGGAGGCAGCCACAGTTCTAGAGCAATTAACATCCTTCTATTTTTACTGTGCGCACAGATAAGGTGTGAGGAGTGTGTGCATAAGTGTGGGCGTGGATGTGTATTCACAGGCGCACCTCTTTCCCACCCCACCTCCAACAGGTAAGATGGCTCCTGCTACAAGACTAGCCCGATTCACAAGGAGAAAGAGAGAAGAAAGAGACAGACACGAACAATTCCAGTATCACAGTACTGCGATCAGGCTGCAAGGCACAAAATCTGTCAGGATCAGTTACCTCGGGGAGGGCAGATCAAGCGGAGACAACCGTCTGGAATCTCTGTTGACTCATCATCTTTGCCCAGGGATTTGCCGTGACAGGACGAGATGACAACTCTCTCTCTCTCTTCCCCGCGCAACCCCAGTGAAAAGTCCCTCTTGAGTAATGCTCTCTGCTCTTTCCATTCTCGGCATTCGGCGACTCCACTATCCTCCCCCAAAACACGCAAACTGAAGGCTTCCACTAACCGAGATGCATCTCCACAGCAGATCTCTGCATTAAAAGCATATACTAATGTGGCGCTGACTGTAAGGCATTGCCACAGCATTCAAGGTACAGAATCATAGAATCACAGGGTTGGAAGGGAACACCAGGGTCATCCAGGAACAACGCAGGAAATTCACAACTACCTCTCCCCCCACATCCCCAGTGACCCCTACTCCATGCCCAGAAGATGGCCAAGGTGCCCTCCCTCTCATCATCTGTCTAAGGTCATAGAAGCAGCATTGCTGACAGATAGGCCATCTAGCCTCTGCTTAAAAACCTCCAGGGAAGGAGAGCTTACCACCTCCTGAGGAAGCCTGTTCCACTGAGGAACCACTCTAACTGTTAGAAAGTTGTTCCTAATGTCTGGACGGAAACTCTTTTGATTTAATTTCAACCCGTTGGTTCTGGTCCAACCTTCTTGAACAACAGAAAACAACTCGGCACCATCCTCAATATGACAGCCCCTCAAGTACTTGAACATAGTTATCATATCACCTCTCAGTCTTCTCTTCAGACTAAACATACGAAGCTCCTTCAACCTTTCCTCATAGGACTTGGTCTCCAGACCCCTCACCATCTTTGTTGCCCTCCTCTGGACACGTTCCAGCTTGACAACAAGTTTTCTATCTACTAAGAAAACAACCAAACCATTAAAACTGGTATAGTATTAACAAGTGTCTTGTGGCATCCTAAAGACTAACGTTTGCGCAGGACAGAGGGTTAGAGTAGCAGCCAAGATGTCCTTGAAGCAGATCTTAGCAGTCACTTGCCCAAGGTAGCCTAATCTTGTCAGATCTCAGAAACTAAGCAGGGTCGGCCCTGGTTAGAAGAAGAAAAGTTTGTTTTTATACTCTGAATTTCTCCACCTTTAAGGAGACTCAAACCAGCTTACAATTGCTTTCCCTTCCTTTCCCCACAACAGACACCTTGTGAGGTAGGTGAGGCTGAGAGAGTTCAGAGAGCTGTGACTAGCCCAAGGTCAACCAGCAGGTTTCATGTGCAGGAGTGGCTAATCGAATCCGGTTCTCCAAATTAGAGTCCGCTGCTCTTAACCACTACATCTCCTTAGTATTTGGATAGGAGACCACCAAGGGAATACCAGGGTCACTATGCAGAGTCAGACAACAGCAAACCACCTCTGATAGTCTCTTGCCTTGAAAACCCTACTGGGACGCCATAAGTCGGTTGCAACTTGATGGCAAAACAACAACAACAAAACAGTCACTTGGTGGATTTTGGCAAATGGCCATCTCTTACCCTCAACCCCATCCATCCCATCTGCAAAGTGAGAGCTAAAAAAACATAGGAAAAGCCCTGCTGGATCAGGCTAAAAGTCCATACAATCCTTTGGTCCAGATGCTCTCAGGAAGCAAAATATATTTGTAGCAAGCTGCCTCCAATAACAGGCAGTTCCATTTAGCCATCTTGGCTAAGAACTACTGATAGAGCCACACTTTAGTGACAGATTTTAGAAGGCTAGTGTAAAGGATCACAAAAATAATGTGGTTTCAGAGGGTAGCCAATTTGGTCTACAGTAGAAGAAGAGTTGGTTTTTATATGCCGACTTTCTCTACCACTTAAGGGAAACTCAAACCAGCTTACAATCCCCTCCCCACAACAGACACCCTGTGAGGTAGGTGGGGCTGAGAGAGCTCTTAATAGAACTGCAACTTGCCCAAGGTCACCCAGGTGGCTTCATGCCTAGTGGGGAAACAAATCCAGTTCACCAGATTAGCCTCCACCACTCAAGTGGAGTGGGGAATCGAACCCAGTTTTCCAGATCAGAGTCCACTGCTCCAAACCACCACACCACGCTGGCTCTCTAGAACAGCTAGATTCGAGTCCCGTAGCACCCTGGAGGGTGTGTGTGTGTGTGTGCTGTCAAGTCACAGCTGACTTATGGCGACCCCATAGGGTTTTCAAGGCAAGAGGCGTTCAGAGGTGGTTTGCCATTGCCTGCCTTTACGTGGCCTAAGCTCTGAGAGAGCTGTGACTGGCCCGAGGTCACCCAGCCGGCTTCATGTGGAGGAGGGGGGAACTGAACCCAGGTCTCCAGATTAGAGTCCTCCGCTTTAACCACTACGCCACACTGGCACCTTGGAGGCCAACAAGATTTTCGGAATACAAGCTGTTGACAGTGAAAGCTCCCTTTGTCAGATGCTATCATCATCGTCAGAATGGAGGGTCACTTAAAATGTCAACTGCTCCCAAGACTTCCAAGTTGAGGGATATCAAAGAAAACACTTCCACCCTCCAGGATTCTGTTCGCCTCCTTTTTAACTCTTAAACCAACATGAATTTATTCACCCTACTACAATCATCCAAGGCCAGCAGCCTGGCAAGCTGTCCACGAAGACTGATCCTCCTCTGTTCGGGAACAGGCATATATGACAGCCGATGTTTTCAAACAAGACTACAAATGCTAATGCCTTTCCAAGGGGGAAAACCCAACCAGGCACCCGTTGAAACGATCACAGTAATTATAGCTACGTACACCGTTACTCTGGGGTTGTTCTGCAATTAAGCTGGCAAGACACCAGTACGTTGGAAAGTGCCGGGCGAGGAGGAGGAAGAGAAAAAATGACGGACAACTTCGTATGCACCACAAGATTAACTGCACATGAGGACGCCTGCCAGCTTTGCAGTTCTCCCTTGGCAAGCTGCAAACCGGGGGGGGGGGAGCAGCAAACACCGAGCTCTCTTCCTCTGGCCGCTCTTGGGAGGCTGGTCAAACTAACAAGTCTCACAAGGTGTCTACACAAGCAACTGGAAGACCAGGGTCTATCAAATGGCCTGTCTGTCGTCCCCTACCTCAGTCAGGGCCAAACTACAAGTTACAGCAGTCATGGGTCCATCACATGAATGCATGAAGCTGCCTTATATCGACTCAGACCCTTGGTCCATCAAAGTCAGTATTGTCTACTCAGACCAGCAGCAGCTCTCCAGGGTCATAGAATCATAGAGTTGGAAGGGACCACCAGGGTCATCTAGTCCAACCCCCTGAACAATGCAGGAAATTCAAGTACTTGAAGATGGTTATCATATCACCTCTCAGTCTTTTCATACCCAGCTCCTTCAACCTTTCCTCACAGGACTTGGTCTCCAGGCCTCTCACCATCTTTGTTGCCTTCCTCTGGACAAGTTCCAGCTTGTCTATATCTTTCTTAAATTGCAGTGCCCAAAACTGAACACAATACTCTAGGTGAGGTCTAACCAGAGCAGAGTAAAGTGATACCATCACTTCGCATGATCTGGACACTATACTCAGGCAGAGGTCTTTCACATCAACTATTTGCCTAGTCTCTTTAACTGGAGATGCCGGGGATTGAACCTGGGATCTTCTGCATGCTGAGCAGAGGCTCTACCACTGAGCCTCAGCCCCTCCCCCATCCCGTGGTGAGGTCCCGATTGGGACCAGGTGCACAGTGCAGAGGCCCCTCCCCTGGGCCTTTTCAAGCGTAGAAACAGCCCTTGGGGGGTTGTTCTGCACCTGAAATTGTGCAAGGGGTGGACAAGAGCTCTGGGGGGAGCCACCATGCTGCGTGCGCAATGGACCCGCGGCCACCGTCACTTGTCATTTGGCCCCCAGTTACGCAGGAACAAAGAGCTAAGGAAACCACGCTGCCTCGCTTGGTCACCTGATAATTAGCTTTGCTCACCAGAGGCAACCCAGGCTGTATACAAGGCTGAATGCCTATTAAGTTAGCTCAATTTCTTATCCTGCGGTTTCCCAAGGGCTTGCTGCAAAAGCTGGAAAGAAAAGCCAAAGCGCGCAGAACAAAATGCTCCAATCAAGGTACCCCACGCCTGCATCACTCTAGTCACTTAATGCAAGCCCCAAGGAGAAAGTTTCACAGCGGTAGAAGAGTTGCACAATTGCACAGCGGCCACTAAGAATGTCTCTCTACTTGCCCTTTGCAGTTGGCGGCTGGCAGGTGGAGCGTCTGATCAAGGAGGGACTCTCCAGCTCATGGTAAATAAAGGGAGCAAAACGGTGTAAGTCTGAGGCTCTGGGAGGGGCTGTGGCTCAGTGGTAGAGCATCTGTTTGGCATGCAGAAGTTCCCAGGCTCAATCCCTGGCATCTCCAGTTAAAGGGACTAGGCAAGTAGGTGATGTGAAACACCTCTGCCTGAGATCCTGGAGAGCTATGGGGAGGGGCTGTGGCTCATTGGTAGAGCATCTGCTAGGCATGCAGAAGTTCCCAGGCTCAATCCCCAGCAGCTCCAGTTAAAGGGACTAGACAAGTAGGTGTTGTGAAAGACCTCTGCCTGAGACCCTGGAGACCCGCTGCCAGTCTGAGTAGACAATACTGACTCTGATGGACCAAAGGTCTGATTCAGTATAAGGCAGCTTCATGTGTTCATGTGAAACAAGGCTGACAAGAGATGCTAATAAAGCAGCTAATGAGCAGAGGGTCCTAGGTTCAATCCCCTGCACATCCAGTTAAAGGACCAGGTGGCAGGTGACATGAAAGACCTCCACCCTGAGGCCCTAGAGAGCTGCTGCCAATCAGAGTAGGCAAGACTGACCTTGGCAGACCAATGCTCTGACTTTCTATAAAGCAGCTTCACGTACAGGGCCCTGGCTAAAAAGCAAGGGCAATGTGCCAACCGAATTCAGGGCTTTAAGTGGTAGCTTCGTGCCTCAGACATCACACTGGAGCAGAGGAGAGAACCAACTGGGAGTTCTTCCATTCAAATGCCATGCTGAACCAACTCAAGAATGCACGGCTGGCACTACTCTGCCCAGCTGAGCCTCCTGGCCCTTCTGCTAAGACGGATCCCTGCAGAGAGCGAGAGAGGCATCTTTGGTGCACTGCAGACACCAAAACACCTTGGGCCGTTTCGAAAGCATCCAGCTCGCCCTTCACACTGTGAAGTCAAAGTGAGTTTTTGTGCTGCAATTCCAGGGACTCGCCACAGAGCCAAGCACAGCCAGGAAACAGGCCAAGAAATTTTTTAAAAGCCAGGCAGGAGGGAGCCAGGGAACAGAGTCGATGGCTTCCAGTTGTTTACAGCTCCCAGGAAAAGCAGCCTCATTAGTTCCCACTAACACTCCCCCAAGGCATGGAACTATAACTGCCCTGCCTTCCTTCAGGGAAAAGAGACACCCCACAGGATCTGGGACCCTATGGAAGGCAGGAACTCCTATGTGCTGCACGGAGCAAGAGAAATATGGTGCTCTGCTATAAGTTACCTCTGGAGCAATGAGCACCAAGTAACTCAAGCAAACAAGACATAAGAACATAAGAAAGGCCATGCAGGATCAGACCAAGGTCCATCAAGTCCAGCAGTCTGTTCACACAGTGGCCCCATTCACACAGTGGCCTACCTGGTGCCTCTAGGAAGCCCACCTTGAGAAAAGAGCAACCAAAGCGATCAGGGGACTAGAGCAACTGCCCTATGAGGAATAGTTGAAACACTCAGGGCTGTTTAGCTTGGAAAGGCAGTGGTTAAGGGGAGATATGATAGAGGTCTATAAAATTAGGCATGGTATGGAGAGAGTGGACAGGGAGAAGCTTTTCTCGCTCTCTCATAAGACCAGAACGTGGAGTCATCTGCTGAAGCTGGAGGGTGAGCGATTCAAAACAGATAAAAGGAGGTATTTTTTCACACAACGCATAGTTAAATTGTGGAACTCCCTGCCCCAGGATGTGGTGATGGCTGCCAACTTGGAAGGCTTTAAGAGAGTGGTGGACATGTTCATGAAGGAGAGGGCTATCCATGGCTACTAGTCAAAATTAATACTAGTCATGATGCATACCTATTCTCTACAGTCTCAGAAAAGCATGCCTTTTATATGAGGTGCTTTGGAGCACAGGCAGGATAATGCCGCTGCAGATGTCTTGTTTGTGGGCTTCCTAGAGGCACCTGGTTGGCCACTGGTGTGAACAGACTGCTGAATTTGATGGGTCTTGGTCTGACCCAACATGGCTTTTCTTATGTTCTTGAGATGTTCACCAGGCTACATGGGGAGTTTTTTGCTGCTGAGAACAGAGCTTGTGCAGAGGTTTAGAGGCAAAGCCATCAACTAGAAAGGCCCAGTTTAAAATCTCACCACTGCCAGGAGCTCACTAGGCCTTGAACAAGACACCAGATTTCACCCACTGAGAATATGGGATAACAACAACCTATGCAATAGAGCTGCTGTTAAGAATTACTGTGATAATATAACACGAGCCCAGCGGGACCAAGGGTTCATCTCACCCATAATTCGCTATCATTTTCCTTCCATTTGGGGAAGGGTCATGGCTCAGTGGTGGAGCATCTGCTTGGCATGCAAAAGGTGCCAGGTTCAGTCCCCTGCATCTCCAGTTAAAGGTGACAGCTGATGTGAAAGATCTCAACCAGGGCTGCTGCCAGTCTGAGCAGACAATACTGACTTTGATGAATCAACGATCTGATTCAGTAAAAGGCAGCTTCATGTGTTCATTTTTGGGGAGGGGCCCTGGCTCAGTGGTAAAGCATCTGCTTTGCATGTGGAGGGTTCCAAGTTCAATCCCCGGCATCTCCAGTTAAAAAGGACCATGCAGCAGGTGATGTGAAAGACTTCTGCCTGAGACCCTGCTGCCGGTCTAAGTAGACAATACTGACCCTGATGGACCGAGGGTCTGATTCCGTATAAGGCAGCTTCATGCGTTCCTGTAGTGGGCAGTCAGTTGCCTTCTGGACGCCTGCAGGCAAGGAAGAAAGGCAGAAGCCCTGTTGTGCTTCCCCCACCCCAGCCGATTCAAAGGTATACTGCCTCTAAACATGAAGTTTCCATTCAGCCATCACGGCTAGCAGCTGTCAACAGAATTATCCTCTGCAAATTTGTCTAATCCCTTATGAGAAAGGCACTTTGAATGCTCTACATTGCTCTACAAATGCTAAGTATAATTAGGCTAGCTTCAGCGGGTAGCCGTGGTGGTCTGCAGTAGAACAGTTAGATTCGAGTCCAGCAGCACCTTGGACTCCAACAAGATTTTCGGGGTATGAGCTTCCGAGATATCTGACAAAGGGAGCTTTGGCTCTCCTAAGTGTTATTAAGTTCATCGGGTTCATAAAGTTCGACGCCTAATGTTGGGCAATTGCAATTAGATTAAATCGTAATCTGGTCAATTTTAGTCTATCATAAATTATTTGGAAATTTTAATTAGGAATGTTTTTGGTTGAACTGCTATAATGTTTTACTTTCTGTATAAACGATATACCGTATTTTTCCGTGTATAAAACGGTGTTTTTCTCTTTAAAAAATTAGAAAAAAAATGGGGGTCATCTTATACATGGAAGAGTGGGTGGGAAAGAGCCCGGTCGCCCTGGTCGGCCAGTGACTGGCCTTCCGAGGGTCCCCGCTCTCTTCCCCGCCCATATTTTTCCCTACACGCCTCCAGGTATAAAACGACCCTGATTTCTTAATTTTGGGTTCAAAAAAATAGGGGTCGTCTTATACATGGGAGCGTGTTATACACGGAAAAATACGGTATGTGTTTTACTGGCTTATGCTGTATCAATAAATCTGAGTCATCAGGTTCAGCTGACAAGGTACCTCATGCAAGTCATCCAAAGCCCCTCAAAACCACCCCTGTCCTCTGCAGCCCCACTTAGGCAGCAATGCTTGGCTCTCCACTGGGGCCCCTTGAACCAGCCAACAGATTTGCAGTATCTCAAAAACTGACACCAGAGCTCCACTTTTAAGATAAGAGCCACAGAAAGAGCACGTTGTGTCCAGCTTGTTTACAAGGGAAAAGGGATCAAAACTTTCTGACTTGGGGGGGAGGGGTGCAATATACCTTCTAACAAATCCATCTTCCACTTTAGGAAATTCCCAGAGGCCACCACGACCCCCTCAACCGTGGTCTTCACAAAGCAACTCATGCGAGCGAGCGACCTTCAAGTCCCTGCTTGGTCTGAACTGCTCTTTTTGGCGACGGCAGCAAAGGTTCCTGAGAAGCAAAACATTCTCTGGAGATAACTCGATCTGGAAGGGGGAACTGACTCGGTGACAAAGAAAACGCAGGCATGTTTGGAAGTAAACATTCCAAGAAAATATAATAGTCATCCACAAAGGGCCAGGTCAGAACACACAGGACTCAACTCCGCCTGCCCTCCCCTTCTAAAAGGATGACCCTAGCCCTCAGGGTCACAGAGAAAATCTTCCAAGCACGCAGGACGAGCTTTGCTACAGCCCCAGCCCCAAAAGAGTCTCTGGCCTGCACAAATATTTCACATTCTTAGTGCCAATGTCAATTTCTTTCAGATGCCCAGGCAACCGTAAGCCCGTTCCGTTTCCAGCCTGGCCTGAGCCTTCAGTGGCCTCCATGGCTCATTATTCTTCTCCCATTACCGTTTCTGGTCCCCCTCAGGCGCCGTCTACTCTCTTATTCATACCATTCACACATGCTGTCCTTACAGATTCAACAATATATCAAGCTGCTCGCTGGAAGGTGGCCAGAAGGGAAAGCATCGAGGGCCAGGGGGCTCCCACCAACCTTCCACCGGTGATGACGATCGAGGCCGGATTACGTTTCAGTTTCAAGCGTGTGCATCCTACGCCTAGACCCTCGGGGTGTACAGATGGGCTCCTCGGCAAAGTGTGACAGCAAATCACAGTGGTGTGCATGGAAGCAGTTGTGTGCTAGGATCCCTAATACAATCCAAGGAGGAAGGTTGGGGAGGGGCCATGGCTCAGTGGTAGAGCCTCTGGCGGCATGCAGAAGGTTCCAGGTTCAACCACTGGCTTCTCCAGTTACAGGGACAAGGCAAGTAGGTGATGTGAAAGACCTCTACCTGAGACCCTGGAGAGCCACTGCCGGTCTGAGTAGACAATACTGACATTGATGGACCAGGGGTCTGATTCAGTATAAGGAAGCTTCATGTGTTCAACAAGGTGCAAAAATAAAGCAGTATCGCTGCATACCCACTGGCCAAGGAGCCCGCCATCCCATCGCAGAGATTCCAAGGCATGTTCTAGGATGATACGTTCAGTTCATTCAGAATACAGCTCTGGTTCTGGCTAAGCCTACGGGGCCTTATGCAACCCAACAACGTGCCACAGAACATTCCCAATCCTCTTCCCACAGCTGTACGTTACTAGAGGAGATGCATAATTCCCTTTCAGAGACACTTGTCGCTCGGTCCTGATCTTCTCGATGGCAACCACCACCACTCTACCCCCCAAAACGTGGCTTGCAAACCACTGCCATGTGGTACACGGGGCAGATAACAGGCGAGAATTATGTTAGAGAGGCAAGAACCAAATCCAAAACGCAACACAGAATAAGTCCGGGACCCGTCGCTTCCTTGAAAACAATGCAAGTTGGAAGAGCAGAGCGTTTTTCCGTACATTATCTGGGCAGATACCATGTAGCTTCGGAGTAGTTGCGGCACTGCGAACACAATATTTGTTTTCAGAACTGTGTACCAGACAGGAAGGCATCAGTTTCCTGAACCGGAGGCCAAGTGCAAAAATGAAAGTAGCAGCCAGGTAAAATGAAACACCCGTTATCCTGTCGTACACGGTCACATGAACAGCCATTCCATAATATTTTGGCCTTCTGCTGCAGCCAAGCTCACTTAGAAGGCCATGGCATTCTCACTGCATTTGCCGGGATATGATTTGTAAATGTTTAATTAGGTTTCTAATACAGGGGTGAGCTACTTATTCACGCACGACTGAGAGACTGTCTACAGTGGGCAATCTCCGAAAGATCTTCTGAAATATTTGCAATTGAAAATGGGGAACCAAAGAACTTGAACATAGAAGAAGAAGAAGAAGAAGAATTGGTTTTATATGCCAACTTTCTCTACCACTTAAGGCTGAATCAAACCGGCTTACAATCACCTTCCCTTCCCCTCCCACAATAGACACCCTGTGAGATAGGTGAGGCTGAGAGCGCTCTTAACAGAACTGTGACTAGCCCAAGGTCACCCAGCTGGCTTCTTGTGGAAGAGTGGGGAAAACCAACCTGGTTCACCAGATTAACGTCCGCTGCTCATGTGGAGTGGGGAATCGAACCTGGTTCTCCAGATCAGAGTCCACCGCTCCAAACCACCACTCTTAACCACAACACCATGCTGGCTCTCCAACCTCCATAAACCAACCTTGATGCGGGACTTCAAATCACAAGAACCCACAAACAAAAGCACTGTGGTGCAGCTGACGAGCTGGGCCTGAGTTCCAATTCCAACTCTGCCACGATTAATTTGTTCTCTGGCTTCAGACAGGGTACACACACACACACACACAGCCTCAACCCCCCACCCCCAAATCTGTAAAATGGGAATCGGAAACTACCCATGGTCGCTGGACACCACTGTTTTAAATACACTGCCTGAAACCGTGAGGGCTAGGAACACACTTGAAAAACCAAGCAAGAATACAGAGGTCCAACCTTCTAACAAGCCACCCCCAGCCCGTGGTAAGCTTCACAGAAACCATATCTAGAGTCACTGAAAACACATACGTGGCTTGCCCGGCTCTTTAGCAAAAACAAAACAAGCACCCAAGACTGTGATAAAGTTCTGTCTCCCTCCTGGTTTTCCAGTGTGCTGAGGAAGACCCTGGCGATGACGAGTTTGTAGATTGCTCAGTGACACCAAAATAACCCCCCGGGGCACTTCGGTTTCTTTCCTAGAAGCACCATTAGTTCTCAAGCCACCAATTGAAAATAGTTGAGGTGTTAAAAAAGCCATTAAAAGTGGGACTGCCCAGACATATACATTAAGACGGCTCCAGCACCTTGCCTGTCTACAGGATTTCAGGGTCCATTCAAGATTTGCTATAAACAACATGCTCTTCTTCCACAATCCCCCTTGGGAGTCTGATGCCTTACTCAGAGTAGGAGCACCAGCTTTGTGTGCGTGTATTTTTAAAGTTTCTAGACCTCAGGACCATAGCAATTTGTGTGTGAAAACCTGTAGATGGTGTCTGCACACACACAAAAAAGTTACCAAGGAGGATTTCTGTTCCCACGGCTACCTGTCCATCTCAAACAGCATGCAGCCGTATTCCCCCCCAACGTATATAACCTTATTGCCCCGTCCTCCATACTCCTCTGCTTCACCCACATCACTCCATGCGTTTGCAAAAGGCAAAAACGTCAGGTTTGGAACAAAGCTTTGGAAAACAAGCCCCCCCCCCCCCAATTCCTCCTCCTCTGGGACTAAATCATAAATGCACTGTTGTCCTAGGCATAATTTGAATGTCTGTGTTCTCCCCCAAGTGTGAACAGTTTTGTCTCATGGTATACTTTTGTACAGACCCAAGACAGACAAACAGAGGGCTGTCATACTTTTACCGGTTTGGCAAATAAAAACCACATGTTTTGCCACGGACATGTAGTCGGATCGAGTGACAAGAAAAACAAACTTGGGGAGGGGGGGACCAGGAAGGAAGAGAGAAGAGACCAGGATGAACCACCTACTTTCCAGCATTAGCCCCCTGACCCACCACGCATACAACCTCTGCCAAGCCTGGGTAAACACGGCAAACTGGGCCAGCTCCAAATGAATGGAGACACATCTCCCTGTTCCCCCTTTGCTTCCCAAAGGAGTCGGGAGTGACAAACGCCCCTTGAGAAGATGCCATAAACACCCTTCCCTGCCCCAACCGTGGGACTGTCATCGGACCCCAGCCCCCCTCCCCCAAATACTCACTAGCCCATTAATTCTCTTCCATATTGCAGCGGTCATGGGAAGTAAGGCTGGCTGCCACTTTTCCTGGCCAGCAGCTCCGTTTGTCCTATTCCTTGTGTGTGAGAGAGAGAACCGAAAGGTTACTTCCCTGTGCACAGTGTTAGCACCGCCTCTTCCTCCCTCCCTGCAAAACTAGCCAGAGGGCGCTGGGGGGAGGGAGGGGGGTAGAGGGATAGCGAGAAGAGATTCGTTCACGTTGGTTTTTTTTTCAGAGAAAGCTTCCTGCTGTTTGGCGGCGCACATCCACTCTGATGCACCCCTGAGAAATCCGGGGAAATATGCTCAGCTATACGCAGGGAAAACTGAAACCGGCAACAGTGCCCTGGCCCCTCCACCTCCACACCCTCCCCCCAACCTCCACGAGCTCACCCCCAGAGAGAAAGGGCTGGCCGGCTTCCAGGAACTTAACATACCTTGTCACAAATAATCCGGCGAGATGCAGCCGCAGCTGGGAAAGATCAAGAGAGAGGAGAGGAGCTGATACCACGGCAGCAAGACAGGATGCGGGAGAAGTTCGGCGGGGGCCAAGTGCGCAACCAAAGTATAGCTGTGAAAAAGGTTCTTAAAAAGCAGAGTCCTGCTTGGGGTGGGGGCGAGGGGGGGTGTCCACCACTGTGGAAAGCAGCAGAGCAACTGCAGAGGTTCACAGGGAACGGAAGAGTCACCAGCTCATCCTTTCCTTCCACGCTTTAAGCCAGTTCTGGTGTAGCGCAACGGCTGAAACACCGAGCAGCAGATTGGGAAGTCCTGGGTTCCAATGTCGCCCCTACCCATCGGCACGCTAAGAAGGCTTTATGCAAGCCGCTCTCTCATCCCTCTCCTCTGCAATGCAGCGCTCATAATACTGGACCACCTTATAGGGTTACAGATTACATGAAGGGCGTTCAACACAGTCCGAAGCACCAAGTAACACATGAATGACACCCATCTTCAGATTACCCCAACCCACAAGCGGGCAGGAGGGGCAAATTAAGATCCCCCCGGGGTAATACTCGGATGGGAGACCAGCAAGGAATGCCAGGGTCGCTATGCAGAGGAAGGCAACGGCAAACCACCTCTGTTAGTCTCTTGCCTTGAAAACCGTACTGGGTCGCCGTAAGTCAGCTACGACTTGACAGCACTAGACACACACAATATCCTTTTTACAAGTTTCCTTGGCAAAGTTGTGTCTCTTGTTCCTGAAGCTGGCTTTTCCCTGGTCTGCTTTACAATGCTATCCTTAAATCTATTAACATAAGAACATAAAAAAGGCCATGCTGGATCAGACCAAGGTCCACCAAGTCCAGTAGTCTGTTCACATAGTGGCCAACCAGGTGCCTCCAGGAAGCCCATTTAAAACATACACACATTTACAGATATACGTATATACATATATAGACAATATATATCAGACCAGGCATGTATATAGGTTGTATAATATATTACCAATTATACAAATATCTGATACGATTGTCTCAAGTTGTTATACCGGGCTGTATATGTCTCCCAAATAAAATGTGTGCAATTATCAACCATGTAAAACAATGTTTCATTTGGCTCCGAGGAAGGCCAAACAGGCCAAAACGCGTCTGGCATGTGGTTACAGACGTCAACCTTAGGAAATGCCATTGTGCTGTTTTAACGTTTTTAAAATAATTTTTATCTTGACATAGCGCATTAAATAAATTATATTTTCATTATCTATATATTTTATTGATCCCACCCAACTTTGTGTACCCAGGATCCAGGATGTTTCACGTCCAATTGCAAGGGGATCACATGGGAACTGGAGCCTACCACCTTCAAGTTTAGAAGAGCCACCACCTTGGAGTTTCATGCTTCCAGATAACTTGGCCAGGCAGCAAGCTTCTGCACGTATCGCCACGGGGGCTGCCCCGCTCTGCCAACAACCTTTTTTAAACTGCTGATTCAGGCTGGAGCGCGTGGAAGCTACAGTAGATCCCCAAACGGAAACCCCTGGCAAGTGGCGTCAGAGGGCACAGAGCCTCGGATCGCTTTGGCCGGCCTTCAAAGCTTGAACTGCGTAATCCGAGACGGAACCCAGCGCCCTCTGCTTGCATCTTCGCTGCTGAAGGCACGCCGAGGACAACCCCTCGCAGAAGGCTCGGCCATCGCGCTCTTGATTCTCCCCTCCCACCCCACAATAGAGGGCGAGAGAGATCTCTGATCAAACTGGGAGGATGTGCTGCTCTGGCGGTTGTCCATCAATGCAGGCAGCTCTTCCAACGGGGGGGGGGGGGAGAGAGAACAAACAAACCGTTCCAGAATGCTTACGGCAGGGCTGCACCAGGAAGTAGAAATGACTGTTTCGACTTCCAGCCCTCGACAGCTACTAACCAGAAAACTGACTACTACGAAGAAGGACGGCGGGGGGGGGGGGGGGGCGGAGTCTGAGTAAGCAACTGCTGAAGTGGAAAGCTTCGGCTTACCCATCCAAGGCAGCAAAACAAAGCGCGGGCTAAAACAGATACCTTTAAAACTTAGCCGGAGTCAAGCGGACTTCTGCTGACAGCTCCGAGCATCAGAAGAAGAAGAGCTGGTTTTTATATGCTGACTTTCTCTGCCACTTAAAGGAAGAATCAAACCGGCTTACAATCACCTTCCCTTCCCCTCCCCACAACAGACACCCTGGGAGGTAGGTGGAGCTGAGAGAGCTGTGACTAGCCCAAGGTCACCCAGCTGGCTTCACATGTAGGAATGGGGAAACAGATCCAGTTCACCTGATTTGCCTCCGCCGCTCATGTGGAGGAGTGGGGAATCAAACCCGGTTCTCCAGAGTCCACCGCTCCAAACCACCGCTCTTAACCACTACACCACATTGGCAAACAGGGGGCAAACAAGGAGGATTCAAAAGTTGCCAGGTCTGAAGGAGGTGCTGCAGCTTCTCGGAGACTTCCCGGTCTGCCCAAGTCCCAATAAAATGAAGCCATTTACAGAATCCCCTTGGAAACAGCAGCTGCAACTCAGCAGCTCTGATTTTGCACTTCATACAAACACACACACACACACACACCTCTCTCACAGTGATATGGGAAGGATGCTGCGCTGCTATTTTGGTTAGGTTTTTTATACTGTCGTCTTCTTTTTTTATGAGGCAGCTGAGTACTGATTGGTGGTGGTGGTGGAAAGCCGCGAGCCAGCATGGTGTAGTGGTTAAGAGCGGTGGACTCTAACCTGGTTGGTTTCCCCACTCCTTCACATGCAACTAGCTGGGTGACCTTGGGCTAGTCACAGTTCTCCCTGAACTCTCTCAGCCCCACCTACCTCACAAGGTGTCTGTTGTGGGAAGAGGACGGCAAGGAGATTGTAAGCTGGTTTGATTCTCCTTAAAAGGTAGAGAAAGTTGGCATATAAAAACCAACTCTTCTTCAAGATGGCGACCCCATATGGTTTAAAAGACAAGTGACATTCAGAGGTGGTTTGCCATTACCTGCCTCTGCACAGCAACCCTGGACTTCCTTGGTGGTCCCCCATCCAAGTACTGACAAGGACCGACCTGACTTAATTTCCGAGATGTGATGAGATCAGGCTAGTCTGGGCCATCTGGGTCAGGGCGAGCACCGATTACTACCTCACCTTAGGGATAACTTATTTGCATAGGTAAGTACACCTGAGCTGCCTTACAACAACTCAGGCCATTGGTCTATCTAGTCCAGTTTCATTTGCTCTGACTGGAAGCATCTGTCTGGGGAGTCAAAGAACAGTCTCTCACTGCTTTGCCACCAGAAACCAGCGTGGTATATCTGAAGAAGTGAGCTGTGGCTCACGAAAGCTCATACCCTGCCAGAAAATATTTTTGTTAGTCTTTAAGGTGCTACTGGACTCTTGCTCTTTACTACTACTGCAGACAGACTAACACGGCTACCCACTGTGAATTAACTGGAGTTGTCTGAGAGTCAATCTCCTGCATGAATCTTCTGAGACACAGCCCCTCCTAATCTCAGACCCACAAGACTTCAAACACAGCCATCTTGGTTTTATCTGGCCCGTTCTGCCCTTATGGGAGGGGCCAGTTGTGGGGGTCTGAAGGGAATCAGGCAGTACCTGACTTGGGAGTGCTTCAGGAGGGAACGAAATCTACTCCCATCCTTCTCTTAGAAGCCCCTGCTCTCAGCTACTATCCGAGCAGGCTTTGACAGCCAGAAGGACCACATGCACGCTGCTGAGGAAAGAATGCACCCTTGTGCCCATGTGCACAAACACACTGGTGTTGGGAGCGGTTAATTAACCAAATCAGGAAATGTGTCACCCACAGAAAAAAACATTCCCCTCTCTTTAGATGGCATTCACAAGAATTCAAATTCCACGGATTTCTTACCATGCACACATCTGGACTCTGCCTGGAACAGCACTTGCTGAAAGCATTCAAGGTATTTTAGGCACTGTTGCAATAAGCAGTATTTTCATTATTAATGTAATGGGGTTCTGAGGCTGAGAGAGTAGCTGGCCGTCAGCTTCCAACAGAGTTCACGGCAAAGGTGAGATTCCAACCACGGACATCCTGATCTACCTTGCTCGGTCTCTTAGTTATTTAGGAGATTTTCATGCTGCCTCATCATGGTCCTGATCTTAGCCATTAATCTACACTATGCTACTCTTGAAGGTTATCACAGCCCTTGTGTGCGTGTGTTACCGTAAGTGCTGTCAAGTCACTTCCGACTCATGGCGACCCTATGAATCAATGTCACGGCCCTTGGGACACCCTATTAACGAGACAGAGTGAAGACAGGCCTCTATGCTTTTTTTCTGGGTACATCCACATATACATACAATTGTCTCTGTGCATCTATGGGTATACTAAGTGCATACATGTATAGGAATACAAACAAAATCTGAATATAACATTTCATACTGTGGATAAAGCAGGCTCTAGTCCCCCTCGATTTGAAGGCTGTAGGAAAAAGAAGCAGGCCCAACATAAAATGGATTGACTCAGTCAAGGAAGCCACGGCCCTCAGTTTGCAAGACCTGAGCAAGAGTGTCAACAACAGGATGTTTTGGAGATCATTAATTCATAGGGTCACCATAACATCCCATTTACAAGATGTCATAGTCCCTCTGTACACCACATTGATCAGGCCGCAACTGAGTACTATGTGCAGTTCTGGAGGTCTCACTTCAAAAAGGACGTGGGCAGAATGGAGTGAGTGCAGAGGAGAGAAACGAGGATGATCAGGGGCCTGGAGACTAAGCCCTACGACAGTGATGGCAAACCTTTTAAAGACCGAGTGCCCAAACTGCAACCCAAAACCCACTTATTTATCGTAAAGTGCCAACACAGCTAGAAGTCCACATGGGGCTAGGGGTTGCCAGGTCCCTCTTTGCCACCTGTGGGAGGTTTTGGGGGCAGAGCCTGAGGATGGTGGGGTTTGGGGAGAGACTTCAATGCCATAGAGTCCAATTGCCAAAACGGCCATTTTCTCCAGGTGAATTGAAATAGCAGATCTCCTGCTACTACCTGGAGGGTGGCAACCTCTGCATGGATGGCTGAGCGGGGGAAGGAAAGCAGCTGGAGCCTAGCCCCCACCCCATCAGTTTGGTTCTTTTTCCAACTGTTATCTTCATACGAATTAAAAAAACCTGTTATGCGGGGAGGCTGATGGTGGGGACAGCCCTCTGCACGTGCTCAGAGGCACCTTCGGTTGCATGAACGAGCAGAGTGGAAACCCGAGCTAAGCAAAGGGCTTGGCTCCAGCACAAACGCCAGGCGGGCCCCCGTTCAGCCCTCACCGCCAACCCCCTGCGCTGCAGTCACCAACCAGCCCGCTGCAGACGGCCGCCCAGGCATCCCACTCTCGGTCCAGCCCCGTCCCGGCTCCGCCTCTTCCACTCCTCGGCAGAAGGCTCGTCACTGTCTTCACTTCCGGAGCACACAGCCGGCGACTGCGGAGAAGGCACTGGGAAGGAGCCTGGCGCTTCCCGGAGGAGCCAGGAAGGCACTGCTGGTCCCCAGCCTCCTCAGCCGGGGGAACGAACTCAGGCAAACTCTGTGCTGGGGCGACGGCTCGCGTGCCCACAGAGAGGGCTCCGAGTATCACCTCTGGCACGCGTGCCATAGGTTCGCCACCACTGCCCTACGAGGAAAGGCTGAGGGATTTGGGAATGTTCATTCTGGAGAAGAAGTAGTTGAGGGTGGACATGGGTAATGGGCTACTTTGCAGTAATACTTTGCAGGACAATGATTCAGCTCAAACCCAACCCTCTTCTGACTATATATTACTCTTCCTACACACTTGACACTGAGAGACACCGTCCTTCAGTGTTATTCCTCTGAAGATGCCTGCCATAGCTGCTGGCGAAACGTCAGGAAAGAAAATACCAAGACCACGGTCACACAGCCCGGATAGCCTACAAGAACCGATGAACTCTGACCGTGAAAGCCTTCGACAATACAAGCTACATTGTTTTGCTTCACACAATCAACAATAAAAATGGAGGAATACTAAACTCTCATGGAGAATAACCAGGGCTGGATGTGGGCCTCACTGACGGCGTCCTGACTAGGGTAGGAGCGCATCCATGTATCTGGAGCCACCCCTGTACATTTGTTTACAAGCTTGCTAACTGTTTAGGCTGCCTCTGCAACACCAAGATAAAAGCCAGCAACAGCTGTTCACAATCCGTCAAATACCATCTCTGTGCCATGATCCCTCTGCAGAGCTTGGGGGGCCAACCTGCGACAAGCAGGCCACAAAACCGGGTCGTGAAACTCCTGGAGAAGACCAGCCGACAAAACCGAGGAAGACTGCCTGACTGCCTCTTCCACACCACCACCCTCTCCTTAGCTCAGCAGACCAGTGCCAACTCACACCTAAGCAAGATGAAGAGAGGGGCTGTATATATGGAACCATAGAGTTGGAAGTCCCCACCAGGGTCATCTAGTCCAAACCCCTGCACAACGCAGGAAATTCACAACTACCTCCCTCCCCATACACACACCCAGTGACCCCCTACTCCGTGCCCAGAAGATGGCCAAGGTGCCCTCCCTCTCATGATCTGCCTAAGGTCATAGAATCAGCATTGCTGACAGATGGCCATCTAGCCTCTGCTTAAAAACCTCCAGGGAAGGAGTGCTTACCACCTCCCAGGAAGCCTGTTCCACTGAGGAACTGCTCTGTTAGAAAATTCTTCCTAATGTCTAGACGGAAACTCTTCTGATTTAATCTCAACCCGTTAAGAAGAGCTGTGTGGTTGTGTTAGAGAAGGTGGACCCTTTGCTTCTGTCCTCGGCATGAGTCTCTCAGCTCAAGGAGGCTCACAGCTTACCTCCCCTGCAGTTCCTGGGGCGGCCGCTGCTGCTTTAAGGTGGGGACCGCCTGCCTATTGCAAGCTCTACTGAGCAAAATCCTTGTTCATGTTGCTAGAACATGGGCTAGGTGGCACATTGGTGCTCAGAGGAGTCACGTCCAGCTAGGTGAGACACATTGGTGCTCAGAGGAGTCACGTCCAGCTGCTGAGCCACTGAGTATCATGGGGATTATACAGCATTCTTCCCACCATGCAAGCTATAGGAAAGGTGTAGTATAAATACTTTAACAAACAAGTAGGGGTCCAAACATATTGAAGGAAAGTGATTGAAATCATATCCAGTGGCCTTGAAATTGTTATTCCAGTAAGACCGGAAACAATTTTAATGAATTATTTTCCAGATAAACCAAAGGATATTCGAGTTATGTTTCTCCATATACTAACAGTTGCTAGAACAAATCTTGCAAGATATTGGAAAAGCAAAAAATCCCCTGATTTAAATAATTGGCTTGATAAGGTTAAAGAAACCTATGCTTTAATTAAGTTGATGTATTATAATAACGACAAAAATACAGAAGAACTGGACGCTCACTGGAATATAACAATTTCAAGGATGGAAAAAACACTCCAATGTGTAAATCTCAGAGAGGTAGTGATGTAATAATCATGCAGATTTTAGATAATTAGAGTTTTGCTTGGTTCACTGTTATGGGTATTAAAGTTATATTAGCAGCACTGTTTTAGTTTCTTTTCAAGAATTTGTATTATGAGTATTTTAGTAATGTTATATTTCTATTTTACTTTATTGTTGTATTCTCACTTTCTCTTAATATTTTTTTTTAAGTAGGGGAAGACACATAAATAAGAATTTTAGCTTTGGCTATGCAGTTAAAACAAATAAAGCCAATCAGATGAATTTCATAACTGGATTTTCAAAATCTGAATTATATGTATCTGTGCTTTTATCTCCCCACCTGTTTACAAACCTACGCAACGTACATGTACTCTGTCACACAGTTCCTACAGACAATCACCGGGAAAACATTAATTGCAACTTTTAAACTGGCAGGCTTGCC
Source organism: Euleptes europaea (assembly GCF_029931775.1). NCBI lineage: Eukaryota > Metazoa > Chordata > Lepidosauria > Squamata > Sphaerodactylidae > Euleptes > Euleptes europaea. The sequence goes on from NC_079318.1 coordinate 88,549,870, forward strand.
TCTTATTGTACTGGCGACGGCATCCATTCGTTATGATTAACTTTACGAAACAATGCAGAAAATGAAAAAATGTCCCACAGAAAAAGAACACGCTTGGAAAAACAAAACACTGGAAAATTTCCGCCCCACATCTTAACCACACACACAGACAAGGACAAATCACTTTTTACTACTAAATAAATGCTTCCAATCCTTGATCACACGGGGTTTTATGGGGGGGGGGAGAGAGTCTGGCCCAATAGCCAGGCCTCGTAATTCTTTTGTAAAGATTTGGCTCATACTGCTTTAAACCTACAGTTCTTTTGAGCCACTATCTCCTCTCCCCCTCCCCGCCTCTATTCTGTTGTTGCTAAATCAGTTCTACCACAATGCCCCACTGTCCTGCACACAATGGAGTCAGCCCAAGCAGCAGCTAGAGTTTACTGCTCTATTTGACCCAGCTCTGGTTTCTAGCACACTGTGAACCTACACCAGGGGGAGAAAAACACACCCACCCAAATAGAAGCAGCTGAAAACGCTGAAAGAAGCACCAGCACAAACCAGCTCGCGTTGGGAACACATGATGCTGCCTTATACTGAATCAGACCCTTGGTCCATCAAAGTCAGTATTGTCTACTCAGACTGGCAGCGGCTCTCCAGGGTCTCAGGCAGGGGTCTTTCATATCACCTACTTGCCTGGTCCCTTTAACTGGAGATGCTGGGGACTGAACCTGGGACCTTCTGCATGCCAAGCAGAGGCTCTACCACTGAGCCATGGCCCCTTCCAATTTCCAATGGGTAGCCAGCCACATCAGTCTATAGCCATGGTTCCCAAACTTTTCGGGCCACTGCCCCCTTGGTTCCAAAAACTCAACCCCAGCGCCCCCTACCCAATCCTATAAAAAGCATTATTCAAAATAGGGGTTTGCATGACGCACTAAAAAAAAAATCAATACAATTTCAAAACAGCAACAATTAATTGCACGTCTATTCAAAATCAAATTACAACATTTTAGTTGAAATTTATTCAACAAAACTGATGAACTTGATCCGGTGGTATCAGCTCTTCAAAGGCTAGAAAAAAATGCTGATGGTTTCCACCAAATTTGGCAGCATGGTGCCATAGCTTGATCTATTGTAAATTAGTGAACACCAGTTGAAGGGGCCCACCTCTAACGCCCCACCTGCTGCCCCCTTGCCTCTTAGAGCCCCCCAGGTAATCTCAATGCCCCCAGGGGGTGGTACTGCCCACTTTGGGAACCACTGGTCTAGAGCAACAAAATAAAACAGGAGTCTGGAGGTACCCTAAAGGTGAGCAATACCTACTCTAGTGAGTGTCAACTCACAACAGAGCATGCTGGGATAAATGTTCGTCTGTGATGTGCCACCAGACGCCTCTTTTGGTGTTAGGGAGGAGAATCATGCTCGGAGGGGAGGCGGCTGAAGGCAAAATGGCCCATTTGGGAAAGAATGGTGTCGTTTGAAGTGCATATCTTGCATTTTTTCCCAAGATAAAGATCAAGGCAGCTCACACTCAAAATTTAATGCAACACTCCAGGCTGAAAGTACACTAACATCAGAAGGTCACGCGCGTGGCTGATAACAGTTCGGCATTCTGTTTCCAGCAGTGGTCAGCCAGGAGTCTCTGGGAAGCTCACAAACAAGATCTTCCCCAGCATCTGCTACCTGGGATTTTTTAAACTGGAAGTTGGACCAGAGACCTTCGTCCTGTAAAACATGTGATCCATCACTGAGCAATGGCCTCTACTCTCAGAAAATTTAAAATTATACATACACACTAAAACTAATACCACCAGCAGCAGGACTGTTACTAAATTCAAACTGCAATACTGCAGTCCAAGCTCTGCTCACGACCTGAGTTCGACCCCAACGGAAAGTTGGTTTCATCAAGCTGGCTCATGGTTGACTCAGCCTTCCATCCTTCCGAGGTCGGCAAAATGAGGACCCAGCTTACTGGGGGTAAAGGGAAGATGACTGGGGAAGGCACTGGCAAACCACCCCGTCCGTAAACAAAGTCTGCCTAGTAAACGTCGGGATGTGACATCACCCCATGGGTCAGGAATAACCCGGTTCTTGCACAGGGGACCTTTACCTTTTAAAGCACAGTTGACTGCAATCCTCAGTCTGCCTTACTGAGAGCCAGTGTAGTGTACTGGTTAAGACCGGCGGACTCTAATCTGGATAAAATGTCTGGCATTTTCTGTTGCTGTCGCTTGACAGGATGGCATAACTAGCGTAGTGGAGACCATACAGACGGGAAGGGTCCAACTTCAGTCCCTGACAATGTCCAGTTAAAAGGAGGCAGACAGCAGGTGACGTGAAGGTCAGTATGTCCATAAGACCTTGGGAAAAAATGTCAACCACTACAAGTGGCCTGGGTTAGACAGATCCTCCCACATAGCATAAGGCAGCTTTGTGTGCTTGAAGCGCAAAGGGGAATTTAAGAAGGCAGAGCAAGATTGTACTGTTTCAATATTGATGGACCCTGAGAGGGTAAAGAGCCCACTCCTTTATGATAGGTCATATAATTCTCATGTTTGGTAATGTCCCCCAAGTTCCTAAATGTGCAACTACTATGCCACAGTAAAAGGAAGTGATCAATCATTTACACAGCAGTCTTTAAGCGCAAGGTGCTTTGGTGATCCCGCTGGACACTACTGCATGCATTTTGCGGAAGAGGAAGTGAGCATTGAAGGCCCAGGGAAAACAAAACATTTCCTGATCTCTCTCTCTCTCTCTCTGCCACAAGCCCTTACGGACTTGCACACACCTCCCCTCCCTTCCTGTGCCAGCACAAGAAATTTGCACCCCTCTGGCTTGGGAGAACAAGATTCAGAATCTGTAATAGTTACTTCAAAGCACGACAAGCATTACAGACTCTAAATTCTTCTCTGAAATTCCCCCTCTCCTCTCACACACTTACCCACTGCAACACAGGACAAGTGGTGGCAGAGGGCCAGGAAAATGATCTTCTCTCTCTACCCACACCCTTCTTTCCTGCCTTTCCTTGTCCAGGTGCCTCAGATGCAGAACGTCCATGGTGACTGGTGCATCTTGGGGAATGTAGTTCCCAGGGCAAGCAACATCTGTCAGATGCTCTGGGGAATACATTCCTCAGAGTAAAATGGGTACCTCAGATGGACACCTGGGAAAGGGAGAAAAAGTAGGAGACAGGGAATGTGCTCCTTCCTCCTGGCAAGCTGGTCTGCAATCTGCAGGGGATGGGGGTCATCGCTGAGTAGCGGTACATCTGCTTCCCACGCAGAAGGCCTTGTGTTAAAAGGATTGGGTAGCAGGTGATGTGAAAAGACTTCTACCGAGACCCTGGATACCGCTGGCAGACAATACAGACCTTTATAGACCAGCAATCTGACTCAGGTAGTGTCCTAGGTTCAGGACAGGAGGGGCTTTGGGTACCCAGAACGTCATAGTGCCCCCCCAGTGACATCATAGGGACTGCCACTGAATCAGCCTCAGAAGAACTGGTAGCCCACAAGGCAGATTTAAGAAGCTTCCAACAGAATGGGAGTGCCCTTGTAAATCGGGGGAATTGGAGTCTATAGAGCATGTTTTGCTCAGGTGCTCCTTCTATGAGGAAGCTCGTCATAAGCTAATCATTCCCCTGCTCAGCCAAATCACAGTCAGCTCAGATGAAGGGGGAATTAAGAGTCTCCTCTGGGAAGGGAATGCCCAGATGGCAAAACAGGTAGCCAAATTTTGCCCAACAGCATATAAAGTTCGACTCCTAATTTGGGCAACTGCAATTAGATTAAATCATAATTTGGTCAATTTTAGTCTATTATAATTTATTTGGAAATTTTAATTAGGAATGTTTTTGGTTGAACTGCTATAATTTTTTTACCCTTTGCATAAATGACACATGTGTTTTACTGGCTTATCCTGTATTAATAATGAATCTGAACTGGTGGCCCAGAACAAGGTGCTAGATGGGATCAGAGGTCTAACGCCTTATAGTGCTTTCTTGCCCCTTGGGTATGTGGTGGGGAGGGGCCACGACAGGGGCAGAACACAGGCCCTGCATGCAGAAAAGGTCCCCGGGTTCAACCCCAGTTAAAAAGAATCTCAGCACAAGTCGCAGAGCTCTCTCCTGGCTTCCAGGAGAGCCAGCGTGGTGTAGCGGTTAAGAGCAGTGGACTCTGATCTGGAGAACCGGGTTTGATTCCCCACTCTTCCACATGAGCGGCGGAGGCTTATCTGGTGAACTGGCTTGGTTTTTCCCCATTCCTACACACGAAGCCAGCTGGATGACCTTGGGCTAGTCACACTCTCTCAACTCCAACTACCTCACAGGGTATCTGTTGTGGGGAAGGGAAGGTGATCGTAAGCCGGTTTGAGCCTCCCTTAAGTGGGAGAGAAAGTCGGCATATAAAAACCAACTCTTCTTTTTCTTCCATGCACCTTTGAACAAGGCTGACCGCTTTTAAGTCCTTCCTGTCTCGTCGAGCAAAAAAAAAAGAAAAAAAAAAGTGTTTGTTATTTCTTTTGCCAAAACGCTACTGTGGCAACAAGGCAGAGGCAGAGCATGTCAGATGGCTGAAGGCTGCCGGGGAATAAGCCTGGAACGCGAGTGCTTTCCGCAGCGAGCAACGCAACAGGCAACGTGTTATTAGGATGCTCGTGCATTGAAACGAGGGATCGCGGGGGGGGGGTTCTTTCGCTGGTCTGCTCAAAGAGGGCCCCGCCTGTCATCACTTAATCAATTAGCAGCCATCCCTCTGCAAGGGCATGATCAGAGTAATTAAGGTAAAGATTCCCACCCCCACCGGCAGGGAATTCATGCTGAATTGAAGCACTAAGAGGCGAATTCTGTTAAAGGAAGCACTGGCAGGACAAAACAAACAAACAAACCCGAACAGCACAAAAACCTATTCCATGGGTTGCAATGTGAAGCATCTGTCTTAGTAAGCAACCTGGCTCAAAGATGCTACTGATTGTGGCAGCTGCATCCTTCACATCAAAACCACCATCCTAACAAGATACAGCTCCGTCTGGCCAGCTTAAAAAAAAGGGGGAACAAAAAAAAACAATTTCTGGAACAAGAGGCTTAAAAAACACGGCATGCTGCTAGTGGCAGACAACGCATAGTTAAATGGTGGAACTCCCTGCCCCAGGATGTGGTGATGGCTGCTAACTTGGAAGGCTTTAAGAGGGGAGTGGACATGTTCATGGAGGAGAGGGCTATTCATGGCTGTTAGTAAAAATGGGTGCTAGTCATGATGCATACCTATCCTCTCCAGGATCAGAGGAGCATGCCTGTTATATTGGGTGCTGTGGAACACAGGCAGGATGCTGCTGCTTCAGTCATCTTGCTTGTGGGCTTCCTAGAGGCACCTGGTTGTCCACTGTGAACAGACTGCTGGACTTGATGGGCCTTGGTCTGATCCAGCATGGCCTTTCTTATGTTCTTAATTCCTAGATATTTCATTTATACCCTGCTTTCCTTCCCAGTGGAGATCCAAAGCGGTTTATACCATGCCCCTCTCCTCCATTTTATTTGCACAACAACCATGTGAGGTAGGTTAGGTGGCGCATGTGCAACACCCATCGGGCTTCCATGGTAGAGTGGGATCTGAACTTGGGTCTCCCAGATCCTAGCTACACACTCTTAACCGCCACACTGGCTTTGAAACAGGCACTGTGTGATTAGATTATGCACCACACCACATCACTCAAGAACAGCGGCCCTGCATGCCTCACTAACTAACTTAGTCAAGGCCAAGTAAAACCCAAGACAGACCGCAGAGCTCCTCCTTCCTTTGATCTCTGCTCCTCCTTCCACCTGAATCCACCTTTCGGCCTCGACTGGCTTCATCCTTGGTTCCAGGCAAGCTACCGTTGAAAGCAAAGAGCTCTTTCCAGCTTGCACTGCCCGCTGGGATGTCACTAGCCAACTGGCCACTTGTGGGCAATCGTTCTGGGGCTGCAAGTGGCCACCGGAGTGCCCAAGCCATGTCTCCGCTCCCAAAAATCAACGAACAGCCAGAGAGACGGGGCAAGGTATAAAGCAGGGGTGTCAAACATACGGCCCGCAGGCCAGATCCGGCCCCTTGAGAGCTCTTAGCTGGCCCATGAGCCAGCTGAGGCGGCCACCACCACCACCCAGTGCCGGGCTGTAAATTATCAAAGACCGTTAAATAAAAGAAAATACTGTAAGAGTGTTATTGTTTTAAACATTCTTGTATTTTAAGTAAAAAATAATATCATTAAATGGCTTGGCTTGTGTCTTCTATAAAGTTTGCATCTCTGGTACCTGGCATCAAATTTTATGGTACACATGGCCCGACTAGGTGATACTTATGTCATATCTGGCCCTCGTAACAAATGAGTTTGGCACCCCTGGTATAAGGCATTAACACAGGCCGCGAGTAGGATGCAGGGTGCAAAGGCTGATGAGTGGAAAGTGGAGGGAGGCACGCAAGAGGAGCAGTGACAGATGCAGAAAACAACATCAGATGTGGTTAAGCGGCAGATTCAGATGGAAACGAGGAACAGGGGTTCAAAAAAAGTTTTTCAATGGCAGAACAGGACTTTCCTGCCTTCATGAAATGCTAGTCCCGGGGGAGGGGGAACCGGGGGGGGGGTCTGCAGTGGGAAGGAGGTATTGGTGGAAATGGCCAATTTAGTCTGGATCTAGCTCTGAAAGGGGTAGCTCTGTGCCCTCGGTGGACAATGCCTTGGCTTTGGTGCATTTAGTTGGTGTCAGTGACACATGGCAGGCTTTGTCCAATCAGGAACATACCTCATAAGAAGCCTATTGGTGCTCCAATGGTCTGCAGCGAATCAGCTTCCAGGACAACTCACAGGCATCAACTAGCACGGAAGGCCACTTCCCACCCTCCTATTGGGTGCTGGGAGGAGAAAACACATCTAACCTATTTTGAAACTGACCTAGTTACCTGCTCACTTCCAGGCCCAATGCAAGGTGCCAGGCCCTTACCTTCAGAGGGCTTCAAGGCATGGGGCCACCCATCTAACTCACAGGCCACCCGTCTGCACAGGATTCCAGTGCTTTGGATATCCTGCAGAATGGACCCTGTTCTCTCACATGAACACATGAAGCTGTCTTATACTGAATCAGACCTGTGGTCCATCAAAGTCAGTATTATCTACTCAGACCAGCAGTGGCTCTCCAGGGTCTCAGGCAAAGGTCTTTCACATCACCTACTGGCCTAGTATCTTTAACTGGAGATGTCGGGGATTGAACCTGGGACCTTCTGCATGCCAAGCAGATGCTCGACCACTGAGCCATGGCCCCTCTCCTCTCGGTGTGAGGCAAGGAGGGGGCCCTTTATTGCATTTGTTCCAACGATGTGAATGGATCTTGCCCCCTCCCAGTCGCCAGCTGTTCTGCTCTTGTGGCTTTCTGGAGATGATGCATCACCTCCCTATTCCAAAACGCCCAACTGGTTATCGAGGCCCTGCGTTGCTTCCTGGCTACGGTAGCGTATGCAAATTTCTACCGGCGAGTTGCAATACTGTCATTTGTGAGTGTTATTTTCGTTAGAAGCCACCCTAAGCGCTGGAGAAGCAAAAGAGGGATGTTATAAATAAAGAGGCTCGAGTGCTGGCAAGGTTGCCTCACTCAACTCCTGGATCCCTCCAGTGGGTGGGGCAGCTGCTCAGGAAGCGGCCCAACCCCCACTCTGAGCCCACAGGAGCGGTGCCCTTGCAGCTGAAATGCAGGAAACGGGGTGTCGAAAGAGGATGTTGCTCAGCTTTTGCTTCAGCTCTTGTGCGAACACTGTATTTGGATTTCTTCACACCTCTAGAATCGTTCAAATTCTTGTACCAGGTTAGTGTTCTCCTTGGGGTTCGGAGAGGTACTTGGGAGGATTTTTTTTAATCACTTGGGAGGATATCGTGCGACTGTTGAGATTCCATCCCACCCACCGTAAACTCAGTCCAACAAATCTATCAGCAAATTAAACCCCGTTCGAAATCCCTTGGTAACAAAAAGCGTTCATCAGGTCATATCCTCTATAAAAGTGGAACTTCTGTTCAACTTGTCAGTGCTGGACAAGTGCCCAAAACAGACTGGGACAGAATACTTGCCGAACAGGGTCTAATGTTGCCAAGGAGTTCCCAGAGGAATGGGCAGAAGTTCAAGACAATGTACAGAAAAGGCAGAACCCAAACCAGAATGGTCTCCATCTCGGAGGTCAATGCTAAACTATCACTTTTAGAGAAGGGAGACACAGGAGGACACCGGACAGGCAAGGAAACAGGGTAGTTGGAAGAGGATCTGGGAAGGCAAGAGCAAAACCAATCCATACCTGAACTAAAACTTTTATACCCAAAATAAGGCAACTTGCAATGTGGTGAGTATGGGTGCCGCAAGTAGACATTACCTAATTAAGCGTCTGCCCACTAGAACTTGGATCTAAATAGTAAAAGACAGAGGAGTTCTTAGAAAAGATCTGAATATTTAACATACTTTCACTATACTATGGTTTCAGAGGGTAGCCGTGTTGGTCGCAGTAGAACAGCTAGACTGGAGTCCAGTAGCACCTCCAAGCCCAACAAGATTTTTGTGGTATAAGGTTTCGAGAGTCAAAGCTCCCTTCGTCAGAGGGATTCTTGAAAGCTTATACCCCGAAAATTTTGTTGGTCTCCAAGGTGCTACTGGACTCCAATGCAGCTGTTCACTATACAGTGATATTAAAAAAGCACCAATATGCAATGGTATCTAACCAAATATAAAAAACAACTGCAATACCAAACGACCACACAGAGTTACTGACTCACTTCTATATAACGTCAGGTTCCACAGGACTACAAGTTTTCATATTCACCTACTACTGCTAACTAGTCAAAATGAATACTATGGTGCATACCTATTACCTCTAGTATCAGAGGGGCGTGCCTATTATATGAGATGCTGTGGAACACAGGCAGGACGGTGCTGCTGCAGTCGCCTTGTTTGTGGGCTTCCTAGAGGCACCTGGTTGGGCCACTGCGTGAACAGACCGCTGGACTTGATGGGCCTTGGTCTGATCCAACATGGCTTTTCTTATGTTCTTATACGGTATCCTGGTATCTTTTTAACTGTATGGTTTTTGCATTTTATTTTGACATTACTCCCTGTTTGCACAGCGGTGCACCACTTTATTGAGAAGAACTGTTAACACACACTCCTGGTCTGTTTTTAAAAGGTCTGCTCTTCTGTCAGCCTTCTTACATTTACTCTTTCTACAGGCGGGAATACCTCTGCCTTTATAGCTTCCCCCCCCCCCCAAGATGCAGAGATGATTGATGGGTAGTGTGGCATGACTGAGATATGAAATCAGGAACTTCACAGTTTGAATCTCCTCTGCCATCAACGGATTCGGGGCCCGAAAGCAAATCACTAACTGGACTTCAGAGGGGCTGTGTGTGGCTCAGTGGCAGAGCATCCGCCTTGCATGCAGAAAGTCCCAGGTTCAATCTCCAGCAAAAAAGGATCAGGTAATAAGTGACGTGAATGACCTCTACCCAAGACCCAGGAGAGCTGCTGTCAGTCACAGTAGACAATATGGACCTTGATAGGCCAATTATCAGTATAAGGAAGCTTCAGGCATGTTCACTCCTTACATGCAGAAGAGCCCGTGGTCAATCTTTAGCATTTTCAGTTACAAGAATCTCAAGCAGCAAATGATGGGAAAGGCTTCTGCTTGCCCAATATCCTGATGAGCTGCTACCATTCAGAGTAGGTAACACTAAACTAGATGGACCAAGGCATCTTCGCATATTCATACAGCTGGGCCAGCAAATTCCAATGGACTCAGGCTGGGGCCATTCTGGAACCAGACGAGGACATAAGCCTCCCTTTATCCTTTCTTGTCTGTAGCCTCCGACTCCCCAGTTTGAACAACTAGAAGGTTCCCAGTTCATGTCTCAACTGATTATGACACAGCCTTCTCCTGCAGTCTGCTCCCTGTACCAAGGTCGCTGGAGTACCAAATGCCCAACGTTTGCTGAACTTTTCCTTCAGCTCCACCTTACCATATGTAGAGTTGCACATTTCAGGTCCAAAAACGTTTCTGTTTTTCTACTTAAACTCACAGATCTAGTCCTAAAATAAATTCCTGTTAAGGTAAGTGTTCCTGCCAGCAGCCCTACAAACCGTTTCTTAGGTACCCGGGGATTACAATTCTGCCTTAATTTGCCAAGCTGAGGTTAAGTGAGTGCAAAAAGAAAACTGTAGGAATTGCAGCTCACCACTCAGATGCTTAAAACTCCTGCAGCTTAAACAACTTAAGTAACACTACAGGAAAGCTCGATTGGACACGGCTACTGGAAGTATTTGACATCCTGTTGATATTGCTTACAGAGGTAACAACCAATGATGACCCACAAAAGGGAGCCCCCTGGGAGTAATAGAGTCACATAGGTCTACAAGAGGAATTGCCTTCACCCTGGAGAAGTCCCAGGTTGAGTGCTTAAGAACTGGTCAACGACAGAGGGGAATCTGAAATAGTTTTCTAGCCCTCAACATGAAGTTAAGATTGCCCATGTGCATGGTTTCCGCCAATCTACTATTTACATTCACAACATTAAACCGTTCCACAACCGTCCCAGCCTGAGCCCATTGGAATTTGCTGGCCCAGCCAAAACGAGAGAGCTCTACTCGAAAGGTGCCCACCTTGACCCATGGAATCGTTCGTTGAAATAATCCCAAAGACTCAAGCAATGGACAGGTTAACACCCTGCATGGACTAGGAGGAGACATGGGGCCATTTCAATCAAATGGAGAGTTATCTTGTTTGACACTAAATCACAAAAGGAAAAGGTTTAAAACTTTAAACTCTCCAAGCATAACTCAAGACAATGTAAACAGAGTACTTGGTTTGGCAAAGTTTATTCCTGTTCTAGGCAATGGCCAAACACAAGCAGAAAAGAGAGGGATCAGGATATTTGTTTCAACCATTTCAACAGAACCCACAGCGGAACAGTATACAGTACCTGCTTTTGCACACAGAAGGTTCCAGGTCCAATCCCTGGTAACCCCAGATCAATGGCTCTCAGATGGCAGGTGTTGGTTTCTGAATTTAACAACAAACATCTCTCTGCCCCACACCTTGGAAAGCTGCTGTTAGTGAGAAGGGGCTTCGGCTCAGTGTTAGAGCATCTGCTTGGCACGCAGAAGGTCCCGGGTTCAATCCACAGCATCTCCAGTTAAAAGGACCAGGCAAGTACGGGTGTGAATGACCTCCATCTGAGATCCTGGAGAGCCGCTGCTAGTCGAAGTAGACCATACTGATCCTGATGGTATGATTCAGTATAAGACAGCTTCATGTGTTCTAGAGAACACTGAACTAGGCGGTCCAATGATCCAACTCTGCACAAGGCAGTTCCAGATGTTAACATGTCCCTGCTGCAGGAGCTCAGGAAACCTTGGGGAAATCTGCATTTAAAAACCTGCGAAGTGTCTATTCACTCCCCCATATTTGCTCTGTGTGCCTTTCTATGTCACTTGTCCCATAAACATCCCATCTTCCGGGACATTCCTGCCTTCCCTCTGACTTCTTCCACCTCCAGCAAGAAAGCTCACTTCGCACATTCAGAACAATGGGCTTAATACAGTTTTCAAAAAAGCATTCCAGAGCTGGTTTCATCATCTGTTTAGGCCCAGTGGTTCCCAAAGCGGGCAGTACTACCCCCTGGGGGGCGGTGGGATTACCTAGGGGGGCACTAAGAGGCAAGGGGGCAGCAGGGGGGTGCTAGAGGTGGGCCCTTTCAACTGTGTTGTTGGGTAGGGGGCGCTGGGGTTGAGTTTGTGCAACCAAGGGGGCGGTGGCCCGAAAGGTTTGCGAACCACTGGTTTAGGCAATCAATTCAAGGCTGGGAGAGTTGTAATACAGGGAGAAAGACCCCAGAATATGGGATTTCCCCCCCCCCCTCAAAAAAAGATTAAAAACTCAGCATTGAGTCCTTGCATGGAAACTAATGTAGGATTGTTGGAGAATTTATGAAAGTAGCAAGGAACATTTCTAACGGCCGCACTAGTAGCTGGTTAAAGCTGGAACATCCCCAGACCAATCCCTTAGCCTTCACCCTCTGTAACAAACAGAAATGCATAGCACATAACGATTTATTGGGGGGAAACCAATTAATGCCAGTGCCTCGGGCCTGGAAGTTATAGACAAGTCAAACCCATCCTCTATTATTGTGTGTGTGTTCATATATTAAAAGATTTTTAAAAAGGGAGAAAAGGTCTTGACGGACGGCTCTCTCGCCCTGGGACAAGCATCATTTGCAAACGGACTGCGCTGACATCAAATTAAATATGCTGCTCTCAGCCCAGAGTATCATGATCCAGCTTGGGGAGATGATGCCGGGCATGCCTTTGAAAGCGCAAAACGACAGCAAGCCCCGAGTTCAAAGAGCGACCTCCTCCACGGACTCACAAGACGGCCTTTGGCAAACCAGTATTTTCACTGCCACGATATGGGCCTACCTTACAATTCTCTTGTAAAGACTACCACGGCCTTCTCAGTAGTGGCACCTGGACTGGCGTGTTCCCCTCCAGCAATATCCTCATGGACAGGCTTTAGGCAACAAGTCAAAAGCTTATCTTTCCACAGGGCTTTGGGGAAGAGAATGGCGGGGAATGCTCCCAGTGGTTTGGTTCAACATAAGAACATGAGAAAGGCCATGCTGGATCAGACCAAGGCCCATCAAGTCCATCAGTCTGTTCACACAGTGGACAACCAGGTGCCTCTAGGAAGCCCACAAGCAAGACGACTGCAGCCACATTATCCTGCCTGTGTTCCACAGCACCTCATACAATAGGTATGCTCCTCTGATCCTGGAAAGGATAGGTATGCATCATGACTAGCACCCATTTTTACTAACAGCCATGAACAGCCCTCTCTTCCATGAACATGTGCACTCCCCTCTTAAAAGCCTTCCAAGTTGGCAGCCATCACCGCATCCTGGGGCAGGGAGTTTCACCATTTAACTATGTGTTGTGTGAAGAAATACTTCCTTTTATCTGTTTTGAATCTCTCACCCTCCAGCTTCAGCAGATGACCCCGCTTTCTAGTATTATGAGAGGAGAAAAGCTTCTTCCAGTCCGCTCTCTCCATACCATGCATAATAGACCTCTATCATGACTCCCCTTAACTGCCTTCTTTCCCCTTTCCAACCGCCTTCTTTTGTTTTTTAACATGAATTAATATTTGATTATTAGCGCTGTGCTTTAGTTTGTGTTGCTCAAATTTCACTGTAGTTTTATCTTTGACTGGTTTCCCCTTTCAAATTCTTAATTTTTTTTCTGCAGGCAAATATGTAATTTTTAAACATGCTCAATTACTGCACAACTCATACATTTCCTTCACCAGAAAATGTACATCACAATAGGTGAAGAAATCTGGGCCACTTTCTAGCTTCTTTACATTTACCTATGAGAATTCAGATATCATAACTGAGCCTATTGTGAACACTATGTGCTTGCTGTTAAAAGGGCCAGTACAATTCTTACATTCTTGTTCAAAAGAATTTATTACAGAAGTGAAGAGGACTGACCAGTTCTGTCACTTGAAAGACTAGCACATTTTTGGTAGCAAGAGTTCACAGAGTATAGATTTTGGATAACAATTTTTCCATGGGAAGGGGGCTTGGAGACAAAGCATATGCTTTGCATGTAGAAGATTCCACAATCCAGGGACTGGCATCTCCAGGTAAAAAGAACTTAGGGGAAGGCTGTGGCTCAGTGGCAGAGCATCTGCTTGGCATGCAGAAGGTCCCAGGTTCAATCCCCATCATCTCCAGTTAAACCGACTAGGCAAGTAGGTGATGTGAAAGACCTCTGCCAGAGATCCTGGAGAGCTGCTCCGGTCTGAGTAGACAATACTGACTTTGAAGGACCACGGGTCTGATTCAGTATAAGTATATGTGTTCATGTGAACTCAAGAAGGCATAATCTGTGTGTAAAATCCTCAAAGTATACTCTTGTTCATGACAGACAATGTGGGGTAGGCTGAACCAGTGGCCTGACTTGGTATAGGGCAACTTCATCTGCCCAAGGCTGCAGTCCCGCACACAGTTACTTGGGAATACGCACCAATAAACCTATTGACACTTACTTCTGAGTAAATATGTATATTATCAGACTGAGTATCATGGAACACACACACACACACACCCCATGGCCACTGGATAGAGATGTAAAAATTTCCCAAAACACTGAATCCTTGGACGGGGGGAGGGGCTCCCCTCTCCCAAAAAAACAGAAATCTAAGAGAAATATGCTTTTACTTACTTCTGGACAATAAGGAAAGCTGACAGGAAGAAAACTGATTCATTTGAAATGTGGTGTTGGAGGACAGTTTTATGGATGCTGTGGACCACCAAAAAGAGAAATAAGTGGGTTCTACATCAAATCAAGCCTCAACTCTCCCTTGAAGCTAAAACGACTAAAGTGAGGTTATCATACTTTGGTCACATTGTGAGAAGTCAAAGAGTCACTGGAAAAGAAAATAATGCTAGGGAAAGTTGAAGGCAGCAGGAAAAGAGGAAGACCCAACATAAGATTGATTTAGCCAGTCAAGGAAGCCACAGGCCTCAGTTTGCAGGACCAAGGACGTTAATGATCGGACTTTTGGAGGTCATTAATTCACCATGAGTCGGAAGTGACTTGAGGGCACGTAACATACACACACATTTACTTTCCTATCAAACCTCAACTTTTTATTGAACAAACATAAAATGCATCATATAACTTAGTCAGCATATTAAATTGTGCTATTTGGAATATCTATGGAATTTAAAAATATAAATATCTGTATGAAAAATCGCAAGTACACCCAATGTTGGAGAAAAAGTTGCAAACTGCTACACCCAATGACCACAGCACATGTATCTTTGATTTTTGTCATTTGAGAGGTAGGAAAAATAGAAGTTCTACTGTAAACCCAAAAAGTGTTTTATTTGGCAGAAACTCTCTCAGTCACAAGACAGGACCGCCAGCATGTTTGGATATTAAGCTAAACCTTATAAGCTAAATTGTATAACACTGAAAACTCTTTAATAATGCATTATCATTAAGCATGCTATAGTACATTAATTGTTGTCAAAACTAATTGCATTAAAACAGAAAAAAAAACCTTGGAAATATTGTATATGGTTACATAAGAGGGTTCTTTCCCAGTGCTCCACAAAATTTCTCATTTTTTCCATTGGAAAAATTAAGAAATGCCTCAGATTCTTTTTCATGCTGTACATTCAGAATGAGTGAAATGCTTTGAAATAAAAGGTTTTTCTCACTCAAAAAGAATATTTCATGCAGGGCTTTTCCCCCCAGTGCGCCCCCAAATTTTCCATTGGAAAAACTGAAGGGGGTATTTTTCCCTTAATTTTCTTCAGACCCGTACATCTCTACTACCGACCTTGAAAAATCTTCTAGTTTCTTTTGTAAAAGAATTTTCATCTTACCTGCTAGAGAACATAAAAGCAAAGGTAAAACAAGGTGATTTCTATAGTGATATTTTGTCTTCTCTGTCCTCTTTCTGGCTAAGAAGATCTCATGAAAGAAAGGGTCCCCAATTACAGGTGGAGTGACTTTGGGGCACCGAACAAGGTGAGGCTGAAAATGAAAGTAAAATCAGCTGAAAGCCTAAAGCTTTGATGCTCTTAAAGGCACAATGCAACAAACGCTTGTCTTAAAGGGCAATCCTCACCCCTGGCAACTTGTTGAGTGTTTTGTGGAACACTGATCCTAGATCAGTTCACTAAACCAATGGCGGGGGTGGGGTGGGGGGTTAAGCAACCTTCCAAAAATTTGGAGGAACAGATGCAAACATGCCCTCAAGAAGAAGTAATTCCACAATCTTAGTGCTACCACCAAAAAGGCCCTGTTGCATGCATGATAACCCATCAAATCTCTGATAGTGGTGACACAAAGAGCAAATAGGAGTGCTCAAGCTACAGAAGGTAGTCCTTTAGGTAACCTGATCACAAACAATTTGTTAAAAATTGTAATAACCAGCACTTTGAACTTGGCCTGGAAACAGACTGGGAACCGACAAAGCTGCCTCAGGACTGGTGATCAAAGCAACTCACTCTAGAAAGTAATCGGGTTTACCTTATGAACCCACTGTTGTTTCCAAGAACTTTTGGAAAGCAGCCCTGCATGGAAAGCATTACAGTCATCGACACAGCTTGTTACAATAACTCAAATACAGGATCAATGTGGTTAAGAGCGGTGGTTACGAGCGGTGCAGTATAGTCTGGTGAACCGGGTTGGTTTCTCCACACCTACCCATGAAGCCAGCTGGGTGACCATGGGCTAGTCACAGCTCTCTTAGAGCTCTTTCAGCCCTACCTACTTCACAGGGTATCTGTTGTGGGGAGGGGAAGGGAAGGTGATTGTAAGCCGGTTTGATTCTTCCTTAAGTGGTAGAGAAAATCAGCATATAAAAACTAACTCTCCTTCTTAAAAGAGCATGGTAATAATTTCTGTAATCTTGCGGAGAGTTGTTTAGAAGAGTTGTTTTTTAAATGCCAACTTTCTCTACCACTTAAGGAAGAATCAAACCAGCTTACAATCACCTTCCCTTCCCCTCCCCACAACAGACACCCTGTGAGGTAGGTAAGGCTGAGAGAGTCCTGAGAGCTGTGACTAGCCCAAGGTCTCCCAGCTGGCTTCATGTGGAAGAGTGGGGAAACCAACCCAATTCACCAGATTAGCGTCCGCCGCTCATGTGGAGGAGTGGGGAATCAAACCCGGTTCTCCAGATCAGAGTCCACTGCTCCAAACCACTGCTCTTAACCACTACACCATGCTGGCTCTATTATTGGCCTCTATTAGGAACATACAAACTGGAAGCCCACCACCAAGTCACTTCCTAAGTGTGATGCTTACTACAAAACACCACTGGTTCCTAAAGGTATGTTTCCAAACAAGAGCTGTTTCTCAAAATAAGAGCTAAAATGCAAAGAAAGGAGCCTCATCCCTATTTCTTAGCCCCCGACAGTAACAGGATCTACCGCAATCTAACTGCGACCAAAGTCACGCATCCACTCGTGTACTTTCCCCAACGAGGTCAGCAGCCAAGGAAAACGGGTTGGCCAAACTGTAGCCGTCACAGAACATTACGTGCCCTAAGAGAACTTTAAGATGGATAATGTGCGGGAAAACAGAAAACACAAATGGCACACTCAAAGCTTCCATTCAGGTAAATTTTTAATTAAAAGTAGATTTATACACAGCGTGCGTTAACCCCCCCCCGCCCCCACCCCAAACACAATACCTTGATTACTCAAGTTGGCATTTTCCCCAGGCTTTTTTTTTTAAAATCAGAAATGTAGCTAGCATTCTAGAAGAGGCACTGTTCACCCTTAAATACATCTCCATCTACAGATATAAAGCTGATGGTCACACTCCTATAGAAGTGAATGGCAGCAACCAAGGGATCGTCTGCTTTCGCCACCTGAGTGGCTATTTAAATTGGTGATCACTATAACTGGCAGGGTTGGCCCAAGCAGTGGCTTATGAACGCCTCGTGGATGTCTCTTGCCTGCTGTGGCTGTCACGAACCATGTGAGAGCCAGCGTGGTGTAGTGGTTAAGAACGGTGGGGTCTGAGCTGGAGAACCAGGTTTGATTCCCCACTTCTCCACATGAGCGGCGGACGCAATCTGGTGTACTGGATTTGTTTCCCCACTCCTACACACAAAGTCACATGGGTGACCTTGGGCAAGTTACAGCTCTCTTAGAGCTCTCTAAGCCCCACCTACCTCGCAGGATGTCTGTTGTGGGGAGGGGAAGGGAAGGTGACTGCAAGACGGTTTGGTTTTTCCTTAAGTGGTAGAGAAAGTCGGCATATAAAAACCAACTCTTCTTCTTCTAACGTAAACAGGGGTTTATTTTCGATTAAAGGGACCAAAGAATATACCGTATTTTTCGCTCCATAAGACGCACTTTTTTCCTCCTCAAAAGTAAGGGGAAATGTCTGTACATCTTATGGATTGAGTGAGTGAGTGTCGCCGAGAGGGAAGTGCTGGGGTTCCTGTGTCTGGAGCAGCAGGGCGCCCCGGCAGTGCAGGCCACGCTGCAGGCGGTCGAACGCCAGCGGCAGCACCCCAAGAGCCTCTGCTCGCTGGCCACGGGCTGGCCGCCGCCCCCCCACCGCCGCTGCTCCCCCGGGCCAGGAGCGGCCTGCTGGGCTTCCTGCGCCGCCCTTGCCCAGTCGGGCCCCAGCCGGCCAGCATGGCCTTCTTGCCGGCGGCGGGGGCTGGGTGCGCGGGGGCTGGCTGTGGGGCAGCCGGCGGCAGTGGGCGCTATTCGGGGGCGGCGGTGGGACTAGGGCGCGCTGCGCAAGAGCTTCAGCTTCCGCCTGCGGAGGGGCCAGCAGCTGCCGCACTCGGGCTCGGGCCTCCTGCACGCAGCGCGCGGCCGCACCCGCAGCGAGGGGGACACCGACGCCTGCCTGCGCACCTTCCCCAGCCAGCGTGACCTGCTCTGCCCGACGATGCCCCCAACGCCGGGCTCGCAGCAGCAGGGAGGCCTCTGGTGACTGCTGACCAGCCAGCGCCTGGAGCGCGCCTCGCCCAAGGCCTTACTCCCCACCAGCGCCCCAAGAGCCTCTGCTCGCTGGGCCACGGGCCGACCGCCGCCCCCCCCCACCGCCGCTGCTCCCCCGGGCCAGGAGCGGCCTGCTGGGCTTCCTGCGCCACCCTCGCCCCGTCGGGCCCCGGCCGGCCAGCGTGGCCTTCTTGCCGCCAGCGGCGGGGGCTGGGTGCGCAGAGGCTGGCTGTGGGGCAGCCGGCGGCAGTGGGCGATGTTCGGAGGTGGCGAGGGGCGGTGGCGGGACTAGGGCACGCTGCGCAAGAGCTTCGGCTTCCACTTGCAGCGGGGCCAGGAGCTGCCGGGCTCGGGGCTCCTGCGCCCAGCCTCACCGGCAGCAAGGGGGACGCCGACGCCGCCTGCCTGTGCGCCTTCCCCAGCCAGCGCGACCTGCTCTGCCCGACGATGCCCCCGACGCTGGGCCCGCAGCAGCAGGGCGGCCTCTGGCGACTGCTGACCCGCCGGCGCCTAGAGCGCGCCTCGCCCAAGGCCTTCCTCCCCGCTGCGCCCCCCGGGAGCCGCCAAGGGGGCCCACCCTGCCCGCTGGCCGTCGGCGCGGGCGGCGGAGCCCAGTCAGGTAAGCCTGCGGGAGGGGAGGGGCTGCTGTTTCCCCTCTCAGCCTGTGGTTGCCTGTTAGACACATCTAGTGCAGTTTGCCACTTTAAATTGCATCTGCTCCGACATTTCACAGACAAAAATAGAGACGAGCTGTTAACACCCCAGTTCTAATACCAAGGATCACTTCCTCCATTTCCCCCACTAACTATTAGGTATTGCTGAAGGCTCCAGTACTCCTTGAGCATCTTGCATTCATTTCCGCTGCAATTGCCTCTCCTCTGCCAATTTAAAAGCCATGAAGGTGTTTGTCAGGTAAAATCAATACTAGAAAATACACAGCTGTCCGACCATTGGTTATTTACAGGTCAAAATATCTCAGGTGCCAAAGTGTGTGCACAAGTAAGGTGTGCATGCGTCCATAATGCCTTAATATTCATGCTCAGGGGAAGGGAGTTAATCGCTGAAGAATGGCATGTCTTGTAATGGCTCAGTGGTAGAGCATCTGCTTGGCATGCAGAAGGTCCCAAGTTCAATCCCCAGCATCTCCAGTTAAAGGGACTAGGCAGGTAGGTGATGTGAAAGACCTTTCTCTGCCTGAGACCCCGGAGAACCACTGCCGGTCTGATTAGACAATACTGACTTTAATGGACCGAGGGTCTGATTCAGTATAAGGCAGCTTCATGTGTTCATATGACCAAAAGAGAAAAAAACTTATAAAAAATGCAAATAAAAACATGCAAACAACCCTTGAAGCTTAAATGTATCAAAACAAAACAGCAATTGCCTCTGCCAATTTAAAAGCCACAAAAGTCTTTGTTTGTTGGGTAAAATCTATACTAGAAAATACACAACTGTCCTACAGGTCAAAACAGATCTCAGAAGCCAAAGCGTGTGCATGAGTAAGGTGCGCATGCATCCATAATGCCTTAATATTCATGATCAGGGGAAGATAGCTAATCCCTGAAGAATGGCATGTCTAGCAATTCATATGACAATTTTTTAAAAAAAAAAAAAGGCATATCAAAGAGGCAAATAAAAACATGCAAATAACCCTTGAAGCTTAAATGTATCAAAACAAAACAGCCTGATTTGTACCAGAAAATAAGGATTGTGTCTGGTAAATAGGGTGAGCCAGCATGGTGTAGTTATTAAGAGCAGAAGACTCTAATCTGGAGAACCAGGTTTGATTCCCCGCTCCTCCACATGAGTGGTGGGCTCTAATGTGGTGAACCGGGTTGGTTTCCCCACTCCTCCACATGAAGCCTGCTTGGTGACCTTGGGCTTGTCACAGGGTGTCTGTTGAGGGGAGAGTAAGAGAAGGAGATTGTAAACTGCTTTGAGACGCCTTTAAAAAAAAGGTAGAGGAAATTCGGGGTATAAAAACCAACTCTTCTTCCGAGTTGGAGCGTGTGACTTTACTGTGGTACAGACTATACTCTTTGACCCACTTTTTAATCACTCATTCTTTCTTTTGTTCTGTGCATCCTCAAATACCAAACACTTTTCTTGTTTTCCTCCTCTAAAAACTAGGTGCATCTTATGGTCAGGTGCGTCTTATGGAGCGAAAAATATGGTACCTCCAGGAAGAGTTTTCAGTGGGCCCTCCTTAGCAAAGCCTTGCAGAACGAATGCCTGTGCAAGCAAAGTTGGTTCCTTCAACACTCTGGTAAATAGTAACCAATGGCTGATAAGCAACTCTTTCTTGGTGGGTAAACTGATAAAGTGTACAGAGACCCCCACCAAAAAAAAAAAACCTCACATGTACAGAAATTGAACAGCACCAGAAATCCAACAGGAAACCAAAATCCCTAATTACGTTATAAGTATGCTTGAAAGAATGCTCTATTGAAAATGGCGATACAAAAAAGTTGAACAAAAACTTAACCTCACTAGACTCTCATCACCAAACAGTACGTCCTCATGTTTTATTAATGGCCATACTACCAACTCAAGACCCTTTTTATTTCAGATGCCAGATATTGCCAAACAGCTTGGATCCAAAGTATCTAAGTCTCAAATGACCCCCATCTGCTGATACTTAAGTACAGAGATAGGAGCCATGGACAAGCCCCAGGTTCTCAGAAAAGTTGCTTTAAAATACTGGGGGTGGGTGGTTAAAACTCTTTAAACTGTTAGAAACAGCGCCTGTACCTTTAAGAAACAAATGCCCTCAGTGGTCATTGCTAGGAAACCAAAACAGTATTGCAAGAAATCCAGCCTTGGTTTCTTTCAGTAAAAGAAAGGGACTGCTTCCAAGACTCATGGGGCCAGGCCCTGCATCAAACACTGGGAAACTTGCTAACACCTGACTTACGTGACTCACCCAGGCCCAGCTGCTTGCTACTGTTCCATGGCAGCCACCCCACAAAAAAACAGTGTTGTGTAGTTTTGGACTAGGATCTGGGAGATCCACATTTAAAATCCCCATTCCGCCATGTGAAAGGGAGGTGACCCCTGCAAGCCCTTGTGTATTCAGAACTGCACAGCTGGGCCAGTGGCTGCTCCAGCAGCTGGAATGGTACAGTTTCCCCCAAAGAGAGGCTCTGGGGAGAAAGAAAGGAAGAGCAACTGAAGACGGGGGCAGATAAGGGTTGGGGGAACTGGTGAGTGGGAAGGAGAGAGGGGGAAAGGGGAGAGGCAATGGGGACTATCAGGGAAGGGAAAGAGAAAACAGTGGGGGAGGGAAAGATGAGATTCCCCTCCCCCCAAGTCCTTGCAGGTACCCTGCTTGTTTTATGTGCTCTCAATATGCATGCTTGTTTTTCAAAACTGCATCACTAGCTTAAAAGACCACAGCTGTATTCATTTGTTCGCTGTTGATGTATTTTCCCCTCTAAATGTTTTCTGTAACCAATCGAGTTCGGCCTGTAAGACTGACTTGGCTTTTTTCTTTTCTTTTTTTGATCTCTCCCAGAGCACAACGTGGCCCAGAAAAAAACCCCAACACCAATCATTATCAGAACCGGCCTGACCAGTTTTTCAAGCAAGAAACATTACACTCCTTCCTCTCCACCCTCCTGATGAAAAGCAAAGGGTGGGATAAGAACCCGCCTCCTACACAGGCTGCATTTTTAAAAATACGCACCAGGACACCCATCACATCCAGACAGTGTGGTTCGCCCACCACACTTGAGCAGCTTTCCGCAATGCAAAGCAACAACAACCAACAACGCAGTCTGCCGGCAACTGAAAAGTCAGACACATTTGTACCCACCCCTCAGGAGTTCCTAACATGAAGTGTCAGAAATAATAAAAGGGAGGGAGTAAGAGTAGGGGAGATAGCCTTAGAAGAATGCCAACAGAAGAGAGATCCCTGGAAAAAGAGAGAGCAATCCCAGCAAGTATGCAGAAATTCAAAGCAGACGCATCAAAAAATAAAAAATAAAACCACCCTGTGGTGTTTGCTGTACACATGAAGCTGTTTTATACTGAAACAGACCCTTGGTCCATCGAAGTCAGTATTGTCTACTCAGACCGGTGGCAGGGTCTCAGGCAGGGGTCTTTCACATCACCTACTTGCCTAGTCCCTTTAACTGGAGATGCCGGGGATTGAACCTGGGACCTTCTGCATGCCAAGCAGATGCTCTACCACTGAGCCATGGCCCCTCCCCAAAGGAAATACTCAGGAGGGTGTGCTGCTGAATTGTGAGTGCCCACAAGCTCCATGTGAACTCTTTCTTGGCCACCAAAGGACTGATGGTCACCGTTAGCCCAGTAGTTAAGTTGTTAGGGCGATACCCTGGATTAGGCTTGTCCTGCTGGCGCAATCCTAAAGTAAGGAGCATCTGGACCGAGTAGTAGCAGCAGCAGTATCACTGCCAAAGCCTCTTTCCAACACCTGCTCTGATCTTCTTTACAACCCGCACAAGAGGAAAGGGGTATTCATGGCTACTGGTTAAAATGGATTCTTGTCATGATGCATACCTATTCTCTCCAGGATCAGAGGAGCATGCCTATTATATGAGGTGCTGTGGAACACAGGCAGGATGCTGCTGCTGCAGTCGTCTTGCTTGAGGGCTTCCTAGAGGCACCTGGTTGGCCACTGTGTGAGCAGACTGCTGGACTGGATGGGCCTTGATCTGATCCAGCAGGGCTTTTATGTTTTAATCAGAGCGAAAAACAGCCATCCTTAGGATCCCACCTTCTCACTTAAACCACCCATGCACACTGTGCATCACACACAGGCACACACACAAACACCCCGCGTAGGACAGAGGTCAACAAATCCCAGGTGCCAGCTCACTGCAGTGCCTAGGAATTTCATCATGGCACTGAGGATTAGGAAGCATGGTCCATAAAATACAAAATCCTGAAACACTTAGCCTGGCTCCTGCAGGTCTTGGGGCTGGCTCCTAGAACCTAAGGAAATCTGTCCAGGCCTGCTGTGGGGACTGTCCCCGCCAACTGCACCAGACGCTCTTGCTTAGCTTTAGCAGCAGACCCACACTGGGCACTGCCCACAGACAATAACACTTGTAATTTTAGGGGGCAAGGGTATGGGGAGGCCTCTTTTTATTTGAAGCACTATGCACAGTGATGGCAACAAATAGGTAAAGGTCCCCTGTGCAAGAACTGGGTCATTCCTGACCCATGGGGTGACATCACATCCCAACGTTTACTAGGCAGACTTTGTTTTACGGGGTGGTTTGCCAGTGCCTTCCCCAGTCATCTTCCCTTTACCCCCAGCAAGCTGGGTACTCATGTGACCGACCTCGGAAGGATGGAAGACTGAGTCAACCTTGAGCCAGCTACCTGAAACCAACTTCTGTCGAGATCGAACTCAGGTCGTGAGCAGAGCTTGGACTGCAGTACTGTAGTTTACCACCTCCTCTTTTTTTTGTCAAGTCTCAGCTGACTTATGGTGACCCCACAGGGTTTCCAAGGCAAGAGCATTCAGAGGTGGTTTGCCACTGCCTGCCTGCGTATTCCTTGGCGGTCTCCCATCCAATTACTTGCCAGGGTCGAGGCTGAGAATGTGTGTGACTGGCCCAAGGTCACCCAGCAAGCTTCCAAGACATAGTGGTGGATTCGAAGCTGGGTTTCCCAGGTCCTAGTCCAACACCTTAACCACTACACCATGCTGGCTCTAGTCTCCATCTCCTAGAGTAGCAGTTCCCAAACATTTTGAGTCATGGAGCACTTTTCAGGAGAGAAATTCGTCACGGAGCACTAATTTTCACCTAGCAACTATATACTAAACCAAATGACAGTAGCATTTTTCTTTCCAGTCTCTTCACTGAGCACTAGAAGGTGTTTCGCAGAGCACCAAGGGCTCTGTAGAGCACTGTTTGGGAACTGCTGTCCTAGCCAGCGTGGTGTAGTGGTTAAGAGCGGTGGTTTGGAGCAGTGGACTCTGATCTGGAGAACCGGGTTTGATTCCCCACTCCTCCACATGAGTGGTGGAGGCTAATTTGGTGAACTGTATTTGTTTCCCCACTCATACACATGAAGCCAGCTGGGTGACCTTGGGCTAGTCACAGCTCTCTCAGTCCCACCTACCTCACAGGGTGTCTGTTGTGGGGAGGGAAAAGGAAGGTGATTGTAAGCCAGTTTGATTCTCCCTTAACTGGCAGAGAAAATCGGCATATAAAAACTAACTCTTCTTCCTAGAGGACTATACATATCTCTTCGCTCTGGCCTTAAAAACCACGTGCTGGGCTGAGAGTCTCACCAAGGTGGCGAGGGACAGACAAGAAGCACTGCAGGGGCGAGTTAAGAAAGAGACTATGGAAAAGCTGAAAGGGACCAGATGCTCCCCAACTTGCAAACCACTGTAGGGTCCCACAAAGGTGACCTGACGTAGCCAGCGACCCCAGGACTGTTATCTTAAACATTTCAAAGAGATCCAAAGTACCGGGGTAATTGACAGGAGCTGAAGCTATTCTCCCTGGGGAAACTGAGCTTCCCTTAAAGAGGAAGTTTTGTATTATTAGGAACTGGGTCTGTGTACACAAGAATTTAACCCAAGCAGGAAGGAAGGAAGACATTGCTCCCCCCCCCCCAACACTCACACACATACTTTTTAAATATCTGGGTACTTGAATAAGCCACTTATCACCACAGACACCCAACAGAGGCGATTCACCAAAAAGGCTCTAGAAAAACAAATTTAATCTGTTCTACACGGAAAAGCAAAGAAATGGGCTTCAGGGTGAGGGGAGAAGAAGAGTTCACACTCGTCATGGGACAGCAACCAGGACACCAGGTTACCTGAAGCAGACAAGTTAGCCGCTCTGGGTTTCTTTCTGCACCAACCCATTCAAGATGAAGTAAGAAAAGGAAAGGCAGTTTCTCCTGTTATTCCACATCAGTCGTGATTAAACGTCAGCCAGATTTAGTTATTTTTCAGAAACCCAGGAGCACAGCAAACGAAACGAGGGAAGCGCTGCTGCTTTACTGACAAAAAGAGGGGGAATTCTTTCCCCTTTTCCAACGTTCGCTTAAAATCCGCTGCTCGGGAAAGCGGCAAGCTGGTGTTCTGAAGGAACAGGACAAGGGGCCTAGAGACTCAAACATTCTTCTCTCTTTTGTGCCACCCCGAACATAAGGGATGCTAGAGATATATTTAGTCCAGTGTTCTACTTGCCTCATCTCCATGCTAAGCCTTTCACATTAGGCCTTGTTGCTAAGGCACACGTAGGCGCTGGCACATAAGGGAGAGTCCAAAAAAAATCCTAAATTAAAGGCTTCCCCACTTTGCAAAGCACAGGAAAGGTGACAACCATCTGACGGGAGGGGGAAGGGGGAAGTGAAACACAGCTGTCTGCGGTACCTAGCCTGCCCGCCCCAGAGAGGAAAAACTGTTGCTGACCCACAGGGCCGAAGGGAACTCACCGGAGGAGAGGACAGCAAAGCCAGTGGGGGGAGGCTCATTGGGGTGGAATTCGGAGCCTGCCAAGCCTGCGTGCTGCAGCTGCCGTTTTTTCGAGTAGCTGCCCCTACCTGGCCCTTCTACCTTTTCCCTGTAATCTGGCGAGAACGTCACCAGGAGCTCACAAGCCTTCGCAGAACCGGAACAGCTGCACCTTGTCCAGCCCCACCCTTCCACTCTCTCCTTGAAAACCAGCGCCTTCCCCTTCATTAAAAGAAAAGAAAATGAAACAGTAGAGCAAGGCCCAAAGGAGTGAAGATCTGCTCCCAATTACTACTTAGTCTGCTAGGATCACAAGTTTGTAAAGAATTAGCAACCATTCCGGGCAAAACTCCACTCGTCACAATTTAAACCCAAACCAGATTTGTTTCCTTTTATCAATTATTATTGTTGTTAATGGGCGCATTAGTAATGTGCTGCCATTCCAGAAAGTTGCTCAAGGGAAACTCAAATCAAAAGTGAATCAGTTTAAACAGCAAAGGTCCCTACAAATGGCCTATAAATAGCAGCAGTCCAAGAATGAATAAACTATTTTGTTACCAAGAATATTTTTAGATATTTTTTTTTAAAAAACCCTCCGTAAACAAAAATGCCTGGACTAAAACAGAAACGGACTCAAGAAGCAAAGAGACCCAAGCAGGCTTCCCAAGAGAAACAGTTATTAATATCCCACTTTTTAACCTGCTGGGCAAGCCCACCACGGACTTCCAGAGAAAGATTCTTCCTGGGTCACCACCCAGTGGCACATTTAAAGAAAGATCAAGTTAAGAAAGAAAAGGGGGGGAAAGAGGGTGTGGAAATAGTGAGAGAAGCACATGCATACAACTTGGGGAAAGGAGGGAAGGGACTAGAGTTGCCAGCTCTGGGTTGGGAAATACCTGGAGATTATGCGGGAGGAGCCTGGTAAAAGCAGGGTTTGGGAAGGAGTGGAGAGGGGACTCAGCAAGGTATAATGCAGCCAAGAAAATCAGGGCGAAGCAAATCACGAAAGGTGGTAAAGCTGGATATAGCCGAATGGGCGTATTTTATTTTATTTTTATTTCTGTATTCTTTTAATGACTCTGGTTTTGTATATTTTAACCTGTTGCTATATTGTTTTAGATTGTAATGGCCTATGGCCTTATACAATAAACTTGACTTGACTTGAACATCACAGGTGCCCTCTTGATACAGGAAAACACTTCCGATCATTTCAAGTCCAACAATTTTGGATGCCTAAAGAGAATCCCAGATGTCTCAGAATCTCCCGACACCGGATTCCTTGTCACACAAGGTCAAAATGAGGCAGGTGGACTGCCTGGCTTCTCAGGCCCCCAAAGCAATCTGGACCCTGGAAATTTTGCATCCCTAGCTACCGCCCCCCCCCCAACAACCCACAAACCCGGTCACACGGATCAAAAAGCCAAATAATATAAAAAGGAACAAAACAAAAAACAACCAGCAGCACTTTTTCAAAGCATCTCAATCAGATCACAAAAAGAACTTCAGTACACATAGCTGCCATTTACAACCAATCAGTGACTCATTGATAATTTATTTAGAAACTGCAAACAAATAATCTAAAACCTGGCTCAGCTGTTAGCAGCGAGCCCCTTTGTTTGCCCAATAGGTTCCTTATACATTTAGGAAACTTGCATGCCACCCTTCTGGACTTGCTCAAGGGTGCTCATAACTACACTTCCCTCATCTGGAGAGGCCCTGCTTTGTGTTTCCTCATCACCAGAGGTGTGGCCATTAACAACATACAACAGGGCCTTCTTAGTGGCGACTCTTGAGACCTGAGAATTCCTTTCCTCCGCAATGCTCGTTTGGCTCTCTCTTGTTCTTCTGCAGAGTGGCCAAGACAACTTTGCTAGGTGTGTATTCAATTTTATTTTAAGTTGATGTTGATTTTCAATATGATCAGGGCAGACTGGGCCTATATGCTTCCAGGATAAAGTTTCCAGGAGAGTGGTGGAAAAGTCAGCAGCACAGGGGCTACTGAGGTCATCTTACTCTAGTATACCTGGTTCTTCCCAACTTCTTTTCTTATCTATACAACAATCTTACGAAGTTGCTCTGCGAACTGGTGATTAGCCCATGGTCACATAGCGGGCACTGTGGCTAAACAGTAGCTGAACCCTTCCAAGTCTTTAATCCAACACACAAATCACTACACCAAAGGGTTTGAGTGAAAAACTTTCAGAGAGAAAGTAGGTTCTGAGGAGGGATATGAACCAAGAATGAGAGAGAATGAGGTGGTATCAGATAGGGAAATCAAGAAGCGAGTCCCAGGCAGCCAGAGACAAAAGCCCCTTGTTCGCTTGGTGGCGACTAACCCAATGCAAACAAGAAGATAGATTGTAACCTTAGGAAGTCATGGTCAAGAGGCAAATGGAGAATTGAGTGAAGAGTCTGAATCAGAGATACTTCCTGAAGGGAGCAATCTGAACCTACTGGAGCAGGACTTTCCAATGCAGAATGACCAACACACTATCAAGGCGAAGATTGTGGAGCCGAAGAAGGAAGTGATCCCCTGCCTTCGTGCAAGACTAAAAACATGGCTGAAAGTTTAGAGGGGACAGCAAGCAAATGACAACATACAAAAGGATCTAATGAAACCGAGGCTTTGAGAACAGGGAGGCAAGCTGCACGATGTGGGCAGCCTGGTAGAACACTCTGGCATGGGCAACAGGGCTGAACAGAAGAGAGGTGTAGGCCCCACATAAAAGCAAGATGACTTTCACCCATGAATGTGAAACAGAGCTGTCCCAGACATTTTGGGTTCCAACATCAGAAATCTGGTGGTGGAAAGTTCTGACAAATCACAGTCAACTTATGGCAACCCCGTAGGATTTTCAAGGCAAGAGATGAACAGAGGAGGTTTACCATTGCCGGCCTCTACATAGCAACCCTGGACTTCCTTGTTCTCCCATCCAAGTACTAACCAGCGCCATCCCTCCTTAGCTTCCAAGATTGTGTCCTGTTCACTTAAAGGGACTGGAGCTGGAAAGGTTCTCCACAGATCATGGGACTCTCCGTTAGTGATGTGCATTTGAATATATCTGGTCTAAATATATATCTGAAAAATATTTTATCAGTATGTCCAGATATATTCTGGTCTCCGGATGGTATCCGGGATCTTCTGGAATATCAGAAATGGGTCCCAAAAAATCCTGGAAATATTTGGGATTAGCCATGAATATCGGGAGCCAGTGTTTGAAAGCTCCCAGGACTGTTTTTCCCCCTTGTGTGTCTATGTCTTCCTGGGCTTGCTATCAGCTTACCATGTTGGTTTCATTTTGAGTCTGTCCTTTCAAATTGGTTTTGTTGGTCTTGCAATATTGTATTCTGTGCACTAGTTGGTTAATGTCAGATTTGCATTGGATTCTTGGGTTTGATTCTCAGGTTGTACACTGGCACAGACACGCTGATTTTACATTTGTTAGGCTGGCAAGGAAGTCCTTATTTGGTTTGGCTTTCATGATTCTCTGGTTTGACATTGGACTGAATCCTCAGATTATATATTTGTTATGTCAGGCTTGCCACATGGTCCCACAGTTCTGCTAGGATTCCCTGATTCTGCATTGGTTCTTTGGGCTTGCTGGTCCTGTCTGCTTTGAGAGGCATTTAGCCAAGGGTTGCTTTGCTTGCTCTGCTCTTGTGCCTCTGGCTATTCTTTGTCCTGGAAAAAGCATGGAGCCCCCCACCCCCCATAGCAAGAAATTGAAGATGGCAGGGGTACTTTGTTCAGAGGCCCACAGAATTGGACATTTTGGTCCAATTCACTTGAAATTTGGGAGTTAATTCAAGGACAGGAACCAACAGCTCTGTGGAGATTTTGGTGCAATTTGGTCAAAAAACAGCCCCTCCAGAAAGACTCCCCATAGGAATAATGGATCTGCATAATAACAACATCCAGGGGGGAAAAAACCCGGATCTGAATACCAAGCCAGTACTTGAAACCTGGGAATACCAATATTTTTCAGCTTTCTGATATCTGGGAGCTCTCTGTCTCTCACACTGCGGCCCATAATGGTACCCAAAATCCACTGCCTGAAGCAGCTGCCTCATTACACTACATGGAAGAGTTGCTTCTGGGGTCAAGTACCAAAAAATAAGACTTGGACTATTTTACAGAATTCTTCTAAGCGTGTTGGCAATTTTTAGCATCCATCTACACAGCCCACCTTACCCTTGATGAATTCTTTCCCCCTTCAGTAGAAGACTACATCACCCCACCAACGCAATTAAGAGATTGTGGAAGCCATGAGGAATAGCCCACAAGAACAGGAAGCTAGCAAGAAAGATGGGCGCCTACAGGAATGAATGAGTCGAAAAGGGTAGGAAGCATTTTTCTTCTCCGCACTGAGCCAGCACTGGTTCCGTGGGCAGTCAAGCAAACGTCAGTAGGAGGAATGCAGGAGTCTACAGAAGACCTTTCCTTGTGCAGAGCACAGAGGAAGCAGTGACAGGCAAAGGGATCTTTTCTCATGGTATTTAGGGGAATTTTCCCCCACCTATCCCACCCCAGCTGATAAGTGGAAAGCGACCACCCACAAAGGGTTAATTACGGGACAAGTCTTCCTTCTCAGCCCTACTGAAAGATTTATTTTTAAAGAACTAAATCTGGCTGCAGCAGGATGCTCCAAGTGGGCATGTGCAATTCCACATACAAAACAAGATTTAAAAAATCCACAGGAAGAATAAAACAAAGACAGCAAATGTCTAAAACCCGCAAAGCAAGCCATAAAGCAGCAGCATATAGTAGTCTTATAGTTAGTATAAGGGCCATCTAATGCAGGCACAACTTAACTTGGACAACATTGAGCTGGATGGGTTTCCTCTGGGAGAGAATTCACACACACACACAGGAAAAAGAGAATGCCACAATCACCCATTCATCAGTTACCAGCCTCACCTCAGAATGCTGCCAGACCTCACCAGACAATAACACTATAAATAAGAGCACTACTTGATCAGATCAATGGTCCATCTAAGTCCACCACCATGCTTCACACAGCGGGCAACCAGCCACCCTGGAACGCCACATACAGGGTGCAGAGGACAAGCTACACAGGACGTTCACACAGGAGACAGTCTATGTAAGCTCTCCCACAGGAGCTGAGGTGAAGTCTCTACCGCCATGGGGTGTTTTAGGAGCTTTGCAAAATTTGGTTTACCCAAGGGATGAATATGTACAAGGAAGCAGACATGCAGAGCCAGTCTGTACACTGCGCTGCTGCGTCTTAGCCTCGTGGCACGTCAGAGCCAGGAACATTTCATTCACCAGAACCACATTTTAAGGCCTAACCCATGGGATTTTTCTAACCCTGATATTAGAAGTTCTGACTGGAAGAAGCAGCTGCCTTGGACTGTCACAGCACTGGTCCCCTTTGCCTGGTGCTGTCTCCTCCAATCTGCAGCATCTCAGTGGTTTAGGAAGGTATATCCCAGCACCTGTAACTCAAGATCCAGACTGGAGATGCCACGGATGGAAACTGGGGCCTCCTGCCTGTAAAACAAGAGCTAGGGAGCACATGAGAGCACATGAAGCTGCCTTATACTGAATCAGACCCTTGGTCCATCAAAGTCAGTATTGTCTGCTTAGACTGGCAGCGGCTCTCCAGGGTCTCAGGCAGAAGCCTTTCACATCACCTACTTGCCTAGTCCCTTTAACTGGAGATGCCGGGGACTGAACCTGGGACCTTCTGCATGCCAAGCAGATGCTCTACCGCTGAGCCACAGCCCCTATCCGGAACTCTATGCTGAGCTGCCCACTCGCTGTGGAAAAGAAGTAGTGTGGACTGGTGTGACCATGAGTAATTAAGCCATCGGATTAAGTATTCTATAAGAACCACAGACATGGCTAACAGCACGAGCTCCCAATTCACACCACACCTCAGTCTCAGTAGGTGGCCTTAGGCAAACCACCAAACCCTCAGCCTCCACCCTTCAACTGCAAGACGGGATTAAGGATACAATTCTGTAATAGGTTGTAAGATTACTGAAATAACACACCTGGAGTGGTCTGAACACTTGAAGCACACTGTGTACAAGCGAAGTACTATGTTCACTGCAAAAAGCTCCAAAACTCGCAAGTTACCATACAAGGTACTTCCTTATGGCATCACTACCTGGGAAGGAATAACCTAAGGAGGTGCTTCCGCTTCTTGGACACGGCCCCTTAAGGGAAGAGTCATAAAAAAGGGAGGCAGCAGCAACACGCAGGAATACCTCCCTCGGAAAGATGAGGTCATGGTCAGGGTTTGGGTTACATCAAACCACACACACCCATGTACACCTAGCTCATCTGTTTGCATGCTAACTTCTCCCTCTTCACCAGCAATCAACTCTCTCTGTCGAAATTATAAACCAAAGGGAGGCACAAATACAGGAGCAGTTACCCATCCCCACTCACAGAGCAACCTGGAAAAGGTCAACAGGAGAGAAAAAAGGATAACCATGTGGGTCTCCCTAAGCATTTCCCTCTTCACACAGGGAAGGGGCTGTGGCTCAGTGCTAGAGCATCTGCTTTGCATGCAGAAGGTCCCAGGTTCAATCTCCGGCATCTCCAGTTAAAGGGACCAGGCAAGAAGGTGATGTGAAAGACCTCTGCCTGAGACCCTGGAGAGCCATGGGCTCAGTGGTAGAGCATCTGCTTGGCATGCAGAAGGTCCCAGGTTCAATCTCCGGCATCTCCAGTTAAAGGGACCAGGCAAGAAGGTGATGTGAAAGACCTCTGCCTGAGACCCTGGAGAGCCACTGTCGGTCTGAGTAGACAACGCTGACTTCAATGGACCAAAGCTCTGGTTCAGCATAAGGCAGCTTCATGTGTTCATGTGGTTCCCTGATCTGCTCCAGAGCATCGCCAGCCAATAATGGAAACCAAAGCAGGGAGCTATCTCAACAACACAGTCCAGGGCTTGAGAGGCAAGGGACAGCTCTTTCCTCACCCACGAGCTCCAGTCCTAGATTCTGCTTCCTTCCTTTGTGCTGTTCTTCAGTTGCCAAGGAAGTCAGTCACCCACCCCGAGATATGACTGTAAGGGCAAGGTGGCGGCAAGGAGATCCTCCACAACATACACCTCCACTCAGTGGCTACCCTCATTCTCTGTAACTTTCCTTAGTATTCTTTTTTTTTGGGGGGGGGAGTTACAGCAAGAACCACCACCAGTTCCTTCAACTGCACCATCTCTGGATTCACAGCCCATGTCCTTCAACCCAGTGTTCATTTGGTCGCTTCCCAAGTCATCCTCCAAACCAGCACCTATTATAATTTATGGCCTAGACAGGCAGAAGTGCAGAGGGAGACCACAGCTTTCCTCCCCCCACCCCTCCAGGTGTCTGTCTGTTACCTGGAAATGGTTTGCCACTAACTTGACCACGGAAAGAAGCCCACACATCCATCTCACCCTCCTTTTGAAGAGAGAGTTGAACCAAAAGGATTGCCCTGGCAGGCTTCTTGTGAACCCTAGTTCTTGCACCAAACACACAGGTGAGTTTGCTATTTTTCTGTCTCACTGACCCTACCTTTTTTTTGGCAACAGCTCAACTCATGCAAAAATTTCACACTGGAAGCTTTTGTTCCTGGCATGAAGTAGATGGGATAGGAAAGGCTTTACACTTCTACATGTCCAGAGTGCTTTTGAAAGGAAGGAGCGAGAGTCTTTTTTTTTTTTTAAGCAGCAACCTCATACTATCAGCACCTTCGAGACTGTTCCTCTCCGGTTAAAACTTGCATGGAAGGGAGAACCCAGCCAGGTTCTGTTTCTACAGCACTAGGATGGGAAAAGCTTCAAACTGCCCCATTTACCTTGCTGGATAAGACCAAAGGTTCATCTAGTGCAGCATCCTGTTTCCACAGCGACCAGGAAGCCCATAAAAGTGACAGCCCCCCCCTTCAGTTTTCTTCACCCTCTAGCAGCTGGTATTCAGAGACACCCTACATCTCAACCCAGAGACCCCCTTTAGCCATGACAGCTAATAACCACTGATAGACCTCCCCCCACCCACAAAGAAAAGCATATGTCTGTTCCACTTTAAAAGCGATGTAAGCTAGTGGCCCCCACATGGTCTTTTTAAAAACAGCATCCTGAAAACACACGGTTATGTAGCAGGTGAAGCTTTTCCCTCGACCTGGGCAGTTTCACTCTCTGCATTTGAGTCAGGCTGACGGTCTCAAAGGGCAGAGGAGCAGGCCCAGCAGAAGACGATGACAACCCCAAGCTTTCCCCCCACACTAGCACCGGAGGGATGGGGAGGAAAAAACAAAAGTCACATCTGCTTGGGTCTCCCTTCCTGTGCAATCCTTTAAAACGCAGGAAAGCCTTCCCTTCCCCACCAGGCATCCCCAGATAGGCACATATAGGGGACGTATGGGGCTCCTTCCACCCTATATCACCCCCCACACACAATATCCACACTGGCTCCGACCCAGCCCTTACCTGCTCTGGGAGGGTGGGCAGGGGGCTCCGGCCGCTGTTGGACATGGCTCCCGTCGGCAGGGCCCGAGGGGGTCTCCCCCCAGCTGCTCAGCTCCTTCTCCTTCCTACCCCCTGACCCAGCTGGAAGGGGGGGGGTCGGGTTCCTCTTTTCTCCTCCTCACGGCGAGGGGGGCGGCCAGGCCACCAGCATGGGGAAACTGGGGCTCAAGAGATGACCGGGAAGCGCCAGCACCCACTACACATGGGGGGGGGGTCGTCGTCGCCGAGCCGGGTCTTGGTGAAGGGTGCCCGGCTTGACGGATCACGCGAGACCGGGGATGAGGAGCAGGGAGGAGGCCGCGCCGGTCGAAAACCCCGAACTGGGGAAAACCCGAGCCCTGAAGCAAGAGTCGGCTTAGGTCGAGGCCCCCAAGTCCCGCCGCGCCGCCACGGCCGGGCTCGGACACCGTCTCGCCGTCCTCGCCGGTGCCCGAGCTCCGCTCGCCTCCCCCTTAGTTTCACACAGCGGCGGCTCCCAACATGGCCGCCTCCGCCGGGCTTCGGGAACTTCCGCGCAGCTTCCGGAAACACCCGAAAGCCGCCTCCGCCGCAACAGCTGCTCCGCGTGCCTCGGCGCCGTCATTCAGCCCCCCCCCCTTTGACGGAAACGCACGAAGGCCGAGACGACTTTCTTCCCACGGTATACGGAAACACCCGAACGGGCTAGAGGAGATTGGATTGGTCAAGCAAGAAGGAAAGGAGGAGCTTTTTTTTTGGCTGGGGTAAAAAGGCGTGGCTAGATTTTTTTAAAATATATTTGGAGAGAAAGTCCTTTTAGGGAGGGGAAGTAGCAACATCCGGAGCGGTGAAGTTCGGAAGGAACCGGATGGGCTTCGGATCGGAAGCTACGGAAACAACCGAATGCGTTTTCTTTTCTTTTTTTAAATAAATTTTTATTAAATTTTTTAACATACAACAATACAATAACAAAAAAAATTACAATGATAAAAAAGGGAAAAAATACATAAGAGTATCTTTATATACTAAATATTGCTTCCATTTATATCAAACCAATAAATTCAAAAAAGATACCCCTCCCTCCACCCACCCCAAAAAAGTGACCCTTCACCTGACTTCCGTAAACAGTTTTTATCATACACTAATCAACAATATAATATAAAATTATTAAGTCTAATTTCTATAACTCGCTAAATAAAATTGTAGAATCCATTTTTGCCATTTTTCCCAGTATGAGGCAGCCTTAAACCATATTTTTTAATATTCTTCCATATCATTTCCATGTAGGAACTCCGTTAATTTGGCCCCGAGTGCGTTTTCTCACCTGGTTTGTGCATCCTTGGGAAGAGGGAGTCCTTTGATGGACCGAACTTTAGGGCAAATCAGATCTGCTACCTGTTGGTGGTGGAAAGTGCTGTCAAGTTGCAGATTACTTATGAAGATCGTTTCAGAGCCGGCTTTTGGCGACCCAGTAGGGATTTTCAAGGAAGGGGCTGTGGCTAGGGTTGCCAGGTCCCTCTTCCCCACTGGCAGGAGGTTTTGGGGGTGAAGCCTGAGGAAGGCGGGGTTTGGGGAGGGACTTCAATGCCATAGAGTCCAATTGCCAAAGTGGCCGTTTTCTCCAGGTGAAATTATCTCTATCGGTTGTAATAGCAGGAGATCACCAGCTAGTACCTGGAAGTTGGCAACCCTAGCTGTAGCTCAGAGGTAGAGGCTCTGCTTGGCATGCAGAAGGTCCCAGGTTCAATTCCTGGCATCTCCCATTAAAGGCCATTTATGCATGGGAGGTGTTGCCTTGGATTTGCTGCTCTCTAGATACACATTTTCCCCATCTGAATTCTCAAAACTGCATGGGGGACCGGGCAAGTAGGTGACATGAAAGACCTCATCCTAAGACCCTGGAGAGCTGCTGTTGGTCTGAGTAGACAATACTGACTTTGATGGACCAAGGGTCTGATTCAGGATAAGGAAGCTTCATGTGTTCAAGGCAAGAGACAAACAGAGTTGGGTTGCCATTG
This sequence comes from Euleptes europaea, assembly GCF_029931775.1. Classification (NCBI taxonomy): domain Eukaryota; kingdom Metazoa; phylum Chordata; class Lepidosauria; order Squamata; family Sphaerodactylidae; genus Euleptes; species Euleptes europaea. The sequence goes on from NC_079318.1 coordinate 88,586,307, forward strand.
CCTTCCTCTGCATAGCAAACCTGGACTTTCTTAGAGGTCTCCCTTTCAAATACTGACCAGGGCTGACCCTATTCAGCTTCTAATGTCTGACGAGATTTGGCTAGCATGGGCTATCCAGGTCAGGCCTGCTTGGCCAGGATGACAGAATCCAGGAGAGCAGCTGCATTGTTCTGTTGCATCAACAGCACGGCCTTGTTCAGTCTTTAACAGCGAGCAGGACTTGGACTACATACATCCAATTGACACAGCAATGATCTTGTTATTCCAGTTTATACTGGAATATGTTTTGTTAGCCTTTAAAGTTCCACTGGATCACTTGTTTTTTTCCTTCTTGTTGTCATCGTGAATGACACTGCTGCTACCAAGTAGGCTTGCCAACCTCCAGGTGGGTTAAATAAACTTGACACCTTCCATGCTATCTAAGGATGATGCTGGTGAAGTAAAGCACAGAACGGCACACACTAAATAGTATAAAGGGACCCCTTGCAGCTTTGTATCCCATGGAGGAACGCAGCAAAGAGGTCTGAGATTTTAGAATATAATTATTTCCAAGTAAGATTACTATGGAGAGTTCTTGGGAGAAGAACTGAACAAGAAACTGTGGATTCGAAACAAGGAGTTATCGGGAACAGACATCGTCTTCTGGGACGTTACCGTGGCTCTCCTGCCCTACATTAGGGGCTATTATAAGGACTTTCACATGATTAGGATTGATTCCAGACTTTTGGATATGATGTTACATTGCATTTGAGACATTGTTGGTTGTATAACACTGTATGTTATTTCTGTTCACCTTAATGGAATTGTATACTATTTCTGTGTGTGCCGTTCTGTGCTTTACTTCACCAGCAGCAACCTCCGGGTAGGGCCTGGAAATCTGGTACTATGACTTCCAGACAACAGAGATCAGTTCCTCTGGATAAAATGGCTGCTTTGGAGGGTGGACTCTATGGTATTATACCTTACTGAAGTCCCTTCCCTCCCCAAACCCCGCCCTCTTCAGGCTCCACCCCTAAAATCTCCAGGTATTTCCCAACATGGAGCTGGCAACCCTCAGCGCAGCCCAGACAGATGTGTCCCTTTCCATCTCAGTGAGAACTGGGCTTCAGATTAGGACGAAAAAGAAAGCTAAGGAAATGGGAGACAAGACAAAGAACTGTTCCACACAGGTATGGAATAAGGGACGATAGTTGCCTTTTGGTGATGTAGGGCTGCCAACCTCCAGGTGGTGAGTGGAGAGCCCCCGGAATTACATCTCATCTCCAGGCGGCAGTGATCAGCTCCCCTGGAGAAAATATCAGCTTCAGAGGGTGGATTCAATTACATTATACCCTGCTGAGGCCCCTCCCCAAACCCCACCGTCCACAGGTGCCACCCCCCAAATTTCCAGGAATTTCCCAACCTGGAATTGGCAACCCTAGCTGTCGGCAGTTGCTGACCTCAGCCCACACTTATGCCCTGCGGGGCAATGTGTCACACGCTAGACAAGCTTTTGCATTTTGTAGCCTTTCAGAACCACTGCTGACTATTTTTCTCTGGATGTGTGACTATAAGTGGGTGGAGGGGAGGTTCTAACTCTAGAAGAAGATAGGCCAAGATGATATGAGGCTCTTGGCGTCCATCTGGTCATAACCTCATTTATTGTAGCATTCCACAAGCAAAAAAGCAGGATACAACTACCGAGACAATAACTCTGTCGTGTGTTCAGTGGTGGGGGGGGGGGGAGGTTGTACCTATATAATTTTTTATTATATTGAATGGATGAATAAACTAACAGAATATGCAGTGATGGCAAAACTATAAAGTAATCAACATAGATGGTCAATTACTGCTACTAATATAATTCTATGTGTGTTTGTGTGTAAAGTGCCGTCAAGTTGCAGCTGACTTATGGCAACCCTTTTTGGGGTTTTCATGGCAAGAGACTAACAGAGGTGGTTTGCCAGTGCCTTCCTCTGCACAGCAACCCTGGTATTCCTTGGCCGTCTCCCATCCAAATACTAACCAGGGCTGACCCTGCTTAGCTTCAGAGATCTGACGAGATCAGCCTAGCCTGGGCCATCCAGGTCAGGGCAATATAATTCTGTACTAACATATAATTCTATATATATATACACACGCTGCCCAATTCCATAGATTTATACAACAAATTGTAAGTGACTATGACAAATGATTGTCCATAGTCATCCAGTCTTCAAACATCAAAGGTAAGTGTCCATCCAAGCAGTTGTTAGCTAAGCACTCCTGAGGAGACCACCAAATTGAGGATTTCCATGCTGAAAACGGCTTTCTAGAAATTGTGCTCTGTTTCGTCTCTTGACTTCCATCAGTTCTATTTAACTCCTCTCCAATAGGTGCTATTCCCAATATAGAAATAATACGATATATGATGAAGCTGCATTTTGTACCAGCTTAAGTTTCTGAAGCAGCTTCAAGGGCAGCCCTGCATAGAGCGAGTTACAGTAATCAAGCCTGGAGGTGACAGTTGCGTGGATCACTGTGGCAAGGTCGGAGAGGGACAGGTAGAGGTGCTAGTTGCTGGACTCGCCATAGATGGCAGAAGGCTGTCTGGACAGCAATGGAAACTTGCCTCTCCATAGAAAGGGAGGCATCTAAACTCTTGATGGAAGTAGATTGTTTGATGTTGTTCCATAGAAAGAGAGGGAGGCATCTAAACTCTTGATGGAAGTAGATTGTTTGATGTTGTTCTAAATGATTCACATTGCAATCCTTTACAGTGACTCCAGTCTGAGCCCATTGAAACCAATGCATGAGACTGTGACTGGCCCAAGGTCACCTAGCAAGCTTCCATGGCAGAGTGGGGATTCGAACACAGGTCTCCCAGATACTAGTCCAACACAATTATGCAATGCTGGCTCTCCTGAATTCATGGACCTACTAAATCAGAGGGAACTGATATAACTGAGGAAGCTCTGAAGGGGTGGTGGTGGAATCGAGATCCACATAGGATACAAAATTAGGTGAGACAACAAAGAAAAGAACTCTGGTGAGGAATTAGATAATTTATTCTTTGTTTCCTATGTTACATTGAATAGGATGAGGGGATTAGGAAAAGCAGGAGATTCAGAAAGCACGGTTAACTGTACTGGAAATAGATGGGGAGGGGAACCCTAGAATTTGGGAGAGGCAAATGATGTAAGAGGCTGAGTGGAAATACCCTTGATTTTGGTTCCAGGAAATAAATCCTTCCGGTGCCCTGAATTTATGGGCAATTGGTTCTTTCCTTTGAATACTCCTTCCTTTGTTTTTCCTCCCTGATGGGTTTTATTGAACTGTTTTGCCAACCTCTTCAGCGTGGATTGCAGTAGAATAGACAGAGAAAATTTAAAAGAGATAGTACCTGTTAGAATTTCTCCAAAAATGTACACATGTTTAGAATCATAGAGTTGTAAGGGACCACCAGGGTCATCTAGTTCAACCCCTTGCACAATATTAGAAATTCACAACTACTTCCCCCTCACACCTCCAGTGACCCATACTCCATGCCCAGAAGATGGCCAAGGTGCCTTCCCTCTCATCATCTGCCTAAGGTCATAGAAGCAGCATTGCTGACAGATGGCCATCTAGCCTCTGCTTAAAAACCTCCAGGGAAGGAGAGCTCACCACCTCCTGAGGAAGCCTGTTCCACTGAGGAACTGCTCTAACGGTTAGAAAATCCTAATGTCTAGACAGAAACTCTTTTGATTTAATTTCAACCCGTTGGTTCTGGTCTGACCTTCTGGGGCAACAGAAAAGAACTCGGCACCCTCCTTTATATGACAGCCCTTCGAGTACTTGAAGATGGTTATCATGTCCCCTCTCAGTCTTCTCCTCTTCAGGCTAAACACACCCAGCTCCTTCAACCTTTCCTCATTGGACTTGGTCTCCAGACCCCTCACCATCTTTGCTGCCCTCCTCTGGACGTGTTCCAGCTTGTCTACATCTTTCTTAAATTGCGGTTTACACAGTAGGCAGCAAGCAATCCCTTGTAAATGGCTAGTATCGATGTGATACTTTGTTTTTAACATTCTCCGCTCTTGTTTACGTCTTGTTCATTTGGTAGAAAGATGGATTCTTAATTTTTGGGAAGGATACATTTTTAAAGTTATTTTCCCAAGGCAGCCCTGGGGAGCTTTGTTGGCTGTGGACTGATTGGAATGCCGTTCTCTTTTGTATTTGCCCACAGTAGCTAAAGTAAATTAGGATGTGGTTTAGACCAGACTGATTCCTCAGGAAAACTGTCTGATTCCCTTTTTGGTAGGGTTGCCAACCTCCAGGAGGGACTTGGTGATCTCCTGGAATTACAACTGATCAGATTACAGAGATCAGTTCTCCTGGAGAAAATGGCTGCTTTGGAGGGTGGACTCTAGGGCATTATACCCCACTGAAATCCCTCCCCTCCCCAAACCCTGCCCTTCCCAGACTCCACCCCCCAAACCCCAGGAATATCTGTGGGATGTGTAAGATTTTAATTAATTTAATTCTAGCATATTAGAAAAATGTTATTTTTCTATTATATTTGTAAGCTGTGGTTATTTATATAAGTCAGTAGAAAATAGTCCTGTCTAACTTAAACTGAACAAAGCAGGTGATTTTTCGTATCTGGTACAGGATATCACCAAATAACAGATGAGATCATATACATGTGACCACAAAAATGAGATCAGAGTTAGGGTGGATTTGAGAGGAGGAGATATTCAAATCCTCTTAGAACAAAGAACTCTGGAGAAGTATAAATATGAGGACTAGGCGGAGTCTGTTAGGAGACTTTCACTTTTAAACCCGAAAAGGGCTGAAATGTCTTCCTCTTTTGCCTGGCAAAATAAAAAAAGCTTTTTTCTCCCTTTGCTTCTTAAACCTGACGTCGTCTCTACTTTGTGATAATAAATCTGGTCACAGAGGAGAGTGTATATTTACATCCAACAGATTTTTGGCACCCCAATGGGACATCTGGTTGTCAACTGCTCACAGATGTGTGGTGTCGAAGTTTTGTAGGACAGGTGCACCCGGCGATTTCGCTGGTCCTCAAGCTTGGCAGACACAGCATCTGGGGGTGAGTGCAATTGCAGAGTCCCACTTTTAAACCGACCCAGGAGAAGCAACGGGCTGGAGGTAAGGAACCGCGGAAAGGAATTACGGGACCCTAAATGGTGAGGCAGTTCTTAGAGGTAAGCCCTTCTAAGAGGAGAAGGCAGAAGCAACGCCACCATGGATAAGGGGCTCAGTGGGACGCCACTGAGTTGGAATGGTAACGGGGGCTGTAACAGAGGGTTCAGCCAATGGTATATTATCAATGAAAAAAAAGCAGTAGCAAGAGCAGGGATTGTAAAATCCTGTGCTGATCCGGAATTTTTCCAGTTGCCTCCAGGGCACTGGAAGAGGTAAATGCCTAGAAAAGGGGAACGTATTTTTGTGTTTTGTTTTGTCCAGCGTGATTTATTATATGTCCTCTCTTTCTGTGAAGTATTTTATAAAGGGTTATGTGATTATTTGACAAATGTTAACGTGTTTATTTTTTATGGGGCCAGCCTGGGATAATGGACGGCGTCGGCCAAAAAGGAGTTTCCCTCCTCCCTTCATTCTCTTTCTTTTCCTTTTTAGAGTTGGAGTGTGAAAAAGAAACTGTGTTGCCGAAAGGAAATCAAATTGTTTGAGTAGTCTGGTTTTGTTGTGTGTGTTGTTGTTGTTTTCTGTTGAAAATCTGTTCTTTGCTGGGGAAAAAGTAATCTGGTTGTCTTCTTTCTGAGGAAGAGACTGGAAGAGAAAAAATCCCCCATGCCCCTCCTTTCTCCGCTTTAAAGTGTTTCTTTAAACCTTCTTGCTTTTCTGTTCTTTTTTTTCTCTAGGTTTTTTAACAGACTGGTCATAAATCAAGCCAGCAACACTGTTTTGTTAACAGAAGATCCTTTCTTTCTCTGAAGTTTAAAATGTGAAACAAAATTTTTAAAAAAATGGAATTTTAAGTTAACTCTGACTGAACCAGCCCTCTTGCTGAACGCAGGAGGAGGGGCCAAGTCAAAGTGTTTGGAATTTGGAAAGCAGAGTCTTGTGAACTGTATCAAACTTTATAAGAAAAGAAACAGACTGGAAATGCTTACAAGGTGGAAAGGCAATGTGTATTAATATGAGGGAATAAGTAAGTTATGAGAAAGTTAGAGCATGTTTTGAGTGTGTTGTGAAGGGACAAGTGTTTTGGCTTAAGAGGGCTGAGGAAAGGTGTTATGTATGGTTGGGAAAGACTTTAAGAGAGGAAAGCAGAAGGGTTTATAAAGAGAGAGAATAGTTATGGTTGTTCAATGAGATGGATATTGGTGATGCTGGGTGCCTGTTTTCTCCAGGGACGGAGAAATCATGTTAATATATTAAGTGTTTTAAAACACAGTCAAATTAAAGCCAAGGTATTATTGAAGGCTTTCACGGTCAAAGTTCATTGGTTCTCATAGGTTATCTAGGCTGTGTAACTGTGGTCTTGGAATTTTCTTTCCTGATGTTTCGCCAGCGGCTGTGGCGGGCATCTTCAGAGGAGTAACACTGAAGGACATTGTCTTTTTATTTTATGTTTTTCTGTTTTTATGTTGTTATAACATAAGGGTGGCATCATTTAAAAAAAAAAGGTTTAAAATGTATTCAAATCAGGGTAAAAAGGAAGGCTTTTTTTTAGCCTTAATAGCTTTAGGTACTATTTATTTTGCGCTAATAAAAAATATATATATATTATTTGTAAACGAATGCTGTAAGTGCAAGATGACAATGCAGGCCAGTTGAACATTTCACCCATACAGGTAACCTTTGACTGGGAGCGTAAATGCCAGTTAAAATTACCAGTAGTACAGCAGTTGCTGACAAATGGGAGACAACATCCCTATTCTGGCATTGCCAAAGCCAGGTAAAAAAAAAAAAGGAAAGAGAAAAGGATGGAAATTAGTTGAGGATTTAAAGGAAATTAATGAGATTGTTCAACATGGGTATCCAGTGGTGTCAGATCCTCACACTTTCCTGTACATCCCATCAGGACACCATGTATGGTTTAGTGTGACAAATTTGAAAAATGCCTTTTTAGCATTCCACTGGATGCCAACTCTAAGGACCTGTTTCTCCTGGGGTGAAAGAATCCAGATAATCTCTGCAAAAACAGGGAAGCTGGTGTTAGAGGGAACGATCTCATTGCTGAATTTCTTAGGACAGAAAGAATATAGGGTCTCAAAAGAAAAACTCCAAGTAGCCCAAAAGGGAAGTAATTTATTTGGGACACAAAATAACACAGGGAAGACTATTTATCGCATGCCACTCCCTCAAACTAAGAAACAGCTAAGGTCCTTCTTGGGAATATTGAAATTTTGTAGTGAGTGGATAAAAGAGTATAGTAAACTAACCAGAGACTTTATAAAAATATGCCATGATGAGGAACCAGAAGTATTGTAGTGGAAACCTGAAAATGCACATAAGTAAAAAGAGCTGAAGCAAGCTTTGATGACAGCACCAGCTCTGGGTATCCCTGACCTGCAAAAAGAGGGTTGCATGGCGGGGGTCCTTACACAAACTTGTGAGCTAACTGAAAGACCTGTAGCTTATTTATCAAAACAGCTGGATCCAGTGGCACAAGAGTGGCCTCCATGCTTGAGGGCAGTAGCTGCAACTGCCCTGGCTGTGAAGGAAGCAAAGAAATTGACTATTGAACATCCAATCAGAGTGTTTTGCCCTCATGCAGTGACTATTTTGTTACAACAGAAAGGAGCCAAGTGGCTTACAAAAATCCTGCTAGTCTGCTGCCTGTAACAACTGACCTGGAGGAACATCATGACTGTCTACAGACTGTAGATATGTGCACCATGGCACGGGTGGATGAGCCTATCCACAACGCCGATCTCGAGATTTGGATTGATGAATCTTCTCAAGTGGTGAGTGGAAAAAGGCAGAGTGGATACAGCCTGGTGACTGAGTGCAAAGTGCTTGAAGCAAAGCCATTACCAGCGTCATTTTCAGCACAAGCAGCCGAATTATATGCATTGAACCAGGCCTTACTTAAAGCAGCAGGTAAGACTGTGAACATTTATACTGACAGCAAAGATGCTTTTGAAGTTGTACAAGCATATAAATACATCTGAAAAGAACGAGGAGTCCTGACAGCTAGTGGGGAGCTGTAAAGCATGGAAATTTGATTTTACAGGTTTTGGACAATATTTAGTTACAGGTGACAATAACATCAAACTGGACATACCAAGGAGGCCAAAGGAAATTGCAGAGCTGATGAAATGGCAAAAGTGACTACAGCAAAATCAACATCCTGTGATATGGTAATGACTTTAACCCCAGTTTTTACACTACCACCTACAGGGCCCTGCACTGAAGAAGAAAAGGAACTGGATGGCAAAAGTAGGGACTACAAAAACAAGAGGGGGGTGGTTGGAAAAAAAAAAAGCCTAAGGGTACACATCACACACATCCTCACACAATTACACTAGAATAGTCATCTGGGGAACAGGGTTAACAGAAATACTCTTGCAATTATACAATGGAAAGGGCATTTATCAGACAGCAGAACAAATAACAAAAACATGTGGCATATCAAAGGGTATATGTAGACAGAGGGGGTTATTTGTTAGGGAAGTTATAAAACAGTTCTAAAAAAAAATGAAAATAAAATATAGTTTTTACATGGCTTGGCGACCCCAGTTATCAGGGACAGTAAAAAAAAAATGAATCAGACCCTAAAAAGAGATGTTAATTAAAATTTGTGTAAAAAAAATTAATTTGAAATGGTCAGATGTATTGCCTATCACACTGACACGCATCCGTATATTAGCCCGGGGGCCACACAAGTTGTTGCCCTTTGAGGCTCTGTATGAATGTCTCTTTTAGCATTTTTAGAATCAGGAAACACCCAATAAAGAGGTTGGAAACAGATATATAAAAAAACTATATAAAAACTTTAAGTGTAGCTTTGAAGGAAACCCAAAAAACTGGCTTGTGTTGTACAACCTCTCCCCCTAAACTCTGTTGTCCATTCTTTTTTTAATAGGAGACTGGGTGTTTGTAAAATCTTAAAAGCATACTACTCTCCAGCTCAGGTAGACGGGTCCGTTCCAAATTCTTTTCACCACAGATGTCGCAGTGAAGGTAAATGGAAAGGGAGGCTGGGTCCATTAGTCCAGATGCAAGAAAGTGCTACCACCGTGTGAGGTCGAGACCAGAAGGGCAGTAGATGACGTCGTGGCAGCCAACGCCATAGCAACTGGAGAGAGCTCAAGTGCAAGAGGCTCGAAGTGGTCGGTCGAACCTGCAGGCGAACTTAATTTTTATTCAAAAATCAACAAGACTTATGATTGAAAACTTGGAAACCAGAGCACAATTGTTAGCTAAAGAACAAGAGTAGATGTTTGAGACTCTTTTAGAAAGCCATTTTGATGTATTATTTGGTCCTTTGGGTTAAAAAAAGTGGCTAGGGAAACATTGTGTCTACATTATTGTTTTAAAATTGCAAGTTAATATAATAGAATGATCAAGATTCAAAATAATTTTGATTTTGATCATGAGGGGGGACTGTGGGATGTGTAAGATTTTAATTAATTTAATTCTAGCATATTAGAAAAATGTTATTTTTCTATTATATTTGTAAGCTGTGGTTATTTATATAAGTCAGTAGAAAATAGTCCTGTCTAACTTAAACTGAACAAAGCAGGTGATTTTTCGTATCTGGTACAGGATATCACCAAATAACAGATGAGATCATATACATGTGACCACAAAAATGAGATCAGAGTTAGGGTGGATTTGAGAGGAGGAGATATTCAAATCCTCTTAGAACAAAGAACTCTGGAGAAGTATAAATATGAGGACTAGGCGGAGTCTGTTAGGAGACTTTCACTTTTAAACCCGAAAAGGGCTGAAATGTCTTCCTCTTTTGCCTGGCAAAATAAAAAAAGCTTTTTTCTCCCTTTGCTTCTTAAACCTGGCGTCGTCTCTACTTTGTGATAATAAATCTGGTCACAGAGGAGAGTGTATATTTACATCCAACATATCTGAACCCAGAGTTGGTAACCCTAATTTCGGGAAGACCAGCCAACCTTCCCTTAGGATTGCCAACCTGGAGAAAATGGCCGCTCTGGCAATTGGACTCTATGGCATTGAAGTCCCTCCCCAAACCCCGCCTTCCTCAGGCTCCACCCCAAAAACCTCCCACCGGTGGTGAACTAGGGTTGCCAACCACCAGGTACTAGCTGGAGATCTCCTGCTATTACAACTGATCTCCAGCCGATACAGTTTACCTGGCGAAAATGGCTGCTCAGGCAATTGGATTCTATGGCATTTAAGTCCCTCCCCTCCCCAAACTCTGCCCCAAATTGTAGCCCCAAAGTGATCCAGTTTCATCTTCCCACCTGACCAACATTGCCTGTCCATCCAGAATTCCCCCTGGCTCGGGGTAGATTTTTCAGTGTCCACATCACCTCTTTTCATTTAACACCTTGAAAAGAATCTCCCTATGACTGTGAGCACGGCAGATTCTTTAAAGGGAGCGATGAGTCTTTATTTCAGGAAGGTGTTAATTATAAACTGGTGAAATGTTTCTGAACTTAAAAATAACTGTTCTTATTCATCTCGTACGTTTCTGCAGCTAGCAATTCAAGGCCCCTCAGACAGACACAGACATTTGACAACGTTCTAGAAGTCTCGGTGGGTTCAGAGGGAATTGTGGTTTTCCCATTCGTTCCTTTGAGATCCGCCTGGAAATGTGGCATTCCCACCTACTGAATAAAGCCAGCTAAGGTCACAAAGAAGTCTTTGTCTCATATGACTGCAGCTGACCCTACCCTAGCGTGGAGAGGCAGGTGACTCTCCATGTAAAGAATCTGAACTCGCGGGAAATTCTGGTTATTCCCACTTTTTGTTGTTGTTGCTATTAATATTTTTTATGAGCGAGCAAGTGTGATGTTAACACATGAAGTTGCCTTATCCTGAATCAGAACCTTGTTCCTGCAAGGTTAGTATTGTCTACTCTGAGTGGCAGCCGCTCTCCAGGGTTTCAGGCCAAGATAGGACTTTCACATCGCCTGCCGCCTGGTCTTTTTAACTGGAGATGCTGGGGATTGGACCTGGGACCTTCCACATACCACGCAGATGCTCTGCCGCTGAACCATAGCCCCTCCCTCTGAGGTGATTACTATTTCAAGCTGCAGCTTGAGAGATCTGGGTTCGAACTCACCCACAGAGGAGACTGTCCCATCTCTTAGCTGAACCTACCTCTCATGGTTGTTGTGAGGGCAAAATTGGGGAAGGAAGAAGGAATCTAGACAAAACAGTAGCTACGCCACACCAACACTGTAGTTAAACCTCAAAATACCAAAGTATGTGTCTGAGGGACATATACTCATAAATATAATTTATCATGTACAAACATTATGACTTCCTATACAAAGATAGGACATTTTGGAGGACTTTCATTCATAGGGTCGCCATGAGTCGGAAGCGACTTGATGGCACTTAACACACACACATACATACTGACTAAAATACATCCAAGGTTACAGTCCACAACAATTCAACTGGCATAGAATCAAGAGTCCTGTTGCAATCCTTTAAAATCCTAATCCCTAATTCCATTGACCTTGGTCTAATGGAATGAGGAGTTTGTCAGATCATATATTATTCTGGACAAATAAGACAAATGTGAAGTTCCGACGAAGATCTTTACGAAACGGGATTAGGAACGGGCAACCCGTCATATTTATCTCATAGTACTGAAGAAGATTATTTATTGCTATTTTTCTATTAATACTGAAGAGATTATTTACAGCTTTATTTAATAACTGATCTACTGGTGTTGCATCATTGAGGAAATATCCAAGACATATGAAAGAACAAATTTAAAGGATTGCAACAGGACTCTTGCTTTTATGCCAGTAGAATTATTGTGGATTGTAACCTTGGATGTATTTTAGTCAGTATATATAGGTAGTCATAATGTTTGTACATGATAAATTATATTTATGTATATGTCCCTCAACCACAAACTTTTGTATTTTGAAGGAGGAAAGAACCCATTCATGCTTCGTGGAAGAAGGGGGTAGAATGAAACCACAGAAGTAGATGGACAAGAGTTCAGCACACAGCTAGTTACAATCAATAAGTTCATCATGCTTATTTTAGCAATGTCTAATGGAAAAAGGCCGCCCCCACCCACAAGAACAAATGCAGGAGAACAGAGGTGTGGGAGGGGTTTTGGCATACACTTCCCCATTCAAAAACATAGCATTGAAAATTCGCCAAAAGATAAGGGGGAAATAGCCCAATAAGAACTGAGTATGATCCAGGTGGCACAGCAGGTTAAGAGTCTGTTGGATTTATTGATTGACTGGTGGTGGAAAGGGCCGTCAAGTTGAAGTGGACTCATGGCAACCCCATAGGGGTTGCAAGGCAAGAGACAGTGGCTTGCCATTGCCTGCCTCTGCATAACAACAACCCTGGGCTTCCTCAATGGTCTCCCATCCAAGTGCTAAACAAAGCCAACCCTAGGGTGGCCCAGCTTCCAGGTGGGACCTGAAGATCTCTCTACCTGAGACCCTGGTGAGCCGCTGCTGGTCTGAGTAGAGAATACTGACTTTGATGGACCAAGGGTCTGATATCTCTCCTGAGGAGAGATATCAGTTTCCAAATGGCTGCTTTGGAGGGTGGACTTTATGGCATTATTCCCTGCTGAGGTCTCTCCTCTTCCCAAACCCCACGCTCTCCAAGCTCCACCACCAAAATCTCCAGGAATTTCCCAACACGGAGATGGCAACCTTAGCTGACCTTGCTTAGCTTGCAAGATCTGATATGTATTTACCTCATTTGTAGTTTGCCTTTCTGGTTGAGAATCCAGGCAGATTACTCAATTTAAAACAATATTGTAGGAACGACTGAAAACATACAATCAAAGGTGAATAAAGCTGGGTTACAAAACTGGAGAGCAATGCACTAAAAACAGGATAGAAATACAAATAATGTAACGGGGGTTGCCCGCTCTGGGTTGGAAAATACCTGGAGATTTGAGGGGTGGAGCCTGGGAGGGTGGGATTTGGGGAGGGCCCCCCCAGCATGATATAATGCCATAGAATCCATCCTCTGAAGAAGCCATTTTCTCTAAGGGAACTGATCTTGGTTGTCTGGAGATCCACTGTAATAACAGGTGATCTCCAGGTGCTGTATGGAGGTTGACAACCCTAAATGTAACAGCTTAACCGCAACATTGGCCAACGATGCAATAAACTGTGTAATATACATGTGTGTTAAGTGGCGTCAAGTCGCTTCTGACTCATGGCGACCCTATGAATGAAGGTCCTGATTTGTTTTTTTGGCCGTCCACGGTATCCGTAACCCTCTCCTCCAACACCACATTTCAAAGGAATCTACTTTCTTCCTATCAGCTTTCTTCAATGTCCAGCTTTCACACCCATCCATAGTAATATACATACAAGGCACCTAACAATGAAAACTGGAAAAAAAATTTACAGACGTCAAATGAACTGCCCAAGCCCCAGAGTGTTAATGGAATCCTGGAGGGGGAGGTTGTGTGTGTGTGTGTGTGTGTGTGTGTGTGTGTGTGTGTGTGTAGGGGGAGAATTCCCAAATTGTCCCCATCCTCCAATTCCAACTGAACCACCAAGCCATGGCATCTCCCCAAACGTAGCCTGAGGAACGTAACTCTCCTGTTTTCCTGTATCTGACAAAGAGAGGAAAGGATCGCTACAAGCACATGATCCGGACTTGCAGGAATTTCTGGTTCCCCCTCAGGGTGATACCAGCGACCAATTAAATTGCTTTCCCCCTCCCAGCGTAAAGCAGGAGAGGTTATATAGGGAGGGGATGTCAGCACAGACAGCTTTGAGAAAACCGGCTCTCATATTTTCCTGCATTTGGCCCAGGGGGGGGGGAGGAAGAGGAGTTGTTTTATATATGCTGACTTTCTCTGCCACTTAAGGGAGAATCAAACCAGCTTACAATCACCTTCCCTTCCCCTCCCCACAACAGACACCCTGTAAGGTATATATATATATTCCCCCAAAGGTGTGAGATATGACAATGGCTTCCAGTGAATCCTAGAGTTACCCATCAATTCTGTGTTTTCCCTGTAAGTGACATAGGGCGAAAACGCCCGGTTGCTTTAGCCTCCTTTATTCCCTGTTTCAGCCAGGATTCAGACAGGATCAAACGCATGCGTCTCGCCAAACGTGCGTTCGATCCTGGCTGAATCCTGGCTGAAACAGGGAATAAAGGAGGCTAAAGCGACCATGCATTTTTGCCCATAATCTCTCCCTTGTTGAAGGATCGATTCTCTCTGCCAAGGCCTTCCGCAGTGAAATCCCTGAGTGGGGAATGGATACGTCTTGTCTCTAAGTGTATGAGCACTAAGGCGCAGAGTCGTGCGCTGCCTCCCATTTTATGCACCGCTACTGCTGAGGCCTATTTGGAACGGTTGTTAACAGCCTGTGGGAAAATTCTGTTTTGCTGGTGTGTCTTTAGCCAAAAGAATAAAGAGGACTGTGAAAGGCAGCTATGGCAGAATGGAAGGATACCATATTCAGCTGGTAGAGCGGAGCCTTCAGCGATACCTGAGGTATGGGGATGGGTGGGGGGCTCAGTTAGCGATCCTTGTTATGGAAAATGGTGGGTGTTATAGGCATGTCCCGATTTCCACCCGTGAAACATTTGGCAAGCGCGAGAACATCCGTTTCTAACGAGAGACACAGCGTTCTCCCCAACCCCCCAAAAAACGCACATAACTACCATAGCAATAAAACCATTGTGAATATTTAAAAAAATCATCTGAAGTCCCCAGCATAGAAAAATTCAGCCCTGCTGAAGCAGAACAGCTATCATGAATTCATCGGAAGACCACGCCTGCAGAAGAAAATAATCGAGGTAGTCTAATAGGTTCTGTGCGATGTGATTTATTAATCACAAAACAGTTTATTAATACTAGCAATGTGTTTATTGATGATGGCATGTATCCAACAGTCCACGCACGTGCAGCTTTCCTGCATTCCTCTCCATTCAAAGCAACCCTGACTCACCCTCAGCAAAGAGGTGGAAACTGACCCCTTTCTCATGAACACATGAAGCTGCCTTCTACTGAATCAGACCCTCGGTCCATCACAGCCAGTATTGTCTACTCAGACTGGCAGCGGCTCTCCAGGGTCTCAGGCAGCGGTCTTTCACATCACCTAACTGCCTAGTCCCTTTAACTGGAGATGCCGGGGATCCACTGTGTGAACACACTGCTGGACTTGATGGGCCTTGATCAGATCCAGCATGGCTTTTCTTATGTTCTTAATTAAAACCATAAAAATCATTCTGAAAATTAATTAACTAAAAGCACCGTATAATATGGCGCCCACTATAGCAAGAGTGCCGACACCAAGGCAAAGTTCATCAAGCGGAGTCGACAGACCCCTCCCCCAATGTCAGTTGTCAATAACAGTTGCCAATAGGGTTGCCAACCTCCAGGTACTAGCCATAGATCTCCTGCTATTACAACTGATCTACATCCGATAGAGATCAGTTCACCTGGAGAAACTGGCTGCTTTGGCAATTGGACTCTATGGCATTGAAGTCCCTCCCCTCCCCAAACCCCACCTCAGGCTCCGCCCCCAAACCCTCCTGCCGGTGGCAAAGAGGGACCTGGCAACCCTAGTTGTCAAATAAGGAGGGAGAGGAGTAGGGAGGCGAGTACTGATATCACCTGCGGCTAATCTGGAGAACCGGGTTTGATTCCCTACTCCTATACATGAAGGCAGCTGGATGACCTTGGGCCAGTCACAGTTCTCTCAGGGCTCTCTCAGCCCCACCTTCCTCACAAGGTGCCTGTTGTTGGGAGGAGAAGGGAAGGTGATTGTGAGTTGGTATGGTTCTTCCTTAAGTGGTAGAGAAAGTCTCCAGCTAGTACCTGAAGGTTGGCAACCCTAACTTAAATGGACTTAGAAGGGCATGACTCTCAAAAGGTTTGCCTTGTATAGCGCTTCTTCCCCCCCTTCCCTTTGCCCAAGTTGTCAATTTGATCAGAGATCTCCAAGCAGCCATCCCCAAACAAATGTATTTGGCAACAGGACAGGAATATATTATGAAAACTGACTGGGGCCTTTTATGCAGGGACGTTTCTCCGCTGTCACCCCCACCTACTGCTTCGGGGCTTCCTTTTGATTATGCACACCTTTGCTGCCCGTCAGAGGTCACCTTGCTTTCCCTGCGCATTTTGCCCGCATTTTCCAGATTCTGGCTAAAACAGCCTCTGGAAAACACAGGCAAAACATGTGGGGAGAGCGAGGTGACCTCTGACGGTCGGGAAAGGCATGCATAATCAAAAGGAAGCCCTGAAGCAGTCAGCGGGGGTGACTGCGGGAAACGTCCCTGCATAAAAAGTCAGAGTTAATCAAGGCCTGAACAAGGATTATGGTTTCTTCTCACACCATGAGAGCAGAGATTGTTTCTGCACCCTTGATTCCCTTGGGATATCATCCTTATTAGCAAACATCCCTGTCAGGATCTCGGGGTTGGTTAGCATAGTTAGGCCTTAGGCACTTGCTTCCCGAGTAAAAGAACAACTCGTTTCTCTTCAGATCCAAACAACGGAATCCCTTAATGGATAACACCAACTTGATAACAATAGAAAAAAGCAGAATTGTCCTTGTTCTTTTTTTTTTTTAATTTAAAAACTTTATTACATACATAAAATCGGGGGAAAGAAAAAGAAACAAAAAATATCAATCAAAATCACATACTGATACAGATAAAAGTAATAATAATAATTTAAAAAGATAACGAACTCAGCTATGCATATTAAAGCCAGCAAAAACATTACGCGTCTTTCTCTCCACGTTCTAGATTTTTGAACGTTTTTTCCATCCTGGAGATTATTGGGATCCAGACAGCCTCCAGATCTTCCATAACTTTATTGTTTTTATAATAAGTCAGCTTAATTAATACATAAGTTTGTTCGATCTTATCTATCCAGTTATTTATATCCGGGAATTTGTTTCCTTTCCAATATCTTGCATGCAAGATGTCCTTGTTCTTATTCTATATGTTAATTCAAATTTACAATCTTCGGAGGCCTTTTCTGCCAGCGTTCTCATGGGGAGGAGAATTCTCCTCTTTCCTGCACTTCAATGTAGCAGCTTCCTTCGTGGACTCCCTTGTGACTGGCTATTCTGCCCTCCCCAGTCCACAACTTCCATAGCTCTCAGGCTCCTTCCACCTCCAGGGGGAATTCTCTGCTGCAGGTATCTGGACTTCAGCTCTGCTCCTGCCTTCTCAAGCCCTTCAGAGCTCTTTCTCTGTGTCTATTTTTCTGGCTTACTAAACTAGTTCTACTTACAGTTTGAAGGGGGACCTGAAAACTCTTAACTAGTAATGGGATCTTATCACTGTTTGCTAAAAGGGACAATAAGATTGCCCCGTTCCCCCTGCTGCCTGATTGGTTCTTTTCTTGCCAGGCGAAGGGTCCAAGACAACAGCTCTGTTTTCCTTCCTTCTTCTCTAATTGGTTAGCTTTACAAACCCTGGTTTGCTTGTTAGTGTTGCCAACCTCCAGGTACTATCTGGAGATCTCCTGCTATTACAACTGATCTCCAGCCGATTGAGATCAGTTCACCTGGAGAAAATGGCCACTTTGGCAATTGGACTCTATGGCATTGAAGTCCCTCCCCAAACCCCACCCTCCTCAGGCTCCCCCCGAAAAAACCTCCCACCGGTGGCGAAAAGGCACCTGGCAACCCTATGTGGAGGAGTGGGGAATCGAACCTGGTTCTCCAGATTAGAATCTGCTGCTCATGTGGAGGAGTGGGGAGTGGAGCCCGGTTCTCGAGATTAGAGTCCGCTGCTCTTAACCACTAAACCATGCTGGCTCTCTTGGATTTTCTAACAGAGCGGTTCCTCAGTGGGAGAGGCTTCCTCGGGAGGTGGTAAGTGCTCCTTCCCTGGAGGTTTTTAAGCAGAGGCTAGATGGCCATCTGTCAGCAATGCTGATTCTATGACCTTAGGCAGATCATGAGAGGGAGGGCATCTTGGCCATCTTCTGGGCATGGAGTAGGGGGTCACAGGGTGTGTGTGTGGGGAGGTAGTTGTGAATTTCCTGCACTGTGCAGGGGGGGTTGGACTAGATTCCAACTCCATGATTCTATGATTGTTTTACTGCACTCAATGCCATGCTTCCATGACTGGGCAAACTGCTATGTTAACCAGGTACCCCAATACTAACCTCACACAGGCCCTTATCTGGTGAATTCAGCCTGCATCATTATCTCCGATACACCACCCTGCCCACCTTGGTCCAAGGTGTGAGCAATTCCAAGGAGGCGTTATGTTCTGGGAACGGGTGGCGGTGTGGGGGGGGGGAGGTCACCTATCATGTGTGTGTTAAGTGCCATCAAGTCGCTTCCGACTCATGGCGACCCTATGAACGAAAGTCCTCCAAAATGTCCTATCTTTGACAGCCTTGCTCAGATCTTGCAAATTGAAGGCTGTGGCTTCCTTTATTGAGTCCATCCATCCCTGGCTCTTTGCACGCGCCTATGCACCCAAGCAAACGCCCACACGTCACCCACACCTTCTAGTCCCCATTTCCTGTGGCAGGAGCTCTCACATTCGGAGGCTGCTAACAAAGGCAGGTGGGAAGTTATGCAGCGCAAACCTTGTGCGGCTGAGCATGGGCTGGGGATGAAGGGCTGCGAGTCCTGCACCCGGTTCGCTCAGAGGCAGGGTGGGAGGGAAGGCTCAGCCCCAACCCGGTTTTCTTTCTTGAACAAAAGCACACCTGGGCTGCTCCTGAACGAGGGCCCGCCTGCGAAAGCGGAATCCGCAGGTGTGCTCTGCCCCCTGGTGGGGAATGCCCAGCATTGCAGCTCTATTATTGGAAGTGGACCTTGACAGGGAGACACCCTGCCCCCTCCTCGTGAAATTGTGTGTTAAATTGCTTCCCACTCATGGCAACCCTATGAATCAACGTCCTCCAAAACGCCCTATCTTTGACAGCCTTGCTCAGATCTTGCAAACTGAGGGCTGTGGCTTCCTTTATTACTGAGCCGATCCATCTCTTGTTGGGTCTTCCTCTTTTCCTGCTGCCTCGTGAGATTGCCGGAGGAAAATTTCTCCACAAGCTTGATTTTATTTATCCGAGCCTTAATTCAGATGAAGAGTTTATCTCCCATTGCAGGTATTAAGTTAGCGTAGCAGAGATCCACCTTTCTAGTTTGAGTTACTGAACGAGAACAATTTTCTATTGGGATTTTAGTTGTCTTTTTTTTTTTTTACTGTCTGAACCACCTTCATTGGCTTTCTTTTTACTTTTTTAAATTGTACTTAATTTATACCCCACCTTTCTCCCCAGCGGGGACCCAAATCAGCTTACATTGTTCCCCTCTCTTCCATTTTATCCTCCCAACAACCCTGCAAGGCAGGGCCATCTTAACAGCATTATAGCCTATAGGCTCCTGGGCAAAGCAGTGCACTGGAGCCCCTGTCTACATAACCACTTACAGGAATAAAAATGTAAATGGTTGATAAAATTAAAAATATATTTATTGCTACTTCCAACAATTACCGAAGAATCATTCAACTTTAAGGTTGACAATGAAAAAACTGAAATTGTTCAAGATTTTCTATTCCTTGGCTCCAACATCAATCAAAAGGGAGTCTGAAGCCAAGAAATCAGAAGGAGCTTGAGACTGGGAAGGGCAGCCATGAAGGAGCTAGAAAAGATTCTTAAGTGTGAGGATGTTACAGGCAACCAAGATCAAGTTAATTCATGCCATTGTGTTCCCTATGAGGGCCAGTATGGTGCAGTGGTTAAGAGTGGTGGTTTGGAGCAGTGGACTCTGATCTGGAGAACCAGGTTTGATTCCCCACTCCTCCACATGAACGGCGGAGGCTAATCTGGTGAACTGGATTGGTTTCCCCGCTCCTACACACGAAGCCAGCTGGGTGACCTTGGGCTAGTCACAACTCTCTTAGAGCTCTCTCAGCCTCACCTTCCTCACAGGGGAGGGGAAGGGGAGGTGATTGGAAGCCGGTTTGAGTCTCCCTTAAGTGGTAGAGAAGGTCTGCATATAAAAACCAACGCTGCTTCTTCTATTACTGTGTAGGGGTGTGAAAGTAAACAATAATATGGGGGTGGTGGAAATTTCAATCAGCGTGATGGTGGAAAGCGTCACCAAGATGCAGCCAACTTAGGGCATCCCCCACAGCAATTTCCATGCAAGAGATGAGCAGGGGTAGTTTGCCATCGCTTGCCTCTGCATAACAACTCTGGCCTTCCTTGGTGGCCTCCCATCCAAATATTAACTCAGGCAGACCTTGCTTAGCTTCGGAGACCTGATGAAATAGCCTGGCCAATCCTCCTCAGGGCAGAAGTATGTTGACCTAAAACATCACAGAGCCACGAGCAAGCTTCTGAGTCCCACAGAACATTTCTTCCGGGTAGGTGTTAAGGGAGAAGTGGGGGGAGGGAAAGAGGAAAATATATTGATGTGCACACTGGAAAAGCCTCAATCTGCAATATTTGAGAAGCCACAACAGAGAAAGGAATCATGGAATCATGAGCAAGCTTTTGGGTACTGCGTAGATTATCAGTTTTACCACTTGAGTGGATTGTGGAGTAGGTGGCCTGTGGCAGGATGTCCCCTGCTGCACCCCAAGATTGCCTGCCCTTAAATCTGCTTCCCTGCAATTCTTCGCCAGCCTCCACTTTATAGTTTAAATATTTACTTACTTCGTTTATACCCCACCTTTCTCCCCAATGGGGACCCAAGGGGTTCCCACCACTCCCCACTGCTCCATTTGGTCCCTCACAACAACCCTGTGAGGTACATTAAGCTGAGTGCATATGACTGGACAGAGGAAGAGGAAGAAGAAGTAGTAGTAGTAGTAGTAGGAGTAGTAGTAGTGTTGGTTTTTATATGCCGACTTTCTCTACCTTTTAAGGAGTCTCAAACTGGCTTACAATCTCCTTCCCTTCCTCTCCCCACAACAGACACCCTGTGAGGTAGGTGGGGCTGAGAGAATTCAGAGAGAACTGTGACTGGCCCAAGATCACCCAGTAGGCTTTCATGTGTAGGGGGGGGGAACCAACCCGGTTCTCCAGATTAGAGTCCACCACTCATGTGGAGGAGTGGGGAATCAAACCACCGCTCCTAACCACTACACCGCGCTGGCTCCCATCCAAGCTCCCATCCATGGCAGAGTACGCATTGGAACACAACATGAAGAGAGAAAAAGAGAGAAGAAGAGTTGCTTTTTATATGCCGACTTTCTCTACCACTTAAGGGAGACTCAAACCGGCTCACAATCACCTTCCCTTCCCCTCCCCACAACAGACACCCTGTGAGGCGGGTGGGGCTGAGAGAGCTGTGACTAGCCCAAGATCACCCAGCTGGCTTCATGTGTAGGAGTGGGGAAACCAACCCAGTTCACCAGATTAGCCTCTGCCGCTCATGTGGAAGAGCGGGGAATCAAACCCGGTTCTCCAGATCAGAGCCCACCGCTCCAAACCACCGCTCTTAACCACTACACCCTGCTGAGGAAAAGACTATATACCTGACAAAGACATTGGCAACAGTTTTTTTGCTGCAATAGACGCGTTATTCTTTATTCTTTTCCACAAGGCTGTTTACGGCTTCTGTCGCAGGAGTCTTCTGTGATGCCTCCATTGTCTGTGTGCATATTTGTTTAGAATATTTCTATGACGCTTCTTCAGAGTCTGCTTGAGACGGCTTACGATTGAAAACCCCGGTATTAAAACGCAAGCGGTTGAAGCCTCGGCCGCATAAAAACTACCCACGAAACAGAAGCCGACCATTAAAAAGCTGATAAGGGAAAGCCCCGCCCTCCCCACCCCTCCCGAATCTTCCAGAATTCCCAAACTTGAATTTGGCAACCCTATAAAGTGAGTACAAAGGTCTGTTTATAAAAGGAAATAAGCTAACCTGAAAAACAGAATTCATGCTTAAGAACAAAGAGATGAGAACAAAATCCCAAACAGAAAACGGAGAAAACGATAAGAATCAAATACGGAAATTCTCAGAAACACTTCTGAAAAACCTCCACAGCCGATAGTATTTCAGCTATCAAAAGCCTTTCTGAAAAAGGAGGACTTGGTTATTTCCTAACTTGCTGGGGTTACCTGGCCAGCTCGGCCTCACATGAACACACAAAGCTGTCTTATACTGAATCAGAGCCTTGGTCCATCAAAGTCAATATTGTCCGCTCAGACCGGCAGCGGCTCTCCAGGGTCTCAGGCGGAGGTCTTTCGCATCACCTACTTGCCTGGTCCCTATAACTGGAGATGCCATGGATTGAACCTGGGACCTTCTGCATGCCAAGCAGATGCTCTACTACTGAGCCAAGGCCCCTCCCCTAGAGCCACAACCTCCTTCCAAAGGAAGACCTACTGTGAGGGGCTGTGTGGCTCAGTGGTAGAGCCTCTGGTTGGTACGCAGATGGTCCCTGGTTCAATCCCTGGCATCTCCAGTCTAAAGGACTCAGGGAACAGGTGACGTGAAAGCCCTCTACCTTGAGACCCTGGAGAGTCACAGCAGGTCTGAGTAGATTCACTCTTGTGGACGAATAGCCTGATTCAGTCTACATGGGTTTTGCGAGGTTCATTGGAGCACATCACTTGCATGCAGAAGGCCCTGGGTTCAATCCTCAGCATCTCCAGTTAAAAGGATCAGGTAGTGGGGATGATACTTCTTGGCAGATTCTAATCTGGAGAACCAGGTTCGAAACCCCATTCCTCCACATAGGGTTGCCAGGTCCGCCACAGGCGGGAGGTTTTTTTTGGGGAGCCTGAGGAGGGTGGGGTTTGGGGAGGGACTTAAATGCCATAGAGTTCAATTGCCAAAGCGGCCATTTTCTCCAGCTGAACTGATCTCTATCGGCTGGAGATCAGTTGTAATAGCAGGAGATCTTCTGCTATTACATGGAGGTTACCACCTCAAAAAGAAGAACCTAGGTAGTTAGAATGATAGTGTTCTAGCAAAAACAACCTATTATAGTGTAAATCAAGTTGCAAAATCTAAGTTGCAAGTGTTGTTGTTACTACCCTCCTGGACGAATCTAAGGAGGAAAAAACCTCAGTTCCCAACCTCCAGGACTGGCCTGGAGAAAAAAATTGTTTTTGACCAATGCGGCTACCTGTAACTTCTGTATTCAAGCCATTAGAAATTGGCTCAGAGGTAAAGGCAATGCCACATGTCCACCACCAGATGGCAGACTTCAAAACAATTAAGGACTCCTCTCCGATAAGTAAGATTGGAAGCACCATAAAGAGTACTTTTTATTTAATAAGGGGTAGGTTGCCAACATCCAGGTGGGGCCTGGAGCTCTGAAATGACAACTGATCTCCAGATGGCAGACATCAGTTCTCCTGGGGAAAATGGCTGCTTTGGAGAGACTCTACGGCGGAGGTCCCTAACCCTCCCCAAACCCTGCCCTCCCCAGGCTCCACCCCCAAATCTCCAGGAATTTCCCAACCCAGAGTTCACAACCCTGACGGGCTGATTCACACATTACAAAGTCTATGTGTTCCCCCACATGGACTTTGTCAGACACGTTCTTGGAGTTCCCCGCCGAGGACTTAATTCTCAGTGGGAAACTCCCAGGGCACATATGACTGAAAGTCTTTGTGGTGGAGGACGCAAGGACCTTGTAAGGTGCGAACCTGCCCTACTTGGACATGTGACACTTCCTTATACTGAATCAGACCATCGGTCCATCAAGGCTAGGGTTGCCAACCTCCCGCCGGGCTCGGGGCGGCTTACAATATAGACAATAAACTATAAATAGATTTATAAATATAAGATTAAACCATAAAATTAAAACCATAAATCCTAATCTAATCCCATGAGGACTGGTGTTCTGTGGACAGCTGTAAGGATCTGGGTTCAAATCCCATCTCATGCAATGGACAGCACATGGCAACCCTCCCTCACTTTCCCTATGTGTAAAATGGGAGCGATCGCAACCAAAAGGACGATGACGGTGTGAGGGTAGAAACACTCAAGCTTCTACAGCTACAGAACAGCAAAAAATCGAATGCTGGACTGCTCAGGGGAATGCTCAGGGGCGTCCTACACGGTATCCGGGCCAACGAGAAGTCCAAACGTTCTGGCCAGATATCTGCACGAGCTGATTGTGCATCCTAAAATGTGCCCCAGAATCCTTTGCAACGGTCCTTCAGGCGTCCTGTCAACACGGCAAGGGTGAAAGCCGCGTCCTCCGTCGGGTACGGCAGAAGCGGCTACTGGAGTCATTGAATGCACAGAAATAAAGAAACGAGCCGCTTTCTGGTTTCACCAGCTGTACCCTGAGATCCTTACTGGGGAAGAACAACTGTTCAAACGTGGGAAGCAACAACGACATCGACCTTCTCTTCTGAGGTGGCGTCTCCTTGTCACACACCTCTCCTCTGTCCAGAACTCATTTGCCTCTTTCTTTGCTCAGACTGTGGGACCACCCTGCTCAAATGCAGGGGGTTTCCTAAGGAAATTTTAGAATTGTGCCAGGGTGGATGGAGAATTTGGATGTGGGTGGAGCTGGCACAAGAATGCATGAATGTTAAGCCTGTGCTGGAGCACGGCTACAGTGGGACGCTGCTTGCCTGTCTGTCTTTCCTCTTTCCATGGCATAATCACATGAACACATGAAGCTGCCTTATACTGAATCAGACCCTTGGTCCATCAAAGTCAGTATTTACTCAGACCAGCAGCGGCTCTCCAGGGTCTCAGGCAGGGGTCTTTCATATCACCTGCCTGCCTAGTCCCTTTAACTGGAGATGCCGGGGATTGAACCTGGGACCTTCTGCATGCCAAGCAGATGCTCTGCCACTGAGCCACAGCCCCTTCTACCTGCTTGATTTCTAGGGTTGCCAACGTACAGGTGGGGCCTGCAGATCCCCTGGAATTACAACTGATTTCCAGATTTGAGAGCCACAATCATGGGGCCATTATTGTTTATTGATAATCCAGTGTTTTAATTGTTTCAATTATATTTATGATTTTAATTGTAATTCTGTGCTATCAGCTGCCTTGAGCCCGGCTTTAGCCGGGAAGGGCAGGATAAAAATATAATAAAGAAATGGTTGAATAAATGAATAAAATAAATAAAAGATGACAAAGATCAGTTTCCCTGGAGAAAATGGCTGCTTTGGACGGTAGACTTTATGGCAGAGGTGTCAAACATAAGGCCAGAACCACCAAACAGCGCGATTGGTTGCTCAGGTTTGTACCCAGGTCTGTAATCATAGAAAAATTGAGAAGGGCCTTTAATCCTGAAGAGTGGCAGAGACTTTCCTTCCTGAAATGACTTAATCGCTAATATTTGCCCAGGAGAATGTCGAAATGTTAAATTGCTGACAGATATGTGTAGTTTCAGCTTGTATCTATTAGGACTATCCAGTGTTTATCAAGATCATTTGTATATAAATTCTATTTTCTCTAATTAATGTTTCCTTTATATACCTACTGGTCATGGATTGTAATAATAAAGAACTAAACTAAACATAAGGCCCGCGGGCCGGATCCAGCCCCATGAGAGCTCTTATCCATAGGGTTGCCAGATCCCTCTTTGCCACCAGCGGGAAGTTTTTTAAGGCGGAGCCTGAGGAGGGCAGGGTTTGGGGAGGGGAGGGACTTCAATGCCATAGAGTCCAATGGCCAGAGCAGCCATTTTCTCCAGGTGAACTGATCTCTATCGGCTGGAGATTGGTTGTAATAGCAGGAGATCTACAGCTAGTACCTGGAGGCTGGGAGGAAAAAAAGCACCACTGTACCAATATCAAAGGATAGGGAACTTAGTACAGGAGCGAACCATGTAATACTGTGCAAAGGTACAAATTTAATATGCTACAAAAAGTCCAAAAAGTTTACATAAATACTACACAATATATAACATACAATATCCAATATAAATACTGTGGCTAGATACAAACAGCAGAGAGTGACTCCAAGGTTCATCAGTCCTTCAAAAATCTCTTGTACAGTCATGTATATACGTTCCCATGCCGGGTAAGGATTGAAGCCGCAAGGTTTATAATTTCCCCAGTAGGGTAAATAATCAAAACGTCCCAGAAAGGGTACGAGTCAAAGTGTAGCAGTAATGATAATCCAACGTTTACCTACTGGGGAAATTATAAACCTTGTGACTTCAATCCTTACCCGGCATGGGAACGTATATACGTGGCTGTACATGACTGTACAAGAGATTTTTGAAGGACTGATGAAAGTTGCTCTTCTGAGACTCGAAACGATCGTCTCCTCATCCTGTATGTGAAGGCTCCACTTCTCTTCTTTGGATCCCTCACGTTTGGAGGGTATACATCTACCATGGAGTCACTCTCTGCTGTTTGTATCTAGCCACAGTATTTATATTGGATATTGTATGTTGTATATTGTGTAGTATTTATGTAAACACTTGTTACTTTTTGGACTTTTTGTAGCATATTAAATTTGTACCTTTGCACAGTATTACATGGTTCGCTCCTGTACTAAGTACCTGGAGGCTGGCAACCCTACTTATCCGGCCCACGAACCAGCCACCCCCCCAACTCTCAATCTGGGCTGGCAAGGTTTGGCTCAGCCCCCACCAAGTGACATTTATGTCATATCCGGCCCTCGTAACAAATTAGTTCAACACCCCTGCTCAATGGTATTTTACCCCGCTGATCTCTCTCCCCTCCACAAGCCACGCCCTCCCAAGGCCCTATCTTCAAATCTCCAGGTATTTCTCAGCCTGGCGCTGGGAACCCTACCCTGTCCACCGGATCAGTAGCTTCATTCATATTCTTAGCATGACCAACCTCCCGGTTGAGTAGGGTTGCCAGCTTCGGGATGGGAAATACCTGGAGATTTGGGGGGGGGGGTGGAGCCTGAGGAGTTTGGGGAGAGGAGGAACTTTAATGCCATAGATGTCAGCTTTGGGCTCGCCATACAAATCCCACAAACGACTTCTAGGCAGGTTCTCTGTAGAAAGTTGATTTAATGGAAAATATACAGCAAGTTACAGAAACCAACTTGGAAAGATCAAGGACACTAATAGGGGGAACTCTAAGCGTATAGGCAATATATAATGAAAGTGAACATTCTGGACACTACTGGTTGCCCTGATAATACTTGCCCTTCCCATGATAGAGTAAGATAAAACAACCTCAGAACTGAATAACAGTACGACCTTGGAATACCACCTGGCTTAACCGCTGAGTACCAGGCCAGTGCCTGACAATAGAGTCCAATTGCCAAAGCGGCCGTTTTTCTCCAGGGGAACTGATCTCTGTCGGCTGGAGATCAGTTGTAATAGCAGGAGATCTCCAGCTCGTACCTGGAGGTTGACAGAATCACAAAACAAATTACCTTCTGTCCTAGAGTGTGACAAACCAAATAACAGCAGTGTACGGCTTGCCAAATAATAGCCCTATATATCAGCTAAATTCACACTTACAGATCAATTGTAATTGGAAGAATATGTGGAAATGAACCAAATGGAAATGAACTGTATGGATTATATATAAGGATTTGTTTTTGTGGCATGTATTGTCATTTGTAAAAATATTTAGGTGTTATCCTTACACTATGTAATTCATGTGGATAATATAATTAAATGTAGCTGAAATATAGTGCTATTATTTGGCAAGCCGTATACTGCTGTTATTTGGGTTGTCACCACCTGGAGGTTGGCAACTCTACTTCAATGCCATAGAGTCCATTTGCCAAAGTGGCCATTTTTCTCCAGGGGAACTGGTTTCTGTTGCCTGGAGATCAGTTGTAATAGAGGGGGATCTCCAGCTACCACCTGGAGGTTGGCAACCCTAAGGTGGAAGCTGGAATTCTCCCAAAATTACAATTGAGCTCCAGACTACATAGATTAGTTCCCCTGGAGGAAATGGCATCTTTGGAGGGTGGAATCTATGACATTACAACCAAGCTGATCTACCTCCCCTTGGCAAATCTGCCCTCCAAGGCTCTTCCCCAAATCTCCCGGAATTTCCTAACCCTGTCTGGAAATGTTCAGGTAGAAAGTCCTTCTGAATGTCTGTGCTGTGAGTCCAATTGCCAAAGTGGCCATTTTCTCCAGGGGAACTGATCTCTAACGGCTGGAGATCTCCAGCTATTACCTGAAGGTTGGCAACCCTACTTTTTGGTCATTCTTTTCTGAAATCAGCTGCAAAGAGAATAGCAGTTGGGGTTCCACATGGCACAATCCTTCGCTATATTTCCCATTTAAAAATAATAATAATCCAGCCATAAGCATCCTCACAGGCAACATTCTGGGAAATGTTTGCTTGCTATTAACTCCTGTTCAGCTTCTCCCTGCAATTTCCCTTTTGATCATTTGTTTACAGCCCAGCAAATACTTCCTGTTCTCTCACAGCCCTGGCATTCATGAATCAAACATTAATCTCCAGGTCCGGTTTAGCTGCTTTGGCTGCCTTTAAAGCAACAGGAGACCTGGGTTCAAATCCCTGTAGTGAGGAAGGAAAGCCTCACAGCTAGGGTTGCCAACCTCCAGGTACTCTCAGGAGATCTCCTGCTATTACAACTGATCTCCAGCCGATAGAGATCAGTTCACCTGGAGACAATGGCCGCTTTGGCCATTGGACTCTATGGCATTGAAGTCCCTCCCCTCCCCACACCCTGCCCTCCTCAGGCTCTACCCCCAAAAACTTCCCGCCAGTGGCAAAGAGGAACCTGGCAACCCTACCAAGAAGTACAGAAGGATCTCAGAGTGGAAGCGGCCCATTTTCCCTAGTCCAGCTCAGGCAAAGGATCCACACTTGAGGATTTCTTTCCCAATCCTCTGCCTCACAGTATTATGCCTGTAAATGAAGAAAGGAAACCAAGGTAGAGAAAAGTAGGGTCTTGCAGTGGTGACAAGACTTGCCCCCTGTTATTCACAAGGCAGCCTGCTGAGGCCCTCCGAACGAAAGCAAGCACCAGCCTAGCTAGGGTGCTTCAAGGACAGGAGACTGCCGGGGCGGGACTCACCTGAATGGCGATTTTCCAACACCATGACATCACTTCTGGCAATGTAACCAAAAGGGACGTCACTATGTCGCAGGATTCGAAACTCTGTGGTAAAAACCATAGAGTTTCGGGTGAATCCCAGCATGTCCCGCAATGTGGTGACAAAGCTTCTTGTTATGTAGCTTGAAGCGACGTTGCAGCATCGAAATATTAGCTTTGCCCCTCCTCCAGGCCGTGGCAGGAGATCTCCTGCTATTACAACTGATCTCCAGCCGATAGAGATCAGTTCACCTGGAGGTAGGGTTGCCAACCTCCAGGCCGTAGCAGGAGATCTCCTGCTATTACAACTGATCTCCAGCCGATAGAGATCAGTTCACCTGGAGGTAGGGTTGCCAACGTCCAGGTGGTAGCAGGAGATCTCCTGCTATTACAACTGATCTCCAGCCGATAGAGATCAGTTCACCTGGAGGTAGGGTTGCCAACGTCCAGGTGGTAGCAGGAGATCTCCTGCTATTACAACTGATCTCCAGCCGATAGCGATCGGTTCACATGGCCGAGGGAGAACAAGAAAGGACGGACGCCCTCTTTATCCCCTGTTTCCGAGCTTCCCTCAAGCAGTTGCCAGGTTCACTACTGATGGGCATCATAAATGCTGGACGTAGAGGGCCCTTCGGTCCCATCCAGCAAGACTATTCGCCTTACAAAGGAACGATTGAATGCTATACATTGGCACGTGATCTCATAAATAATAATAATATAATTTCTGTAAGATTTTCTGTAAGAGTACACCTGAAGCAATGTACAAAATAAAAAAACCATGCATGTATTAAAAAAAACAACAGTGTTTTTTTGTTTAAAGTGTTTTTTTTGGGGGGGGAAACTGTTTTTTTGGGGGGGGAATTGTGGCCGGATTTTGGCACCTTCTAAATCTGATAACAAAGGCAACAGAAGGGGTGCTAAATGCTTTGTGTGCGAATGAAAATCTCCCTTGAGAATCACGGCCCCAGCTGGCCTTTGTGTGCTGGCACATAATAAAGACCCCCCCCTCACCTCTCGGTTCCCCCCAGGACTTAAAGCATGATGTCACTGCCAACCAATCAGAACACATCACTCTTGCCCTGGGTTGTAAATCTTTTCCTTCTGATTTTTTTTCCCTTTCAGGAGAAGAAGGGAAGGGCGGAGGGGAAGAAAATTCTTGGGTTGTTGTTCTATTGTTTGTCTCAAAATGGAGGGGCTACGAGACCTTTCGTTTTTGGTGGTGGGGCTGGCCGGGATCTGATTCTTTCGTTTCTCAGGGTTCCCTCTCCTACTAGATCTTCTGAGCTGCCAGAGGTAGGGAGGAGTAACCCTGAATTGCTGGTTTAATTTTAAAACACGCTTATCGAAATTCCCTGCGTGGTTGTCAGTCATCCTGGTATTTTTGCTTTCGTTGGCCAGAGCTCTAAAAACCAGGAGCAAGTTTAGCTTTTAGTGAGAGAGGCTAAGAATCAGTCCCCACCCAACCCCACTGCAAGGTTGCCAGCTCTGGGTTGGGAAATACCTGGAGGTTTTGGGGGTGGAGCATGAGGAGGGGGGGTTTGGGGAGTGGGGTATAATACCATAGAGAGCCCGCGTGGTGTAGTGGTTAGGAGCGGTGGTTTGGAGCGGTGGACTCTGACCTGGAGAACCGGGTTTGATTCCCCGCTCCTCCACATGAGCGGCGGAGGCTAATCTGGTGAACTGGATTTGTTTCCCCGCTCCTCCACAAGAAGCTAGTTGGATGACCTTGGGCTAGTCACGCTCTCTCAGCCCCACCCACCTCACAGGGTGTCTGTGGTGGGGAGGGGCAGGAAAGGTGATTGTAAGCTGGTTTGATTCTTCCTTAAGTGGTAGAGAAAGTCGGCATATAAAAACCAACTCTTCTTCTTCTTCTTCTTCTTCTGCCATTTTCTCCAGGGGAACTGATCTCTGTCACCTGGAAATCAGCTGCAATAGCAGATCTCCAGCCACCACCTGGAGATTGGCAACCCTACCTGCAGTAGCTGTGCGGCTGTAGGGAAGGGGAGTCTTTAAACAGTGTTACAACTAGTTTGGCCCTTTAAAAATCTAGCTTCCATGTTTGAATATGTACGTTTGTTCCACTCAGATTGCTGCATTCGTGTATGAAAAGCCTAAGATCTCTAAACCTTTGGGGTTGCCTTTTCGTTCACTTGCATAATTTTTATTCTTTATATTTATTCTTTGACTTCCAGCCCTAATTTTTATCTGGCATGCCACTGAGCTCTTGCAGAGGTGCTGAGCTTTTGAGTGGATGCGGCCATGAGGGCTAGAAGCTTGATACGTTTTTTGTTATTTTTTCGGAGAGTTACAGGAAACCACGGCATGAGATGCCCCTGTTAGGGACGCAGCATATGGGGAAATGCAAGACAGAAAACTGTTCTGTCTCCGTTCTTGGCTGACACACTCCTGTCTGTCTCCATCGCGAAGACCGGGGTGCCAGAACAGAAGGTTTTCGGAATCAGGCAAGGGGCTAGTTACTAAGCCGGCCACTCAGTCGATGTCTGACGCCAGCGATCTCCCTGAAGATGGGTCAGGCCTAAGAGAAAAATCCATACAGCGCCTTGGCTTGTTCGGCCAAGCGGAGGAGGCCCCCTCCCTCCTTCCCCGGTTATGGCACTGCTGCGTCGCGGTATCTTTTATACATTCCAAGCAGATACGTCTATATCCTGTTAATGCAGCTTGCGTGCTGCGTTCATAGCTGTCACACCCCGGCTTTCCCGGGCGGCTTTATGGAATCAGTTTCTTTGTGAGAAGACGAGTCCCAGAGACTTGTGATAACGAAGAGATACGCCGCTTCCAGGAATCCTGTCACTCTTCCGCCGTTCTGTCACTCTCTACTGCACTGGTTCCCAACCAGGGGTCCATGGACCCCCAGGGGTCCGCGAGAACTAAATTAAGGTCCGCGAAACAAAGTTATAAACCCATAATAAATTAATATTTTTAATTAAAAGTTCTCTATTATAAAAATAGATATTCAAATATTATTCTAAGTTTAATGTTTAACTAACAGTTATGATTAAAGTTTATTTTCAAATTCCCAGAATTTTTATTTTGAACCTTGGGGTCCCTGCACTGAACAAAAAAGTCCTAGTGGTCCCTGGTCAAAAAAAGGTTGGAAACCACTGCTCTAGTGTGACCAAGAAATAGAACCTAAAATGAGGCTATGTAGGTGAAGAGGTACCCTCGTAGCTGGGGTCACCGGGGAATATATTGGTCCTGGGGAGGGGCCGTGGCTCAGTGGTAGAGCATCTGCTTGGCATGCAGAAGGTCCCAGGTTCAACCCCCGGCATCTCCAGTTAAAGGGACTCGGCATGTAGGTGATGTGAAAGACCTCTGCCTGAGACCCTGGAGAGCTGCTGCTGGTCTGAGTAGACAATACTGATGGACCAAGCGTCTGATTCAGTATAAGGCAGCTTCATGTGTTCATGTGTACTTAACAGTTTTGACCCGGACTGCATCCTTCAGTTTTCTCTCATGTAAGTGAAAATGTTGCAGTGGTGGGCAGTCAAGATGAATCTTGACCTCTTCCTCTGAAGGTGGATAGGTTAGGCCTAGGATTGCCAGCTCTGGACTGAGAAATACCTGGAGATTTTGTGGATAGAGCTGGGAGAGGGGAAGAACTTGCCATAGAATTCGCCCTCCAAAACAGCCATTTTCTCCAGGGGAACTGATCTTGGGCTTCTGGAGAGCAATTGTAATAGCAGGAGATCTCCAGGTACCACCTGGAGGTTGGCAACCTGACTACTCATGGGGATCCTTTGGGAGGAAGAGGAGTAGGAGGAGTAGGAGGTGGTTTTTATATGCCGACTTTCTCTGCCACTTAAGGGAGACTCAAACTGGCTTACAATCACCTTCCCTTCCCCTCCCCACAACAGACACCCTGTGAGGTAGGTGAGGCTGAGAGAATGTGACTTGCCCAAGGTCACCCAGCTGGCTTCATGTGTAGGAGTGGGGAAACAAAACCCAGTTCACCAGATTAGCCTCCGCCGCTCATGTGGAGGAGCTGGGAATCAAACCTGGTTCTCCAGATCGTACTCCAGTGCTCCAAACCACCGTTCTTAACCACTACACCACGCTGGAGTGAACATGTCCCACTTATCTCAGGTCCTTCTGAAAAATCCTACATCCATATACAGATGTCAAAACAGGGGCTGTCTTATATGAAGCTACTTTACACCCGGTCATGCCATTAGCTCATCTAAAGTAACGTTTACTCTGGCGGTTTATGCATGGGTACCTTCACTCACATTCGCCCCCAGTCTGTCTCAGTTGTTCCTTGGAGTTACACATGAGTTTCCTGTCCATTAGAGATGCCCTCGCTGCCAGCCCTCATAATGTCTGGGTCTGCATTAAGTGAAGGCCTGTTTAGGCAGGCAACGAGGTCAGCGATGTGTGGGAGCAACTTGTCCGTCTGCAGTCACCTCCTGCCTCCTTTATTCTCTGGACTTCTGGACTTCAGTTACCCTGACCTTGGAACTGAGCCTGACCTTGCGTTTGGATTGCCCCTCCAGTACTGATGCCGAGGAACTGGACTTGAACAGCACAGTGCCTGACCTCAGACTGGTTTCCTGATTACACTGTCTGCCTCTGGCCCTTGTATCTGCCAGCATTCCGGACAAATGCATTAATGTTTTTACGTTCCCCACCTTGTGGAAAGGCGGCATAAAAATATTCTAAATAAATAAGATAAACGGTTCTTGTAGGCTATCCTACAGCCCGGATAACCTACAAGAACCGATGAACTCTGACCGTGAAAGCCTTCGACAATAAATAAGATAAAACCTACCGATTCTAAATGGAGACGTTATCCTGAGTCTCTCCCATGCTAATCGAGCACTCTAACCACGAGAAGACACTTGCTGTCAATAGAACAACTACTGATAGAAGTTCTTAGCATAGGGGTGCCCTATAGAAGCCCTTGACATTGTTTTGTAAAAGCAATTCACTGTGGTCGTTTATGCATGGGTACTTTCACTCACGTTTGCCTCCGATCTGTCTCAGCTCTTCCTTGGAGCTATGCATGAGTTTTCCGTCCATTAGAGATGGCTTCTCTGCCAGCCCTCACAAATCCTGGGACTTCCCGTTCCTCTGTTAACGTGATTCTTCCCTCTTCCCTGAGCTGAGCCCAGGTGGAATCTCATTGCATAAGGCAAACCGTGGGACACACAAGCTTGGTTTCTCTCACAGCCAATTACAAAGCAGCTTGTAAAGAGGCGGGGATTCAAATGCTTCCTGCTTCCTGGGAGCTCTTTCTGAGCAGAAGAAAGGCTTTTTAAAACTGAGGCTTGGATTTCCCCCCCCCTTTCAGATTACTCCATTTTTTGTTTTGTTTTTTTGTTTTTCATAAAATGCTTTTTTATGCATCAATTGGGTTTGGGGGGGGGTTCTCTCACAGTAAGCTCTACAAAGTAAGCCAATTACAAAGCAGCATTTAAAGGGGTGGGGACTTGATTTGAGCTTGGAGACTGCTGGTGCAGAGATTCCCAACAGGAAAGTGTGGGTCCAGCGAGCAACAAACCTCAGTTAAAACTCCCATGCATAAAACCATTTATCCTTTTTTTGTTTTGTTATGGCCTCTTATTTCCCCCTCAAAAAAAAAGAAAAAAAAAAGTTCGGGCCCCAGGCCCCTATTTATCTCTTTCTCTATGCAAATGTGCTGAGAATACATAGATGTTCATGCAAATACACAGACGCTGATCACATCACAAGCAAACAAAAGAAACCCTTTCGCTCACAGTCGTATACTCCCAGCTGTTCCCGCTCCCTCCCACCATAATCAGCACAAATGTGAGCGAAGGGAAAATCCAGCCCGGATGCTTCCCGAACATGGACAAGTCTCTGCCAGACCCTGGTAGAGCCTTAGCAGGCATCGAATGCTCTGATCTGGACTGCGGCAGGGCCAAACCCCACCTTTTGGAAGGAAGCACAGCGAGACTTTGCCCCACTTGGACTCCGATGGGGAGGATTTTGACCCCCCCCACACACAGAGACATTGTTTCCTAGTTCCAGATGAGCCGGTTTAATTCAGCACAAGGGTGTTAACCTGGTGACTAACACACCATGTTATTTAAGCCAACACCTGCTGTGAAGTCCCTAGAATGAGAAGTAGTTCATTGTAGCTGCAGGAAAGAAAGAGGGTAAGGGCTCTGTACAAGGATGCCAGCCTCCAGGTGAGACCTGGGGGTCCCCTGGAATTACTGCTCATAGAATTGGAAGGGGCCATACAGGTCATCTAGTCCATCCCCCTGCTCAATGCAGGATCAGCCTAGAGCATCCCTGGCAAGTGTTTGTCCGGCCTCTGCTTAAAGACTGCCAGTGAGGGGGAGCTCACCACCTTCCCTAGGGAGCTGATTCCACTGTCGAACAACTGTTACTGTAAAAATGTATCTCCTAATGTCCAGCCAGTATCTTTCTGCCCATAATTTAAATGCATTATTGCAAGTTCTATCCTCTGTTGCCAACAGGGTTGCCAGGTCCCTCTTTGCCACTGGCAGGAGGTTTTTGGGGCGGAGCCTGAGGAGGGTGAGGTTTGGGGAGGGGAGGGACTTCAATGCCATAGAGTCCAATTGCCAAAGCAGCCATTTTCTCCAGGTGAACTGATCTCTTTTGGCTGGAGATCAGTTCTAATAGCGGGAGGTCTCCTGCCACTACATGGAGGTTGGCAACCCTACACGGAAGTGGTCTATAGGGTGCTTCCCCAGCAAATTAAACAGTCTAATCTACTTTAGGTCAAGTCTGGAGACTGGCACCCCTCCAAATCAGCAGCCAGCCTCTCTCCTCCTTGTCCCTTCTTTCTTCCTCTTTCCCTTCCCTTTCCTTCCCTGGGTCCTGTCCTTAAATTTCCCTTAAAATTATTTCCCTTACTTTTCCATTTCTACCCCCCCTCCCAAGATTGAAAAACATCAACAAAGGGACAAGGAGACACAAACACCCTAGATTCTCCCTAAATGTAGAGATTTTGGTGTCATCGGGTGGGATTGTATTTATTAAATTGATTATAGTTGATTGTATTTGTTTTATCAAATTGTAAATACAATGTTGTACTTGATGTTAGCTGCCCTGAGTCCAGTTAGCCAAAAGAGAGCAGGATACAAATAAAAATAAAAATTATTATTATTATTATTATTGGCTTGGGATGTATGGGGAGGAATAGTCACCCTTAACCAGGATGGCTTAGAACTTAAGAATGTAAGAAAAGCCATGCTGGATCAGACCAAGGTCCATCGAGTCCAGCAGTCTGTTCACACAGTGGCCAACCAGGTGCCTCTAGGAAGCCCACAAACCGGACGACCGCAGCAGCACCATCCTGCCTGTGTTCCAAAGCATCTAATATAATAACAGGCATGCTCCTCTGATCCTGGAGAGAATAGGTATACATCATGACTAACATCCATTTTGACTAGTAGCCATGGATAGCCCTCTCCCCCATGAATATGTCCACTCCCCTCATAAAGCCTTCCAAGTTAGCAGCCATCACCACATCCTGGGGCAGGGAGTTCC
Organism: Euleptes europaea; assembly: GCF_029931775.1. Taxonomy (NCBI): domain Eukaryota; kingdom Metazoa; phylum Chordata; class Lepidosauria; order Squamata; family Sphaerodactylidae; genus Euleptes; species Euleptes europaea. Next base: position 88,622,828 of record NC_079318.1, read on the forward strand.
ACAATTTAACTTCCAGCCTGCAAGTCTGTTTCCATCATCTGGTCCCTTTATGTCATTTCCAAAACAAAAACAGGAGATTTCGATTGGCTGTCCGAGATGGGCTGATGAATCTACCGGGGCCACTGTTAGAAGCAGAATGTTGCTTGGGCCCTGTCCACTGAAGGGTTAATGTGTAGGCACCAGCCAGAAGCTGCCCAGGGAGAGCACCCAGGCGCCAGTCCACAGGGCAGAGTGACGTTTGCATGACACACACCTGGGATGACACAAACAATCCCAATGACCAACACGCACACTCATTCTATTGTGGGAGGCCCACGAGGCGCCTGCCTGTTGAGTCACACAGCAAATGATGTTTTTGTACTGCAGTACAAGGCAAAAGGGCCACCAGATTCAGGACGCAGGGAATCAGACGTGTGTTTTTCTCTCTCCTCCTCAATTTTGTTTCTTCTGATCAATTCCACCTGCATAATTTTGCATGTAAAAACATACATGCACACCCTCTCCTTTGTTCTTCGCCACACACACCCTATCACAATTGTTTTAAATGGGCTATATGTTTTTATATAGGCTTTCCGTCATACTTTAAAGTAGGGTTCCCCAACAAGTGTTCATGGGTGCCACGGCACCTGCGGACACCCTTTCTTGTGCGTGCCAAGTGTGTTTAGGAAGTGGGTGAGTAGGGATGCCAGCATCCAGGTGGGACCTGGAATCCCCTGGAATTACAACTCATCTTCAGACTACAGAGATCAGTTCCCTCGGAGAACATGGATGCTTCGGAGGCTAGACTCTATGGCACTGTATCCGACTGAGGTCCCTGTCCTCCCCAGGCTCCATTCCCAAATCTCCAGGAGTTCCTCAACCTGCATCTGGCAACCCTACCTCTCCATCCTAGCCAGTGGCCAAGGGGTACCTGGCACCCCTAGGATGGGGCCAGGTAGGGCTTTTGCTTGCCAGGTCTTCTGAATGGCTATCGGAGATTCGATTGGTTGTGGAGATTTTTTAAAATATTGCTTTGGCAGCAGCTGCCCTCCATAGTTCACAAATCTTCACTGTGTGACTGAAGCAAAGCTACGTCAATCGTTTTGTGACTGGCTCCGCCTCTTGCGGCAGCCCTTTTGCGCCTGCGTCCACCATGCTGTGTCAGAAATCCAAAGGGGCCCGCAGGCTCAGAAAGGGTGAGGAGGATCCCTGCATTAAAGCTTTGCCTGGACTGCACCGCTTTAGGATGGGGGTAAGAGCCGGTACGTCATAATGCTATCCTGCAAAAAAAATTCCACGTACTTAGAAAAACAGCATTCCACGAGAGAAAACTGGGCTGGACCATTCTTGCTGAGTCTGACATGTTTGCTTTATCAGTACAAGAAGCGGGCTTTGAAGTGTACAGAGATGTCAAACTCCTCCTGAAATCAGAAGTGTATTAGTCCAGGAAAAAAGAACTTCACCATATATCCTGCCGCAATATAAAAATGAAAAAGGGATTCACTCTGGTGTACAAGAAAAAAGGTGGATGCCTCTTACAAGGAGGTACTCTCAAGCTACAATGGATGTAGGGAACGGGCCATGGCAGAGTATCTGCTTTGCATCCAGAAGGTTCCAGGTTCAATCCCCAGCATCTCCAGTTAAAAGTACCAGGCAGTAGTTGATGTGAACACATGAAGCTGCCTTATACTGAATCAGACCCCTGGTCCTTCAAAGTCAGTATTGTCTACTGTGCCTGGCAGCGGCTCTCCAGGGTCTTAGGTAGCAGTCTTTCACATCACCTACTTGCCTAGTCCCTTTATCTGGAGATGCTGGGGATTGAACCTGGAACCTTCTGCATGCCAAGCAGATGTTCTGCCACTGAGCCACAGCCCCTGAAAGACTGCTGCCTGAGACCCTGGATAGTCATGGCCAGGCACAGTAGACAATACTGGCCTTGGATTGCTTCACCTTTAAAATAAACATTAAAAATCTGTTCCCCAATTAATTAAGAGCTCCTTTGCAAAAAAATAATAATGATCAAATGGTTTTAATCTATTAACCTGATCTATATGATGGACTAAATGTTGCAGCCCTGGGTTGTTTGTTTTTTTTTAAATCCCAAATTTAAGTGAAATAATTCAGGTTTATGGGATTCTAAGGAGTTACTTAAGAGCTCAGTAGACCAAAATGGAATTCTCTTAAGATCCAAACAAGTAGGCACAACTCCAAATGGCCGAGATTTGGCCACGAGCCAATAGGATAACAATAATTAAACAAAGAAGAATTTCGCTTTCTTAAACAAATATGAAACCTTGGAGAAAATGGTTTTCTCAAGGGGCTTGTATGTGATCTAGAAGGAGAGGAGTAGCAGAGAAAAAGAGCTGGGGATGGGGAGGTGAAGGGGGGGGGGACTGATACCAAGATGAAGAAGAAGAGGCATATTTGGAGCATAAATAGCAGTGAAGGTAGGTGGTAGGGTTGGGGCTTTGCTGGAAATGTCATGATGCCTAGTGGAGATATTAGAGGAAGGTGAATAGGACTTTTGAAAGTGGCAGATTGCGCAAGAAAGAAAGGGGCATTCTGCGATGAGGACACAATATAATATTTGGAAGGGGAAGTTGTAACAAACAGTTACATCTAAAGGATTAATAGTGTTTATGTTAATGGCTGCCTGCAGGGTACTCCGAATTGTGGCAAATAGCTATAGCGGAAAAATTGACACACCAACTTAATCAAAGGTAAAGCCAATATATCAGACTTTCATGAAACATGGCATGATTTTATTTCATACACAAATGAGAAAGATATTCAGCACGCATCTAAGCCATTCCGTAGATTATGGAAGAGGAATTAAAGTTAAAAAATATAATGATCTTTTCCCCCTCTGCTTTTCATTTTAACTTTGTTTTCTCTCTTTCGAATCAACTATGCCATTAAAGTATTCCTCTCATACCTGTAATTGTACAATATACAAGAATATGTATCAAATGTTAAGCCCTCAATCAATAATGATTCAACTGTAGTTATGTTTTGTGTTTTTGTGAGTATTGTTTGTTGGTGGCTGGTGTTGTATTGATGTTGTTATTTTGTGCGTTTTGGGGACTGTGTTTTGTTAATAAAAATAAAAGAAATAAAAAAGGAAGGGGAGGTTGTCCGATTATTTTCTGGTGGTGCATTTTCAAGGTGGTGCGTTTTCTGTAGACTAGGGGGTCCCCAATATGGTGCCCGTGGGTGCCCTTTTTCTGGCACCTGTCGGGTGTTTTTAGGAAATGGGTGGGGCCAGGTAGGGCTTTTGCTCAGCAAGGCTTCTGATTGACTATTGGAGATTTGATTGGGTGTGCAGATTTTTTTTTTTAAATGTTGCTTTGGCAGCAGCTGCCACCGCAACACAAGGGTTTTCACCAGGGGTGTCAAATATCCACCCCACAGGCCGGATGCAGCTCCTGGAGAGCATTTATCCGGCCCATGAGCCAGCTGAGGATGCCAGACCCCACAGTCCCGATCTGGGCAGGGCCCGGCCCAACCAAGTGACATTTATGTCATATCTGGCCCTCATAACAAATGAGTTCGACACCCCTGATCTACACTGTGTTACTGCGGTTAAGGCGTGGCAATCATATTGTGGCTGGCTCCGCCTCCTGTGGCAGCCATTTTGTGACTGCGCCCACCATGCCTTGTCAGACTTCCAGATTTGCCTGCAGGCTCAAAAAGGTTGGGCACCCCTGCTATAGACAGACAAGCATCCTTTGGCAGTGAGCATATGAACACACATTTAATTTTTTTAAAATTTTACTTCTTTCTCCCCAATGGGAACCCAAAGCAGCTTATGACATCATTTCCCCTTCTCCATTTTATCCTCACTTCAACCCTGTTAGGCTGAGAGTGAGTGACATGCTCAAAGTCACCCAGCAGTTTTCCTTGGCAATGGGGATTTGAACCTGGGACTCTCAGATCCTTCTAGGGGAAGGTAAAATGACTAAACTGAGGCTGTCGTATTTTGGTCACATTATGAGAAGGCAAGAGTCACTAGAAAAGGCAGTCATGCTAGGAAAAGTTGAGGGCAGCTGGAAAAGAGGAAGACCCAACAGGAGATGGATTGACTCCATAAAGGAAGCCACAGCCCTCAGTTTGCAAGACCTGAGCAAGGCTGTCAAAGATAGGACATTTTGGAGGACTTTCATTCATAGGGTCGCCATGAGTCGGAAGTGACTTGATGGCACTTAACACACACACACACTCAGATCCAACACTCTAATATATCCTATACCCAATTTAGGTGAGATATTCCTGTTCTTTTTTTTTATCTCCTGGCCCTGGCGACCAGGATCGCTATGGAGAGGAAGGCAATGGCAAACCACCTCTGTTAGCCTCTTGCGTTGAAAACCCTACTGGGTTGCCATAAGTCGGCTGTGACTTGACGGCACTTTACACACTCATAACAAAGTAAGCACAACACGTACCATTATTGTGGGCTGGATTGTTTTGCAATTTAATCTTGCATAATTGGAGGCCTTTGGCTGGCACTGAAAAATATCCCTTCTCTGTCATTGAGATCTCTTTGCGTCCCTCCCCACCTGAAATGCCTTGCATTGAAAAGATGCAGATCAGCGCTTTTCCTCCCACGAAAATAAAGAAACGGGAACACCTGCTTCATGAAAAGAAACTTTACTGTTTACAATTTGGGTGGGTAGTGGTGGTAAAACTAAAACGAAAGTTGCAATCTCATCCCCCCCACCCACAAACAAATAAGGTAAAACAATGATTTGTTAAAAATTATGATCGTTATTAATCATAACAATTGTTACTCTGATATTATGATTGAAACCTAATTTTTCTCCACAAGTAAACTAATCGTTTTAAAACGCTTCCATGTGACTAGTCATAATAATAATTCTGACATTTATTATTATTGATTCACAATCAAGGTGATGAAAAATTCTGTTATCAGGCTGATGTGAAAAGGCACAAAAGGACCGCTGGGGGGTGGGGAAGGTGGCAACCCCTCCCCCCCAGCCCCAATTGCCAACCTCCAGGTAGGCATTCAAAGTATGGCACCAAATTTTTTTTCCAATATAGGAAAGAGACAAAGCAATAGCTCTACGTCTTGTTTCCGTTGCTATGTGATATATTTATGAACTCTATAGACAACAAACTGATATGAACTGAGCGTTTACGCCGGCATATTTTCACAACTGTGTTTGTTTTGGGACGTCACCCATTGTTGTATATTTGTTGCTTTAGAAGTGTGCCTGTTTTCAATATTTTCATTATATTCTTCTAATTGCAAGTATTGTTTTGCCTCTTTCCTATATTGGAAATATTTATTTGGCGCCATACTTTGAATCCCATGCTCCTGTAAGCACTTGTAAGCCGTTTGTTTGATTACAACCTCCAAATAGGGGCTGGGGATCTCCCGGAATTACAGCTGCTCTCCAAACGACACCGATTATTTATTATTTATGTATTGAAAACATGCATTCCGGTTCTGCTGGAGAAAAATGGCTGCTTGGGAAGGTGGACTGCACGGCATTACACCTTACCAAGGTGAAACCCCATTTCCCCAGGCTCCGCATTCAAACCTCCAGGTATTTCCGGACCTGGAGTTGGCAACCGTACCCCCCATGTCCCCTGTACCCCCACCCACGCACCCCAGGCCGGGATTGCTGCTTAGCCAGCCTCTTTCCCAATGAATGGAGGAGCCAGCCCGGGTCACGTGACGCCCTCCTGCGTAACATTCGCCCGGAGAGCCGGGCCGCCTTCCTATTGGCTGCCGATGATGTCACCCTACAACCCTTCTCTCTCTCTCCCCCCCCCAGTTCTGTTTCCCTCTTCCTCTCCCTTCAAAAAGGTTCTTCAGCACCAAAGGCAAGGAGGAAAGGGGGTGTCCTTAAATTGGGTGCTCTGGGGGGTGTCAGAAGGTCCTCCAAATCCAGATCTGTCCCCTGATCTGAGCATCCCCCTCCCGTCCCTTCCCAGCCAAAAGGCGACCCCAAAGCCTCATGGATTTCACCCTTAGGATCTGATGCAGGTGAGTTTTTTTGGGGGGTGGGGTGGGGGGAGAGCGGTTGTGCAAAGCAAGGTGGAGGTGGGAAAGGTGACATTGCGATTGCAAACACCTGCTTTTGTTTTTTGTATAATTTGGAGGGGGCGAGCGGTCCCCAGTGTCTGGATATATGTATTTGCAATGATGGGATTGCTAATTTGGGGGAGAGGGGCAGAGAGATGGCGTACATGCAAGGAGACAGAGGTGGGGGGGTTGACCGGTCTGTGGAGGGGGGGGGTCTTCCAGGTTTTGAGGATGGCAGCTGCAACGTCAAAGACTGGGAATTGCAATGGGGGGGGCAAGAAGGGGGGAAGGCGCTGGGATCCTGCTTTTTTCCTAAGGTGACAAGGAGTAGGTGTTTGTTTGTGGTGGCTGTCGCCTTAGTTTGTTGTGACAGATTATTCTTTTGGGGCGCGTAGGAGGTGGAAAGGGGGGAGGGAGCTGATGCCGGGCTGCCAGGAGGGTGGAGGTGGCATGGGGGGGGGGGACAGCGAGAGAAGAAAAATTCTGTTTCCCTTGGTAGGCAACAACACGAGGTTAAAAGAAGGAACGGGAGGTTGTTCGGTTCTCCCCTTACAGGTATCTTTACGCCTCCTGAATACTCACGATGACATCAAGGGCTTATTTTAGGTCGGTGATGCCACGGCAATTCTGGGGACACCAAAGGGTAGGTTTTATGTAGAACTGGGCGCAAACTGCCGCTGTAATTCAGGCGCGCGTTTACACGTGCGCACCAGCTCTACCTGCAGGGATTTGCATGCGCCCACCACTGTGGATAACACACGTGTGAAGAAATAAGCGGGGATTTCCACTGGCAGGCCAGTAGCTAGTCCCAGATAACCTTCGGGCTGTGTGAACTTTGTAGACCCAGGATGGGCACAAAATGCATTTGCACATGCGCCCGTGCACAGGTTGCATGTGCAAGTGCGCACACTTCCCCATATGTCAGCAACGTTTGAGCACACCTTATCATGCACCAGATGTATGCCGCTTTGTAGTTCTTATTCATAAAATGTAAACCCTGCCTTTAAAAAATACATCGGCGCTGTCATGAGCTGAATAGATGATCCGAGGCGAGCCATAATCCCTCAGCGATGGGGGGCGGGGGAGATACAAATACTGGTCTTCCTTATAAGGGTGTTGTCGGGATTACTGAATGTGTGAAGTGTTCTAAGCATGCAAAATACCGTGTATCTAAATGCAAACATTGCTATGATCAAAACAGATTGCCTTTAGAAAAATTTACAAGCATATTTGTGCCTGCTTATTTATTATTTCTATTCGTGGAACAGGCTTGTACTCCTTCAGAACTGTCAAGGAGGGGATGATTTTTGGGGATCATGCTTGAGGGACACTGTGTAGACAATGGCAGCTTGTTACATGCACAGTTTGCAGATTCTCTGGTTTTTACCTTAAAGATTCCCCACTGACCCCCTCCCCCAATCAGATAGGTTGCTGTTATCTCTGGGGTAGACCCACACTTACTTTTAGCAAAGGGCGCATGGGATTTTATTGATCACTTGAGGAGTGCAAGCCCTTTCATGTGAGAATGCGCCGCCGTGGACCAAGCAAGACGGTTAAAGCCTCCTTATCACCTTAGGCCCCAAATAGATGTTACATCTGGAGCGAGTCGGGGTTCCCCCAACCCGACTCTGCTGTTTGCACAGCCAGCCATGACGTTGGGGGTGAATTCATCTCTGGATGGCAGCGTGCAGGAGGAGGGGAGAGCTTCAGGCTCCCTCCCACAGCCTGGAGGGGGGTGCTCTTATTTGCCCCACTGCACATGAGAAACTGAGTACTGTATCTGCTTGTGTGAATCTACAAATACCACAAGGTCAATGCAAGGGGAAGGGTGTGTGTAACAATGAAATCGCCTAAGCGGGTTGCTGGCAGAACGGGTGTGTTATAAAGATGCCTTATATAGATTTTATGGTTTAGCCCAATATTGCAAACTCTGACCAGTTATGGCTCTCCAAAGGCCGTTTATGCTTGGTAATTAGCAGCGCGTTCCAGGCTGAAGTGCCCTGCATATTTTTTTATTTCTTCACGCTGAACCGTCATTCCAGATTTCACTGCGAAGCCTGCTTTGCATTTCTTAAGAGCCCCTTTAAGGTGACCTTTTGTATTTGCTCTGCCCCGCGTCAGAAGCATTAACTGAAGGAAGCATGCAGAATCCCAGCCGGCGCTTAGCTATGGAAATGACTATTGCTAATGGCTATGCAAACGAAGGAGCAGGCGAATGGTGGGGTGGAATTTGTTTGACTTGCATCGGGACCCTGAATAGTCATTTTAAAGGTAGGATTAAAAAAACCCAGCATTGAGCAAGGAGCGGAATCGACCCTGCATAAATGGCCAAAGTCTCAGAGGGGTCTTTACCAGTTCTGCCCTTGAGATCCTGTTAACAAGATGTCAGGGTCTGAACCTGGAATCTTCTGCAAGCAAAGCAGAAATTCGACCCCTCGGCAGTAGTGAGTTGTGGGAAAGGTTGTGGGGGTCTAAGCTGGTGGGAAAAGGAGGCCCTTCTAGACAGAGAGAAACGAGAAACTCCCCCAGGTGGATAAGCCACTTTTGGCTGGGTGGGGGCAGTATGGCGGGGAGGACAGTAGTGTGTGCGGGGGCTGGAAGAGCTGCTGGTTTACAGCTGACTCTTCCCCTAGCAGAAAGCACTTCGTGCGAATCATCTCAGAAATCCTTACAGCACCCCTGTAAAGCAGGCCAGTTGCATACCCATTGTGCAGATCGTCCGGGAAACACCCTAGCTTATACCAGAGATCACACCTTCTAGGAGTAACCAAAGACCATACCATCCAGAGATAGTGATTCCCAGCTGGCTTAGTTCCAATATCAAGCTAAACCATGGTTTTCACTGTCCGTAGGTGGGAACCCAAGCCATGTTTGGAGCTTCCAGAGAAACAGCAGGCAAACCTTGGTTTATGGCTGCTATTCCACTTTTGTTTTCCATCTTCTGAGTGCTCCAATATCTAAGAACAGAGGCCTCAGGTGGCAGAGTAACACTCTGGTTTGTCAGTTCAGATGTCCTATCAAACAATGTTTAGTCTGAACCAAGTTTTGCAAACGCACTTCAAAGCCTGGCTTCTGAGTGGTTGTCTGATCGCAAACCATGGTTTCTTTACCTCCTGCCAAACCATGGTTAAGCTTCCTTAACCGTTGTCTGGCTTGGTGTTTGAGCTGAGCCAGTGACTCCATGGCTGAGCTGAGATTTGAACTGGTAGCTGCCAGCACAGAGTGGATGCTCTTAACCATCGCACACCAGGCTGTTGTGCACCGAATCACCCATAGCCACCATTGTGTCCGTTTCTGTTGTGTTCATGATTACAAACTCATGCATTTTGCCCATTGGTTTGGAAAGACTTATTGATTTATTGACTTCACTTTAACAGTCCACCTTTCTTGCTGAGACACCAGATGGATTACAATCTTTAAAGATGCAATAAAGTAATAATATGGCATACAATAAATAAAGGAACCCCATCCTGATCAAATCACAGCTGACTTACGGCGACTCCTTGGGATTTTAAAGACAAGAGACATTTAGAGGTGGTTTGCCATTGCCTGCCTTCACGTCACGTCCCTGGTATTCCTTGGAGGCCCCCCATCCAAATACTTGCCAAGGTCTAGGCTGAGAGTGTGTGACTGGCCCTAGGTCACCCAGCAAGCTTCCATGGCAGAGTGGAGGATTCGAAGCTGGGTTTCCCAGGTCCTAGCCCGACACTTTAACCACTACACCACGCCGGCTCTCAAATAATACAGTAGCACTGCCTAAACGTTGGACAGCCGTTAAAACAACATTTGATAAAAATGTCCTCCTGGATAATTCCATGGTCAGTGCCCCTCCGCCCCATCTCTTTAGGCTCAGGGTCTGTGGAAAGTCCCTTGGCCTCCCTCTCTCACCACCACCCCCATTAACCAACACAGCACATCTGGGGCCAAATGATGAGCTCATGGGGTGAAACACGAGGAGCAGATGCCCTCATTGGGCGGTGCTGCCATGCCGTGAGCTCAGGGTGGTATTTTTAGAGGCAATACCTCTTCGCTCGGTTGAGGGAAGAGCTGAACAGCCGCCCAAAAGGAAACCAGGAGGTTACAGGGCCGCCCTGTGCTTTGGGGTGAGGGTGGGGCCATTTATATGTGCATTTTTAAGGCGCGCTGATCTGAACCTGAAGGGGGTTATGTGTGAACAAGGAGAGCTGCGCGGATGTTCAGGGGAAGAGTGTCGATGTGTGCAAGAACCCTCTTGCAGACGCTAGTGCGATTTCTGCGTGACGGCTGAAGAGAGCATATACTTGTGCACGTGCAAGCACACAAAGGCACAAAGGAGTTGTGTGCATGTGTGGCATTTTTGAGCCTTGCAACTGTGTGCGCGCGTGCCCTCACAAGAGTCCTGCAAGGTAGGTCAAACTGAGAGACAGCGACTTGGTTCTGGGTTTAGGGAGAGGGGATTTGAATACCTTGCTGGGTGTTAACTCTTTGGGTGTGAAGTGTACAGAAGAACACAACAGTGTAGACCGTTCGTGGATCGGGCGCGCTGGACAGAATGTGCATGGCAGCTGGGGTGCGCGTGTCTGTGTGAGCACCTGTGCATTGTTGCGCTACAGGGGAGGAAGGCGCTTTGCACAAGGGTACATGGGAATATATGTGCCTGTGTGGGGGCTGTGACTCAGTTTGTAGAGCATGTTCTTGGCATGCAGAAGGTCCCAGGTTCAATCCCCGGCATCTCCAGTTAAACGGACCAGGCAAGTAGGTGATGGGAAAGACCTCCGCCTGAGACCCTGGAGAGCCGCTCCCGGTCTGAGTAGACAAAACTGACTTTGATGGACCGAGGGTCTGATTCAGGATGAGGCAGCTTCATGTGTTCATGTGTTTGTAAACAAGAGGGACTTTTGTGCTCAATTTGGGGAGGGGGTGGCATACATCTATGTTCCGTACATTATTATAATATTTGCAGGCCCATCAAACGAAGAGGACCCTTTCCTGATTTTCTTGAGCCCAACTGAACTTCTCCGTGAAGAACACAATATAAACGTTAGATTCAAGTCCGGCAGCCCCTCTGATCTATTTTACTGCGGACCGACCGGGCTACCCTCTGAGAATATAAACGTTGATGGTGTTTGAGGGGAGAGCACAGGAGCTCGAGCATGCAATACATTATTTCGGAGGGACAGGGAAGGGAAAAATCTCGCACCCTAATGAAGACCTCGCCAGTCTGAGGAGGGGAAGCCCGGGAGGGAGACCTTAAGGAATCCCCTGGATGGTGCCGCGTCTGGAGGGAGGAAAGCCCCTGGGTTTCTGGTTTAGGAAGAGGGTGGACGCCTGCAGGGAAGACTTGCCATAGGTAGGGGTGAGAGGGGAACGAGGCTGGGCGGAGGTGACGCTTCCCTGTCGGGGAATGAGGCTGGGTGAAGGCGACCCTTTTCTGTTTTGAGAGCCCTTTCCCTGCCAGGCTGCGGTTGCCCTCCACAGCTTGCAATGTGCGGTTGAAGGGAAGGAGAGGGCTGTCACCCCCTGTTAGTGTCGGAGGGGCTCCTGAGCAGAAAGCGAGCCTGTGGAGGGGAAGGCGGCTTGGCGCACTGCCGGAATTGGGGGGTGGGAGGTTGAGGTGGTTTGGGAGGGAGAAGGAGGAGGCCGAGAGCAAGAGTGACATGGGGGGGCGCTGGGATAGGGGTGATGGGGAGGTGGTCTGGAGAGGGGGAAGAGACAGCTGGGCGAGGGTAAGAGATTTAGGGCTGCAGGCTGTGTGTGTTTCAGTTTCTGGATTTTAGGATTGCCATCCTCCAATTGTAGGGTTGCCAACCTCCAGGTACTACAATAATAAGAAACACCTGTGCCGAAATAACATACGTTAGAGATGGGCAGCACCTCCAGGTACTAGCTGGTGATCTGCTATTACAACTCATCTCCAGATGACAGAGATCAGTTCCCCCGGAGAAAATGGCCGCTTTGGCCATTGAAGTCCCTTTCTCCCCATACCCTGCCCTCCTCAGGCACCGCCTAAAAATCTCCAGCTGATGGCGAAGAGGGACCTGGCAACCCTAGCCAAGTGGTAGCTGGAGATCTCCTGGGATTGCAACTGATCTCCAGGCGACCGAGAGCAGTACCCCTGGAGAAAATGGCTGCTTCGGAAGGTGGATTCTATGGCATTATACCCCATTGATAGGGTTGCCAACCTCCAGGTACTAGCCATTTTCTCCATGTGAACTGATCCCTGCCACCAAGAGATCAGTTGTAATAGTAGGAGATCTCCAGCTACCACCTGGAGGCTGGGAACCCTGCCATGGAGTCCACCCTCCAAATCAGCCCATTCCTGCAGGGGAACTGATTTCTGTTGTCTGGAGGGCTGGGGTGGTGCAGTGGTTAGAATGTAGGACTAGAACCTGGGCTGACCAGATTCAAATCCCATGCTCAACCATAGAAACCTACTGGGTGATCTTGGGCCCGATGCAAGCTCAGCCTAATCTATCCTCACAAGGTGGTTGTTGTGCGGATTGAGGAGGGAGGGAAAAGATGTGAAAGGCCGCTTTGGGTCCCCGATCAGTAGGGTTGCCCACCTCCAGGTACTAGCTGGAGATCTCCTGCTATTACAGCTGATCTCCAACCCATAGAGATCAGTTCCCCTGGAGAAAATGGCCACTTTGGCAATTGGACTCTATGGCATTGAAGTCCCTCCCCTCCCCAAACCCCTCCCTCCTCAGGCTCCACACCAATAATATCCCACCAGTGGCGAAGAGGGACCTGGCAACCCTACCTATCAAGGACAAAAGCAGTATACAAAAATAATAATAATAATAAAAGCTGTCATTCTGGGAGATCTCCAGGCTTGATCTAGAGGTTGGGAACCCTGTTGGTTTTCTTGATGTAGCCAAACTGTGTAGGGAATTTGTCCAGGGCGGGCACCTGATTTCCCTCTATCTCTGGTGATACCTGTGACCCCATGGGGACGAATCAAGGCCCATAAAGACGCTAAGAAGTCAAGGGGACAATGGATGCAAATATGAATTTACTGTTTGTGGTAGTAGGGAGAAATGTCTCTTTTGGGAGAGGGGGGTCTGCCAAGCTGGGGATGTTCGGTTGGGCATTTGTGCTGTGGTTTTAAGGCCATGTGATGCACACCCATAAATACCAGCATCCGTTCCGGCTTCTCCACCTCCGACCCCCTTCCCCAGGCGCATGGACGAAGGTTTTAAGTTTCCAGCTGACATCGCAAGTGCTCCGTAGCTGCGTTGCTGCCAGAGATGCGTTTGCAACGTGTTTGATGGGCTCTGGCATTTCTCCCGGGCTCAGATGGCACAAAATGCCCGTAACCCCAAAACGCACGCAGATGCAGGCCCGTACTTTCAAAGGCCTGCCACACACGCACGCACAGGCAGCTTTTTGGACGAGCCAGTTTTGGAAGGGGATTTTTTAAATCTCTCCTTGGCACGCTGCTGGGTGCAAAATAAATGCCTTTGAACCTTCCTCAAGAACGGGGCAGGGAAGTGTGGAGAGAGACTTTATAATATGCTGTTAATGGGGACGGGAGAGGGGGCGGGAGGAAGTGCTTCAAGGATGCTGGAACTGGGGTGGGGGTGATGGTGGGGTGGGGGTGGGATCCAGAATCTTCTACGACGTGCCACTTTCAGCTCCTCGGGAAACCCTGCCATGTTTTCTCTTACATCAGAAAGCGCTTTTTGCTAAATTCGACCCAATTTCTACCCAGAACGTTGTGTGTGTTTTTTAAAAAATGAAAGAAAAATACAGTGAGGGAGGATAAAGGTTTAAGAAATTATTTCTTAGCCCTTATAGGCTTTTTTTTTTTAAATCACATTTGATGCTGACAACGCCTTTTTTAAAAAGCAAGTTGTGCGGATGGTATTAAAACAGAAGGCTTTAAAGGTCTGTTTGTTTCAATGATGAGAGATCAGCTCATGTATGAGAAGGCAGGATCCCCCTGAGAGCCAAATTTCACTCAGATCCCACTTCTGTTAAGGATTTAGGGTTGCCAACCTCCAGGTACTAGCCTTCTATCTCCTGCTATCACAACTAATCTCCAGCCGATAGAGATCAGTTTCCCTGGAGAAAATGGCCACTTTGGCAATTGGACTCTATGGCATTGGTCCCTCCCCTCCCCAAACCCCACCCTCCTCAGGCTGCACCCCAAAAATCTACCGCCGGTAGGGAAGAGGGACCTGGCAACCCTATAAGGATTTGATGTGAGGTTCTGGACATGCCGGATCATTGTCTGGTAGACCCTCATCCCCCAGTCCTTAAAATGGGGGCAAAATAGTACCATTTAAGCACTTGCTCTCAATCTCATAGTCTTTCCAACAGCCCTGTATGGTAGGCCAGTGTTATTGTCTCCGCTTTGCCGATTGGAGTGTTGAGGTTGAGTGTCTTGCCAAAGACTACATTGTGAGTTTGTGGCAGAAGCAGGATTTGAACCAGGGAGTTCCCAGATCACGGCTCATCCTCTTAGGCACAGTAAGCTCCTAGTACTGACCCAGCATAATGACTTTGCCAGGACAAAACATATCCCAGACTGAGAAGCAAGTATGTAAAGCACAGAGCTGCATGGACACCCCAGACTAAAATTAATGTTCTGTGTCAGGGGGATGCAAATTCTGTGCCGGGAAGTGCTGAATTCTAAGCCCCGTGTAAATAGATGCACGTTTGCTCTTTCTGTGTATGTCTCTAGTCTATACAACTATGGGATCAATCCTAAGCAGGTCTACTCAGGACGAATTCCCATGTTAATAAATGGGGCTTCCTCCCAGGAAAATATCCTTAGGTTTGCAGCCATCACGTTGCTAATGTACAAAGTTTATTCTTAAGGTACAAAGAGTCTTGGGCCCCCTAAAAGAACAACAATCACGTGAAGATTTATTTTTTACTTACCGTATTGTAATACAATAATGGGGAGCATTTCTGATTGTTCTTGCAATCCTTTATAACACTGGTTCCCAACCAGGGGTCCATGGACCCCCAGGGGTCCGCGAGAACTAAATTAAGGTCCGCGAAACAAAGTTATAAACCCATAATAAATTAATATTTTAAATTAAAAGTTTTCTATTATAAAAAATATATTCAAATATTATTCTAAGTTTAATGTTTAACTAACAGTTATGATTAAAGTTTAATTTAAAATTCTCAGAATTTTTATTTTGAACCTTGGGGTCCCTGCACCAAACAAAAAAGTCCTAGTGGTCCCTGGTCTTTATAACAACCCTGTAAAGCAGATCAGTGCTATTATTCCCATAATTAGGGTTGCCAGGTCCCGCTTTGCAACCAGCAGGAGGTTTTTGGGGCGGAGCCTGAGGAGGGCAAGGTTTGGGGAGGGGAGGGACTTCAATGCCATAGAGTCCAATGGCCAAAGCGGCCATTTTCTCCAGGCGGACGGATCTGTCGGTTGGAGATCAGCTGTAATAGCAGGAGATCTCCAGCTTGTACCTGGAGGTTGGCAACCCAACCCATCATGCAAAGCAGAAGGCTTATCTTGCTGCAAATCTTTGCAACAGCCCTGTAAGGTAGGCCAATGTTATCCTTCTGTTGCAGGCGAGGCTGAGAGATTGCAGTACACCTAAGCCTGTCGAGCAAGTCCTGGTCGCAGGCAATATTTGAACCTGGGACTTCTCCGTTTGTAGTTCATCCACTTAACCCGTTTCCCGCGATGCGTGAAGGGCAGCCTCCGCTGGCTGACGTACGTACGCAGCTGCAGAGCAGAAAAACAGTGAGCAGGGGAATCAAGCGGCAGTGAAGCACAAGAGGTCTAGCCCGTGAGATTTCTACGCAAAGCTGAATCAGACGCACACTGATCCTTCACAGCAGAAGTGTGTGTGTGGGGGGCGCGATAACGCAGCCTTGTTCAGCTAATTTAACACCTGTACTTTGAGAGGAAACCATTATCGCGACCGAGGCGTAATTGCATAGGCTGGAACTTCCGGATAAATTCTAAATCAGCTGTTTCACGCTGGAATCTCCCTTTTTGGCTCTGCCATAACATATTCTTGTTTTTTTCCAAAACAGGCATTGCAGGAAGTCCTGTTAGTCCAAAATAAAAAAAAACGACGACTCATGGAATAACTTTTATTAATTAGGAGCAACCCAAACCAATATTTTAATATAATTAATAAAAGGTATCCCATGGCTTTTGTGTTCTTGTAGAGTAGCAACTGGTGTGAAATCTGTGTCAGTCATCTCTCTCTGGCGTGCCCTAGGGTTGCCAACCTCCAGGCGGTGGCTGGCGATCTCCTGCTATCACAGCTGATCTCCAGCCGACAGAGATCAGTTCCCCTTGAGAAAATGGCCGCTTTGGCAATTGGACTCTATGGCACTGAAGCCCCTCCCCAAACCCCGCCCTCCTCAGGCTCCTCCCCAAAAATGACCCTGGTGGTCCCATCCAATTCTATGATTCTTCCTCTCTGCAGTGGCTTTGAGCAGCCGAAAGGCAGCTTAAGAGGGCCTTCGGATAGTGCTGTCCGGCCAAGCAACCAGTGTGCGGGCAGAGGACCATCTTTTCCACGCAAGCACGCAACTGGCTGTGAGATTCATCCTAAGCGTCTCAGTGCCGTGGCAATCTTTTAAACAAACAACCAGGCTTCTAGCCCTCATGGGTGCCCACGATGAGCCTGAACGAGTGAGCTGCGGCTGGTGAAATCTCCAGAGCCGAACGGGCTTGCTACGATTGCTCGTTGTCAGGGCCAGGACTCTTTGCTCCTCTCCCTGGCTGGCAGGAACCGAATAAATTAAAGCATGATGCAAGCGTTCTAAATTACCGCCGCTGGAATCCAGGTTCCTTTTTTTCCTCGAGGCACAATTTGGCAGTAATTATTATTTTGAGTAAACACACACACACACACACACCGAACTGGTTGTCTTGATATTGGCTAACAGGCAGAGACTCAACTGGATTTATCTCACCTGCATCATTTTGGATTCCATCCCCATCACGACGATCTGGTTATGTTTTCATCCTGCCCTTCCTCCAGTGATCTCATGGCAGTATACTTGGTTTTATCTTCTCAACCAGCCTAAGTTAGGCTCTGAGCGAGACCGGGCTGCGAGGCCAGGCGGTGAACTTCAGGTCTGAGTGGGAATTTGAACCCAGGTCTACCTGCTCAACATCCGGGATTTACCACACTGGCTCTCAAGGAATATTGCCAGCTGAGATCTAGTGTGGTGTGGTTAGAATGTCAGACTAGGATCTGGGGGATCCAACTCTCCACGCTGCCACGGAAACTTGCTGGGTGACGGGTCCCTCGCTGCCATCCCAACCTACCTCACAGGGTTATGGTGAGGATCAAATAGAGAAGAGACCATGTAAGCAACTTTGTGTCCCCACGGAGCAGAAGGGTGAGATATAAATAAATAATTGCAGTGGTCAGGAAGGCTGAGCAGGGGTCAGACTACAGTATAAATAAGGATCCATAATGAGGGAAGTGGGACTGAGACGTTTTGGCACAGAAATGAACCAAGAACAGGGGTGGAGGTAGATGTAGAGCCAGCATGGTGTAGTGGTTAAGAGCGGTGGTTTGGAGCGGTGGACTCTGGACTGGAAAACCGGGTTTGATTCCCCACTCCTCCACATGTGTGGCGGAGGCTAATCTGGTGAACTGGATTTGTTTCCCCACTCCTCCACATGAAGCCAGCTGGGTGACCTTGGGCAAGTCACACTCTCTCAGCCCCACCTACCTCACAGGGTGTCTGTTGTGGGGAGGGGAAGGGAAGGTGATTGTAAGCCGGTTTGAGTCTCCCTTAGGTGGTAGAGAAGGCATATAAAAACCAACTCTTCTTCTTCATTTGGCTCCACTTGCTCCTGGCTTCCAGCGCCTCTCGAGGAAGTATCCCACCAGGAATTTTCCCAGTAAATTCAAGGACCAATCTGCCCCGATCTTAAACTATACAATGAATTTCCTGCATTGTGCAAGGGGTTGGTCTGGTTGGCGGTCCCTTCCAACTCTATGATTCTATGATCCGTCATCATGCAAACCCAGAATGCCGAGTGTTAGGAACAGATAAGATGTTGGCTTACATTTTAGGAGACCTGTCTTGGGAGGTATTACTTCTGTCCAAGTATTCCAACAGGGTCAGAGCAGCAAGTTTTGCCCCAAGCGCATTTCTAAGTTTCCTTTCAATGACCCCGACTAGAAATATAAGGCTGTCCTTGAAGAGTTAAGACTCTTGGCCCGTGCTCTTCTAACCAACCTATCACCTCTCTCCCCTTTCTTCATGTGCAGCTCACCTTTCCCAATGCCTCCCTCGCCCCTGGAAGAACGGATCGGCGTGTTGCAGCGACCCAAGACCTTGGCCCTGCGCCTCAACCACAGCTTCTCCAACAACGGTGGCGGCGAGAAGCAGCCGCCGCGGCAGTCTCCGGTCCGCAAGCCGCCGGGCCAGGCCTCGCCAGCCCCGAAGGGACCCAGCGAAGAGGCCCTCAAGACTGTTCTGCAGCCCAACCAATCCCACCCCGTTGACCTCAAGTTATCGGCGGGGGGGACGCAAGGCCGGGCGCCGGAGAGGAACCCTTCCCTGCAGCTGGGCCCCCCGCTGAAGGTCTTTCTGCCCCAGTCCAAGCTGAAGAAACGGTGCTTCAAGGAGAACTCCAAGCCGGTGCTGGACACCTCGGCCAGCTCCTCCTGCCTCTCCAGCCCCGCGAGCACCATGCACCCCTTGAAATGCGGCTGCCGGGGCTGCTGGCGGCTGGTGCGCTGCGACGACGCCAACCCCAAGTCCGGCCTGCGCTCTCTGGGCTGCCTCTCCTGCCGCTCCAGCCTGCGCTCCTTGAGCTGCTCCAGCCCGCCGTCGGTCAAGAAGCTGGGCTGCCTGCCCTGTGCCCCAGCGGCGGCCCTGCGGTCCCTGGCGTGCCTGGCCTGCAACCCCTCGGTCACGTCGGTCAGCTCCTCCTGCAGCTTCTGCAGCAGCGACCCCATCGTGGCCTATGACCCCCGGGGCGGGCCCTCGCCGGCCCCCAGCTGCTATGGCGGGGACGATGACGACGACTACAGCGTCCGCACCATCTGGCCGGACGAGCTGGCCAAGAAGATGACCAAGTCGCGGGCCCAGCAGCAGCCGTCCCCCCTAATCCTGGACTGCCGGAACCTGATGGAGTTCACCAAGAGCCACCTGCAGGGCGCCATGCACTTTGGAGCGGCGGATGCTGCGGGGCGGCGGCGCCTCCAGCAGGGCAAGCTGGCCATGCTGGATTTCATCTCCTCCCGGGGGGTCGGCGACGGCAGGGACTCCTCGCTGCAGCGCCTCTGGCCCAAGGAGCAGAACGGCTGCGCCGGCGCAGAGACGCAGACTCTGACTCTCCCCAAACCCAGCAAACCCCAGCAGTCCTCCCCGAATCTACATCTGGTCTTGGACCTGGTCAACAAAGACGGACAGGAGGGGACGGGTAGGAGAGGTAAGCAAGGGTTCACAGAATCATAGAGTTGGAAGGGACCGCCAGGGTCATCTAGTCCAACCCCCCCTGCACAATGCAGAAAATTCTAAACTACCTCCCCCCCACACACACCCCCAGTGACCAGAAGATGGCCAAGGTGCCCTCCCTCTCATCATCTGCCTAAGAGGTCATAGAATCTGCATTGCTGACAGATGGCCATCCAGCCTCTTCTTTTCTGCTGTTAGAGGGTGGAAGCCTTAGACCTTGGTGATGGATCACAAAAGGACCGGTCTCTGGCTTTCGGGCTGCACCCCCAGTGGCCCAGCTGCCCTCACCCCTTAGAATAGAATCATAGAATCATAGAGTTGGAAGGGACCACCAGGGTCATCAAGTCCAACTCCCCTGCCCAATGCAGGAAATTCACAACTACCTTCCCCCCCACACCTAGTGACCAGAAGATGGCCAAGATGCCCTCCCTCTCATCGTCTGCCTAAGAGCTCATAGAATCTGCATTGCTGACAGATGGCCATCCAGCCTCTTCTTAAAAACCTCCAGGGAAGGAGAGTATACCACCTCCCGAGGAAGCCTGTTCCACTGAGGAACCACTCTAACTGTTAGAAAATTCTTCCTAATGTCTAGATGGAAACTCTTTTGATTTAATTTCAACCCGTTGTTTTCTGGGGCAACAGAAAACAACTCTGCACCATCCTCTCCATGACAGCCCTTCAAGTACTTGAAGATAGTTATCATATCCCCTCTCAGTCTTCTCCTTTTCAGGCTAAACATACCCAGGGGTTGGGGAAGGGCTGTGGCTCAGTGGTAGAGCATCTGCTTGGCATGCGGAAGGTCCCAGGTTCAATCCCCGGCATCTCCAGTTAAAAGGACTAGGCAAGTAGGTGAGATCCTGGAGAGCTGCTGCCGGTCTGAGTAGACAATACTGACTTTGATGGACCTTGATGGTCTGATTCAGTATAAGGCAGCTTCATGTGTTCATGTGTACTGGGGTGGGGAAGCAGGGGTGGGAAGCGGGCGAGGTGGCGGTGTGACCTCTGGTGGGTTAGGATCAATACAAGCTGAGCTGGGGCCTGTGTCTCCCTTACGTGAGATGCGATGACGTTTGTTAGCTCGGATGACCTCGAGGGAGAATTAAAAGACAGAAGATAAAGCCTCTAGAGGGTGACGTTGCCTCTGATCTTGGAACCTCCATGAACAGAGGCAGTATACCTCTGAGAACCAGCAGAGAGGTGTAGCCTGCATGTTGTCCGGTGGGTTTTTTGGAGCATCCAGCTGGCCCCTGTCAGAAGCAGGAAGCTGGACAATGTGAACCCTTGGTCCAATCCATTGCGGCTCTAGTAATAGTGTTATTACTCACCATTCTCCCCAGTGGGGACCCAAAGTGGCTTATATCATTCTCCTCTATCTTCACAACAACCCTGGGAGGTAGGTTTGACTGAGTGACTGGCCCAAAGTCACCCAGCAAGCTTCCATGACAAAGTAGGGATTAAAACCTGGGTCTCCCAGATCCTAGTCTGACATGGTAACCACTACACTACGCTGGACAATTCACAGAGGATAGGCTTATATTGACTGCTGTGATATCTAATTGGAATCTCCATGCACAGAAGCAGTCTACCTTTCAATACTAAACATTGGGGACACAAAAAGGGATCCCTGTTTCCTTGATGTCTTGCTGGCGGGCTCCATGTAGGGTTGCCAGGTCCCTCTTCACCACTGGTGGGAGGTTTTTGGGGCAGAGCCTGAGGAGGGCGGGGTTTGGGGAGGTGAAGGACTTCAATGCCATAGAGTCCAATTGCCAAAGCGGCCCTTTTCTCCAGGGGAACTGATCTCTGTCGGCTGGAGATCAGTTGTAATAGCAGATCTCCAGCTAGTACCTGGAGGCTGGCAACCCTAGCTCCCTGGCTGTCCTCCGTTGGAAACAGGGCGCTGGAGCAGAGAAACGTTTGGTCCAGACCAGCAGGACATCACCATTGTCAGGAGAGAGCAGAAAGGCACCCGAGTGGAGGGAAACACCGAAAGCAAAATAGTATTTTTCCCAAGCGTGTTTGTCAAACCAAGTTACATTCTGAAAATCTAGGACATTTGGGGTTAACGCTTCTCCCTTCTTCTTTCGGTGACCTCATCCCAACTGGGTGACCAGATGGCAAGAGGAGGGGGAGGAGGAGGGGCAAATTTCACCACCCCCAGCTCAGCCCCCCCCCTTTAGCACCTGCTCAGAACCTATTGAACCGAAAGAAACTCTGCCCAGCTGGGACCGTGACATCATCTCTTTGACCTTCTTGCACAGTTCGGGGACCCCCCCCCTCCCTGGTTCCTTTTCCCCTCCCCACCCCTACCTAGAACTTAGAGTCACAAGGGGTTAGGGTGTCATTTTACCTAGCAGATGTTTCGGGGCAGGGAAACGGAGGGCCCGGCCCTGCCAGCGTCTGCAAGCAGCTAAGGAAATGTTCCAAAACAAAAAATTTGGCCGAGACCGCAGCAAGTTAGAGGGGAGCGGAAGAAAGGGGGACGAGAACAAGCGACACAAAACAGGAACTGTTCTTGCGTAAAGGAGCAGCTTTGGAAATACACAGTTGCCTTTGGCAGGGAATAGGGTTGCCAACCGCCAGGTACTAGCGGGAGATCTGCTATTACAACTGATCTCCAGCCGACAGAGATCAGTCCACCTGGAGAAGATGGCTGCTTTGGCAATTGGACTCTATGGCATTGAGTCCCCTCCCCAAACCCTGCCCTCCTCAGGCTCTGCCCCCAAAACCTCCCGCCGGTGGCGAAGAGGGACCTGACAACCTTAGCAGGGAAGATCACTAGTTCTCTGTTGACTAAGGCTGCCCAACTCCAGGTGGGGCCTGCAGTTCTCCTGGAAATATTACGGATCTCCAGACTACAGAGATGAGTTCCCCTGGATTAAAAAAGGCACGTTCAGAAGGCTGACTCTATGGCATTGCATCCCGGCTGATCTCCCAGCGTGGTGTAGTGGTTAAGAGCGGTGGTTTGGAGCAGTGGACTCTGATGTGGAGAACCGGGTTTGATTCCCCACCCCTCCACATGAGCGGCGGAGGCTAATCTGGAGAATAGGGATGGTTTCCCCTCTCCTACCCATGAAGCCAAAATTTTTTACAGTAAGAGTTCTCAGTGGAATGGGCTGCCTAGGGAGGTGGCGAGCTCCCCCTCACTGGCAGTCTTTAAGCAGGGGCTGGACAAACATTTGTCAGGGATGCTCTAGGCTGATCCTGCATCGAGCAGGGGTTGATGGCCCATATGGCCCCTTCCAACGCTATGATATATGATTCTTGTAGGAGGGAACGGATCTGCCAGATCCAGCCCGTCTTCTTTTATTTCTTAAAGCTAGCTCCTACTTCAAGGAGCGCACACTTTCGCTCTCTGTCTTTCCCCTGTGCAAAATAATCGCTTGCATTTCTACCAGCAGTCTGAACCGGATAAACCAGTCGTGTCTGCAGGTTTACTGGGATTGCCTGGGCTGAGGATGGTAATTGCTTTGGCCTGAATACGCCCCCATGCTACGACACTGGTTTTTGCAAGGAAGCCCAGGGGGTGGTTTTTGCCAGAATTCTGGCATGGTTATTTCCCCCCCTTCCCCACCCCACCTCCAGTCCTCTGAACCCTACAAACACTGAGCTGTTTTCATTGCTATGGGTGACATGGGGGAGCTAGAGTGGTGCAGCGGTTAGAGTGTTGGACTAGGATCCGGCAGACCCAGGTTCGAATCCCCACTCTGCTGCGGAAGCTTTCTGGGTGACCTTGGTCCAGTCTTACCCTAACCTACCTAACAGGGTTGTTGAGAGGATAAAATGCAAGATAGGAGACAGATGTAAGTTGCTTTGGGCTCCCCCGTGCGGGAAAAGGTGGGGTACAAACGAAGTAAGTAAATAAATACAATTTAGCCCAAAGGTGTATGGTGCTTTTGGGGTTGAGGAAGTATAGATTTAGAAGTAGCAGTTTTGGAACAGCAAAGGTGTAGTGTAGCAGCCAGAGGCTGAGCCATAAAGCAGCAAGTGCCCAGTTCAAATCCTGCCTCTCCCATGCATGCATGCCTTAAGCCAGGGGTGTCAAACATAAGGCCCGTGGGGCGGATCCAGCCCCTTGAGAGCTCTTATCCGGCCCATGAGCCAGCCGAGGCAGACACATACCCCCTCCCAGCATGGTATAGTGGTCAAGAGCGATGGTTTGGAGTGGTGGACTCTGATCTGGTGAACTGGGTTGGTTTCCCTACTCGTACACACGAAGCCAGCTGGGTGACCTTGGGCTAGTCACAGTTCTCATAGCGCTCTCTCAGCCCTACCTGTCTCACAGGGTGTCTGTTGTGGGAGGGGAAGGGAAGGTACTTGTAAGCTGGTTTGATTCTCCTTGAAGTGGTATAAAAAGTCGGCATATAAAAACCAACTCTACTTCTTCTCCCGATCTGGGCTGGCAAGGCATGACCCAGCCCGACCAAGCGGCGTTTATGTCATATCTGGCCCTCGTCACAAATTAGTTCGACACCCCTGCCTTAAGCCCTCCTGCCTTCATCAATAGGACAATGATGTCGGCCTCCCTTACAAGGTTGCTTGAGGGTTTTATGGTTACAACACCTTGGAGACCAACAAGATTTTCAGGGTCTGACGGAGGGAGCTTTAATTCTCAAAAGCTTGTACCCTGAAAACCCTGTTGGTCTCTACGCGCTGCTGGACTTGAATCTAGCGGTTCTACTGCAGACCAACACAGCTACCCTCCGAAACCATCTTGAGGGTTTTATTATGCATGCTAATGTAGACAGCTGGCATGGTGTAGCATTTAGAGTGTCAGAGACCCAGGTTCGAATCCCCACTCTGCCATGAAAGCTCACTGGGTGATCTTGGGCTAGGGCTGCCAGGTCCCTCTTCACCACTGGCGGGAGGTTTTGGGGCGGAGCCTGGGGAGGGGAGGGACTTCAATGCCATAGAGTCCAATTGCCAAAGCGGCCATTTTCTTCAGGGGAACTGATCTCTATCGGCTGGATATCAGTTGTAATAGTGGGAGATCTCCAGCTACTACCTGGAGGTTAGCAACCCTACCTTGGGCCAGTCATGCCAGACTCACGAACCGAACCTTGGGCCAGACTCACGAACCGAACCTACCTCACAGGGTGGTTGTTGTGGGGATGAAGCAGAAGAGGGGAGAAGGATGTTCTGAATTGCTTTGGGTCCTGCACTGGGGTGAAAAGTGGAGTGCAGATCTCTAAATAAACCTGTGTGGCTTGAACACTCAAAATGCGGCCTGTGAAACGCTGACTTCTATTTCGACCGCAGGCAGCCTGGTGACGCCGGAGATCGCGGACGGGCAGGACGATTTGGGCCCGCCGCTCACGCCGGACCTGGAGAACGCGGAGCTGAGCCCCATCCTGCCCTTCCTGTTCCTGGGCAACGAAAGAGACGCGCAGGACCTGGAGCGGATGCTGAGCCTCAACGTGGGCCACGTCCTCAACGTCACCACCCACCTGCCCCTCTACCACGCCGAGAGCGGGCGCCTCCGCTACAAGCGCCTGCCAGCCACTGACAACAGCCGCCAGGACTTGCGCCAGTACTTCGAGGAGGCCTTTGAATTCATTGGTACGGCCTGCTTGGGGGTCGGCAAGCCGGGGTGGGGGGGTCACAGCTGGGTAGAGGCCAACCACACGAATTCCAGGGAGGCCCAGGTTCAAACCCCTGCTCTGTCTAGGGCTGCCGGGTCCCTCTTTGCCATTGGCAGGAGGTTTTTGGGGTGGAGCCTGAGAAGGGCAGGGTTTGGGGAGGGGAGGGACTTCAATGCCATAGAATCCAATTGCCAAAGCAGCCATTAACCCTGCCCCGTTTCTCCCTCCCGCTCCTGCAGAGGAGGCTCACCAGAGTGGCAAAGGCGTCCTCATCCACTGCCAGGCGGGCGTCTCGCGCTCGGCCACCATCGTCATCGCCTACCTGATGAAGCACACGCTGATGACCATGGGCGACGCCTACAAGTACGTCAAGGGCCGGCGCCCCGTCATCTCCCCCAACCTCAACTTCATGGGCCAACTGCTGGAGTTCGAAACGGACCTCAACGCCGGCATCACGCCCCGTATCCTCACCCCCAAGCTGGCCGGGGTGGAGACCGAGGTGTGAGCAAGACGGGCCGCCGTCAATCTCAGGACCTGGGAGGGTGGGTCGTGCAATAAGGGACCGACGGACAGCGCGGGGACGGAGGCCGGGCCCACCAAAGCCAGGCGCACGGGTTGTGGGGTGTGTGGGTCGGGGGGGCCCACAGCTGCTGGACAAGATCCCTCAGAACACCAAGATGAACTTCATCTGCCTTCAGGCCCCGCTGACTCACAAGTGCTCCAAGTACGACAAAAGTCGGTCTCCGTAGGCCTGGCTTCAGCTTGGCAGGACACCTCCTTTCTATGGCCGGTGTCGGCTTCTCGGAACTTTCTTACCCGGGGTCAGGATGGGGAACGGGTGGGGTTTGTGTGTGGGTGTGTGATGCTTCTGGGCTTAATTTATTGGGTTGGGGAGTGTGTGTGTGTGTGTGTAATTTTGGGGGAACTCTGTCCCTTTCCCCCCTCTCCCTTTCATCGAGATGCTGCTTTCCCCCCCCATTTCGACCCTTTTGGAGAAAGAACGGAGGGGGCAGAGCCCCTCTAATGATTCAGATGTGCTTGTAACAGGGAGCGATGCCATCGCCTTTCTCCATTTATCAGCTTTTAATGCTCAGGACTGCAGAATCTCTTCTGGATACAAATTTTCGTGTGGAAGGAGGAGAGGATTTTGGGGAGGGGGATGCAACCTATAACACCTTTCCCCACTTCTTGCCTAGTGGGGACGGGACCTCATACCTTATTTATTTATTGGAACTGCACTGCTGGGTTTTTTTTTTATTTTGAGGTTCGTTTATACCCACCAACCTATTGATAATATTGGGGTGGAATAAGATGGGGAGGCACCGGGCATCTCTTTCCTCTGTCCCTCCCATAAGAGTTTAGATGCTTCCCTCTGTCCCTCTTCTCAGGACAATATAGTATATGGATGAGTCTTCCACTTTTAAGGCCATGGGGTAGGAACACTGGAACTCTTTTTGGGGTGGGGGGACAGGAGTAAGGAAAGATCTCCCTCCTCTAGGGTTTACTCTGGATTTCCTGGAGCAAAGATCCTGGGGAATCCAGTATGGGGGGGGGGGTGTCTTTCTAATTGATCTTGAGATGCAATATACTTGTATGTTTTGGGGGTGGATTTTCGCTGTTTTGTTCCTTGCCGCCTGGTGCTGGAAGGCCAGGGTATGTTTGTATGTGTGTGTCATCAGTTGGCCTGGTTCCCTCGTTTTTGTTAGTCTTCCGGGCATTCCTGCTGTTCCCCCTTGTGGCATTTGAACCCATCACCAGCAATTACTTCTGGAAGGGCAGGGGTGGTGCTTGTGTATGGAATTGGTGCGTCGGGGTGTGTGTGTGTACAGGCAGACCTCATCAAACACTGCCAAAATGGAGGCATCTCCGCCCACAGCTGTGAGACAGCATGGAGGACAGGGGGTCCCTTCCCACAGGAAAAAGTACTACCCGTTGATCAGGATTATCATGTGCCCGTTTCCCCCCACCCCCCATTGTCAGATTTGGGAGGTGTTCCCATCATTCTTCCAAGCGGCCCCTAAGAGTTCTACCCGCAAGCTTTAGCATCAACTCTGAATCTCAGCAAACTAGCATTCCCCGCCAGTGGCGGGCCTACATTTTTGGGACCCTGAAGCTTGAACTGTTAAGGCCCCCCCCCTTGCAACCAGCAACAATAGGGCAACATCCAACGAGGTCCAAAGGGCCTTGCTGCCCTTGCAAGGACCCTGAGGCCCAAATGGCAGAGAACAGGGTGGTGGGGTGGAGTCCTTGAAAATGGGCCATACAGTGAGCCCCTTCCCACCAGCAACAAGGTCTGGGTAACCGCTGATATCTTCTTCAGTGGGGTTGCTCTGTGGCAGATGTATTGGTTCATTCTCTAATAGAGAGGTAGAAGGTCATCAGAGGGGTTCGTTAGGATAAAGAGGTGAAAATCTGTTTTTTGGTGTTAAGATGCACAAGCGCGACGAGTGCAGCCTGAATTGAGAATTTCAGATGTGTTTTTATGGTTCCGATTGGCTCTAGCCTAAGGGCTGAGCTATAGAACTATGAAGCCGTGCACCAACGAAGGATTTGAGGATCCAGCTGCCAAAATGTAGGCTAGGAATAGATTCTGGGGAGCTCAGCAAGCCCTTACAGCTGGGGGTTTGGGCGCTGCAAGTCCCCGAGAAAATTTTGAACTTTGACCAATTACAGAGATATTTTGAGGCCATATGAAATGGGTATTAGAGCATATCCTAAGGTCAATATTAAGTACAACCCATTGGCTTATGATCCTATCACTAAAACAGCCTTATTTTAATAACAAACACTTTAAAATACTCCATCGATTTGGTTGAAAAATTCACTCATTAAAAAAAAATATTGCTTCATGGCCCCTCCGGAATTAAGAGCCCTGAAGCTTCAGCTTCATTAGTTTCATAGTAGATCCGCCTCTGTTCTCCAGCCTGGAAAATGTACAGTTGCATCAGGAGGTGATTCCATAGGGTAGCCGGTACTTCCAAGAAGCTAGCCTGTCCTGACCCCCACCCAGATGAGAGGGTGTTTGCCGGAGTCAGTTTGACAACACGCAATTGTGTAAATCAGTTGTGATAAGATTCCCTGATGTGCACCCTGATTAATCTGGGGCCACGTCTGAAAAGACCGTTGTTACAAAAGGCCACAAAGATGCATTTACAAATAATCCTCCCTGCAGCCATCATAGGAAAGCTGGATTTCTCTCCAACCCTGCCCACTCACTTGACGCTGGTCTTCAAAATCCCTGTTGTAAACAGTTGAGCATGGGCTGTGGGTGGGGAGACACCTATAATTATATAATTCAGTTCCAAAAGTAGATGGTGGGGAAAGTGAAGGGCTGGATTTGTTCTGCTAATATCAGTGCCAGAGGCAGGAAGGAAAGCATCCCCATTTATGGAACAGGAAAAAAAAATTATGGCTGTCTCAGGCACGCACACATCTCAGCAGAGGGAAATCTCCACACTTGTCTTTTTGAAAGTGAGAAATATGGACATTTTGATCATACCCAGCCTTGCTAATAGGGAAGGGCTGTGGCTCAGTGGTAGAGCATCTGCTTGGCATGCAGAAGGTCTTAGGTTTGATCCCTGGCATCTCCAGTTAAAGGGACTAGGCAAGGAGGTGATGTGAAAGACTTTCTCTGCCCAAGACCCTGGAGAGCCTCTGCCAGCCTGAGCAGACAATACTGACTTTGATGGACCAAGGGTCTGATTCAGTAGAAGGCAGCTTCATGTGTTGCTTGCACAATATATGCACCACGACAAAACATTTGTGGGGTTGGTTCCGGACTAGTGTTTCCATGGATGCAATAACGTCCTGACTCATGCTCCTGTGGATACAGTAACTTCCACTCTCAGCATCGGATTTTGCTGCCTCCCCCATTTTGTGGCAACCCCAAATGTCCCCCCCCCCATCCTGTTCCTGGGGAAATAGAAATATACTATTGTCCCCCAGGAATAGTATTTCGGGGCCGTTTGTGGAAGAGGTCAGCCTGAAAAATCATTAGCGTTGTTAAGCGAAATTCCCTTTACTCCTTTTCTCCCTGAACTCCCAACAGTTTGCAGAGAAATTTTTTTGATCAAAGAGAAAAGGGGGGGAAAGGGCAGGTTTTTCAGAATTCCACTCTGTACGTTCTCAGAGGGAGGCTGTGTCTTTCTAAACCTCCCAGTCCTCCTACTAGAGCACCACCCTGTGGTGTGTAAAAACACAACGGCAAGGGCTGAAGTTGCAAAAAGGGGCGTTGATTTTTCATCAAAGAGAAATCCCTCTTTTAAAAAAGAATGAGTGCACTCAATGGCTCTGTCTAAAAAAAAAAATGTGGAGAAAAAAGAAATTCCCCTCCCAATAAACAACACCCCCCCCCCCCGGGTATTGTCATCCTTTCCTGGGAGATCAGAAGCAGCGAAAGTTTCCCTTCTCTTAGCAGACTCCTCTCAGGAGATAACCACTCAAGTGGCCAAATTTTGCCTCCGGTCTAGTGGGATTCGTAAGCGGCTGACTGAAAACCTTTCCCCATAGAACGGGTGGGGAACATCGGGGTCAGTTTAAGGCCCATGGAATCATTTGGCCTGGCCCTTCGTGGGTCCTGGCAGATCTCTCAGAAGGATCTAAGACTGGTGATCCACCCCCTCCCGTGTACAGGAATAGCCTCTGTTCAAGGCAGATGTGAGTTTGTTTTGCCGAGAAAAGGAACATTTTGCCCCCTTTGCAGAAGAGTCGTTAGCTATGGAGCTGCTAGGACTGCCCAAGAAACTAATTTTTAAGTTGATAATTTTGTATGGCCTGCGAATGATGTTATAAATATCCAAATGGCCCTTGGCGGAAAAAAGGTTCCCCACCCCTGCCATAGAAGATCTTTCCTCCTCTTCCTCAAATCATCCCTCCCAGAATCATCACTTTTATTATTTTATTCAGAGCTGCTATTGTATCGAAATAAAATTTGATTGAACGAACAACAACCCATTAACATAAAACAAGTATGCTCTGCAAGCAAATTTCCTTGCACCCATGGTGACGCTAGCCGGGATCCAGACTTTGGTGTGTCCTCATGTTCTCTGCCACCGTTTCAACTCAACGCCACCCCACACCAATTGGTGGCAGTTGCACAGCAATGTGCATACCATGGCTTCCCCTTTTCTTAAAAAAGATTTGTCCTTCAAATAACTGGAAACACCTTCCCCCCATGCAACTGGGCAGGAAGTAGATGCAGTCGGAACCCCGTCAGGGTTTTTCTTCCCCTTCCAGCCGTTTTTCTTTGGCTCTTGTCTTTGTTATTTATTGGGCCCACGTGACGGGCCTCCGGTGTAATTTATTAAACGTGATCTCTGTTTTGTAACAAGGTGGTCTTTCTCGGGGAGTGGGGACAGGCTGTGTGGGGGGGAAGAGGACGGGGACCAAAAAAAGTTGGGCACACAGGCAGAGCTACAGTAGGGTTGCCAACCTCCAAGTACTAGCGGACGATCTCCCGCTATTACAACTGATCTCCAGCCGATAGAGGTCAGTTCACCTCGAGAAAATGGCCGCTTTGGCCATTGGACTCTTATGGCGTTGAAGTCCCTCCCCTCCCCAAACCCTGGCCTCCTCAGGCTCCACCCCAAAAGCCTCCAGCCAGTGTCGAAGAGGGACCTGGCAACCCTAAGCTACAGGGACATCTCCACAGAAGCAGCAAGTGGATACAGAAATATGCTAGTGTCCGGTGGGTAGCCATGTTGATCTGCAGTGGCACTGCTAGATTTGTGTCAAGTAGCACCTCAGAGAGCTACAGCTTTTAAAAGCTGATACCCTGAAAACCTTGCCGGTCTCTTAAGGTGCTACTGGACTCATATCTAGAAATATACCAGAACATGTCCATGCATATCCCTTCATGACTGCCCAAGGGATGTAGGGGGGAAGATAACAGTTTGCAGCTGGCTTTAGTAATCTGTGCCAGATCACCGGCTAGTTGGTCAGCAGTTCTGTCTACACCTGCATTGGCAACCATGGGGCGTTTCCCAGATCACAACACCAAACGGACCATCACCATGCAAGAGCTCCATACTCGGACTGGAGCCCCTGTACAAGAACTTACAGAGCATCGCATCTAGGGACCTCATTTTGGTGCAGCATGGTTAACGCTGCAAAGCTATTATATTGGGAGCAGCATAAGAAGTGGTACATTTTGAACGAAACGTCTATGGACTGGATCTCATGGTTGTCTTCTGACAAGGACAATACTTTCCCACAGCAAAAGGAGCCCTGCCCCGGACTCATTGTCCTAAAGGAAAACTTCCTCCTTAGTGGAACATTCAAGCCACACCAAGCTGAGCTCCCTGTGTCTGGCTTGAAATTGTCTGTGAGCCTGGCTCGAAATCTCACCATCCATGCAAGACTGCTCTGATTGTCCCTAGGGTGAAGGATGCCTCCTGCTGGAAGCCAACAAGGATAGAGCAGCGGTTCCAAACTTTTTGGTATGGTGACCCACAAATCCAAATGTACTTGGTGTGGTGACCCATCCAGAGCCAACCCAAGGTGTTTTTGGTACCCTGGGCCAGTGTTTCCCAACCTGTGGCTCACACCTCTTTCCTCCTCTTGAGAGCCAGCTTGGTGTAGTGGTTAAGAGCGGTGGACTCTAATCTGGAGAACCAGGTTTGATTCCCCACTCCTCCACATGAACGGCAGACTAATCTGGTGAACCGGGTTGCTTTATCCACTCCTACACATGAAGCCTTCTGGGTGACATTGGGCTAGTCACCATTCTCTCAGCCCCACCTGCCTCACAAGGTGTCTGTTGTGGGGACGGGAAGGCGATTGCAAGCCACTTTGAGGTTCCTTAAAGGTAGAGAAAAGCAGAGTATAAAAACCAACTCTTCTTCTCTTGCTTTTCAGTGCACTGAATAGCGTCTACCAACTCTCCATCCTTTCCCCCTCTCTTCTTCCTCCTACCCTAGTTACTTCTTGCCAGACAGATTCCCTTCCCCATCATTGTTGAAAAGAGAGGTGGAAGGCAAGAATGTGAGAACTTGACAAGGAGAATAGAGAACAAATGATGCAAAAGGCAGGAGTAGCCATTAGGGACAGCCATCCTTCAGGGGCTTTGCAACCCACTTTTGGGTCCCCGACCCACAGGTTGGAAACCACTGAGGCAGAGGTGGTTAGAGATTTCAGCTCCACCAGAATCCAACCACCTAAGTCGATCTGCTTCTTAAGTCTCAAGTCCAGTAGCAGCTTAAAGACCAATGGGATTTCCAGAGGATAAGTGTATTAAATGCCATCAAGTCGCTTTGGACTTATGGCAACTCAGTGAATTCATGACCTCCAAAATGTCCTATCATTAACAGCCTAACTCAGGTTTTTGCAAACTGAGGGCCGTGGCTTCCTTGATGAAGTCCATCCATCTCATGTTGGGTCTTCCTCTTTTCCTGCTGCCTCTCACTTTTCCTAGCATTATTGTCTTTTCCAGTGAGTATCGTCTTCTCAGAATGTGACCAAAGTACAATAGCCTCAGTCTAGTCATTTTAGCTTCTAGGGACAGTACAGGCTTGATTCGATCTAGAACCCACTTATTTGTCTTTTTGGCAGTCCACGGAATTCATAAAACTCTAACACATTTCAAAGAAATTACTTACCTCTGAATGTGGAGGCTCACTTAGTCACCAAGGCTAGTAGCTATGTACAGCCCTATATTCCTCCGTGCCCACATGACCTTGCAGACGGGGTTTTTCCAAGCCCATTCCATTGAGCATCATTTCTAAAACCTCTGGCCTACATCAGAGGGAAACACACCCCCCCCACCACCAAAGCATCCAGAAAAAGCCACAGGGCCTCTGTGCTGGTCAGTTTGGAAGGGGAAAACGGAGAGCAGCAGCCAAGAAACAAAAGCTATGATATATCATAAAAAATAATTTATTGTCCCTCGGAACAATTCATCCCTGTGAAAGGCCTACAAAAGAAAGGGTCACAGCTGGGCTCCAAACACGGTGCCTAGTCACAGCTACAAATGGTGCGTGGCACTAGCTCTGGGGTCAGTGGAAAGTCGGGTGGGTGGGAGGAGAAAAACTGGAAGAGGGTATTATTGCCAATGCAAGAGACAGGTTATTGCTTGACGCAGGAAACAGGAACCCCACTAGCGGACTCTCCTGCCGTACATTTGCAAAACCGGTCGGTTACAACAAACAGTTCAAAAGACCACTCCTAGCCAGTGCAGCCCCGGCTCCTTGCCCGCTTCCCTCCCAGGAGACACAGAAGCACAGAGGGTTTTTCAGATTGACACAAGAAAGGGGGCTGCGGTGCATTCTGAAGAATTCACCAAAAATTTAACATTTGCCTCAGAGTAGATGACAAGGCAGCTCTGGATTCTCCAGTCTGTAGAATTTGCCCAGCCTACTGACCTCAAAAAGGACTGCCGGGGGGTGGGGGGAGGAGGTGAAAAGCAGTAGGCGAGAAGATAGGGGTTGGGGAAGCCACTACTGCTGCCTCATCTCATAATACTGCAGTGATGAAAAGAGAGAGAAAGAGAACTTGGAAACCTACATACAGGTACCCCGACATCTGCATAAACATCCAAAAGGGTTACGGGCCCAGTTCAACAGTGGCTGTCACCATCTTCTTCTCCAGCCCTTAAGACTGCACTATCCGGGATAGCCAATTAATTTCCCCGGTATCCCAGAGGCCAATGGGGTAGGAAATAGTCTGGTCAGCCCTTCATTTCCGTAGAGGCGGAGTGGGAGACTGTCCTCGGGACTCCCAGACTTCCCGGATGGTGCGGCGAACCTCGCGAGGCAAGTGGAGGGTCTCGGCATGGCACTGGAGGATGTGCTGCTTGACAGTGGCCAGGCACACTTGGCGCAGGGCGTTCTCGCAGACCATGCACACCAGCCGGCCAGTGACGGCGTCAAAGTCCATGAGGAAGCGGGCTCGCCAGGCGGGGTCAAAGTTCTTGGGTGAGGGATCCCCTGCTTTGACCTCTGTGGCTTTCCGCTGGCCCAGTTTGACACCACAGTCTTTGACATTGCCACGGGCAAAGGAGTTGCTGAGGGGGCGGGGGGCAACGGACTGGGTCAGTCCTAGGCGGTGAGGAGAGTCTGTGGAATGAAGCCGCAGCAAAGAGACGGAGCAATCGCGATCTGGCAAGAAGCGAGTGAGACAAGGAGTTATTTAGTTACCCCAAAAAACCCATAATTCATTGGGGCAGAGATTCATGGTAAGAGGCTTCAAGCAAATGAACCCGTTTTAAAAATTCTCTCGAACACTGAAACTGCATTTCTCCAAAGACATAAACTTCATAAAGAAAGACCGTGTGGTGTAGTGGTCAAGAGTGTCAGACTAGGACCTGGGAGACCCGGGTTCAAATCCCCACACTGCCATGAAGCTCACTGGGTGACCTTTGCCCCAGTCTCACTCTCTCAGCAGAACTTACTTCATAGGGTTGTTGTGAGAATAAAATGGGCAGAGATGGATCATATATGCTACTCTGAACTCTATGGAGGTTGGAAGGGATAAAAATGCACTAAATCGATTCTACTTTTCCCCCCTAAAAAGGGTGGCCAGGTTCTACAATGGATGCTAAATTATTTATCTAAGATAATGAGGACTAGCAACTTTTAAAAAGGAGGGGGTTAGGGAGTTTCAGAAAGCAGAAACTTGTTCCTTGGATGAGAGAGTAGCTTTTTATCTTCTGGGACCCTCTAACTTAATGCAGAGATGCAACTCCCAGTGGATACCAGCTGTAAGCCTTCCTTGCAATGAAAGGCAATGGCCCCCTCCCACTGCCCCCCCTTTCACTTCTACAAAACTCCCTTTCAGAGAGAGGGTAACAACTTACAAGGCTTATCCCCTGTTTTCTTCTTGGCAGCCGGTTTCGCTGCTGGGTCCTGGGGCGCTTCTGAAACAAAAAGGATGGTACACTTGTCCGTCTGCAGGGCTATCAGAAGGCCCAGCCCCACCCCCAGATTCCATAGCGAGCATCATAGCGGGAAATCTGCCATGTGATCTTCCAGGTTAACAAAGGAAGGGAGTGAGGTGGCAGAGGCCTAAGGCAGCTGAACAGATTGTACCGCGTCAGCCTGTAGGCGATTGAGCCCAACGCCAAATGCTCCTTTGCATTAAAAAAAATTTTTTTTTTCAAAAACAAAAAGCGAACCCAGCGCAAACACATCAAGGAACACAAGAAGAGCCCTGCTTGATCAGACAGTGGTCCATCGAGTCTGGCATCCTGTCTCACACAAAGGCCAGCCAGTCGGCCTGGAGGGCCAACAAAGTGGCACAGAGGCCAAGGCCTTCCCCTGATGCTGCCCCCCACCCGAGCTCTGGGATTCACCAGTGTGCTGCCTCTGTATATGGAATAGAGCCAGCATGGTGTAATGGTTAAAAGCAGTGGTTTGGAGTGGTGGACTCTGATATGGAGAACCGGGTTTGATTCCCCACTCCTCCGCATGAGCGGTGGAGGCTAATCTGGTGAACTGGGTTGGTTTCCCCACTCCGACACACGAAGCCAGCTGGGTGACCTTGGGCAAGTTACAGCTCTGTTAGAGCTGTCTCAGCTCCACCTAACTCACAGGGTGGCTGTTGTGAGGAGGGGAAGAGAGGGTGATTGCAAGCCGGTTTGATTCTCCCTTAAGTGGTAGAGACAGTCGGCATACAAAAACCAACTCTTCTTCTTTTACTCATCATGGCTAGTTGCCACTGATGAACCTCTTCTCCATGGATCTGTCTAACCTCCTTTTAAAGCGGTC
Organism: Euleptes europaea; assembly: GCF_029931775.1. Lineage (NCBI taxonomy): Eukaryota > Metazoa > Chordata > Lepidosauria > Squamata > Sphaerodactylidae > Euleptes > Euleptes europaea. Next base: position 88,658,533 of record NC_079318.1, read on the forward strand.
TGTGCTTTTGGCCATCCTTCAAGTGAATTCCATCATTTAAGTACTTGTTGTGTCAACACCCTGACCCAGATAGCCCATAAGAACATAAGAAAAGCCATGCGGATCAGACCAAGGCCCATCAAGTCCAGCAGTCTGTTCACACAGTGGCCAACCAGGTGCCTCCAGGAAGCCCACAAGTAAGACGACTGTAGCAGCATTGTCCTGCCTGTGTTCCACAGCACCTAATATATTCGGCATGCTCCTCTGATACTGGAGAAAATAGATCTGCATCATTACTAGTATCCATTTTTACTAGTAGCCATGGATAGCCCTACATGAATGTGTCCACTCCCCTCTTAAAGCCTTCCAAGTTGGCAGCCATCACCACATCCTGGGGCAGGGAGTTCCAAAATTTAACTATGTGCTATGTGAAGAAATACTTCCTTTTATCATTTTTTAATCTCTCACCCTCCAGCTTCTGCGTTCTAGTATTATGACAGAGGGAGAAAAGCTTCTCCCTGTCCACTCTTTCCATACCATGCATAATTTTATAGACTTCCTTATCATAGCTCCTTAACCGCCCTCTTTCCAAGATGAACAGCCCTAAGTGTTTTAACAGCTCCTCCTGGGTCAGTTGCCCTTTTGGTTGCTCTTTTCTGCACCTTCTCAAGCTCTGCAATATCCTTTTTTAGGTGGGTGACCAGAACTGTACACAGTATTCCAAGTGTGGTCTCACCATAGATTTCTATAAGGGCAGTATGATTTATTTATTCATTTATTCATATTTATAACCAGCTTTCATCCCCAGCGAACCGGGCTCAGGGCGGGTAGCAACAATTAAGAACATAAATATCTAATATACCTCCTTAAAACCGTAAACATTAAAACCATTAAAACCTAATCAGATGGCCATAACTATACCTAGGTGCCACAGCAGGTAAGTGTCAGCAGATCAGCCCCCCACAGATTTCAACAGTGGGGGCGAGATGAGGAGGCCAGCAAAGATGGGAGTTTCATTCTCTATTCCTTGTCTAATTATGGCCAGCATGGAATTTGCCCAGGTTAGCCCGATCTCAGAAGATCTCGGTCAGTCCTGATGAGTATTCGGATGCGAGACCTCCAAGGAATACCAGGGATGTGACGCGGAGACAGGCAATGGCAAACAACCTCTGAACGTCTCTTGCCTTGAAAATCCTTGACGGCACTTCTTACTGCCAAACACTATTGCCTATCATTTTTGTTGGGTGCCCCCAAGATCTAGCTCAGCCTGCTCCGTGCTGTACAGGTTTTCTTCTTGCAGGGGGATTTTCCGATGGGGTAGTATCTGTCCTCCACACACACACACACACGCACGCATAAGCCAGGTCTGAACCTAACAGCCTTTGGGGTTTCTTCATGAGTACAATTTAGTTTGCTCAATGTTACTGTTCCCCATTTAGTTTTCTTAAATGACAACCCCCCCCAAAAAATATGGCAGAGTGCACCTCACCTGGCTGAGTTCGGCAGTACAGCTTTAAGGCAAAGCCAGCGGGGAAGCTGCCGTCCGTGAAGATCCGTATTTCGGCAGGTGCTGAACCCGGGACGCCGCATTCTGACGGCCACTCTTTCCCTGCCATGCAAAGAAACGTTGTGAAGTGGTGGGCAAAGGCTGCTGGATCCTTCCCCACCCCGTCCCCCAAAAGTAACTGTCTAGAATTTGGCCCCGACTCCTTTCCCACCTCATTCTACAGGTAGAAGTCTCAGGAATTATCAGGATAGGAACGAGTGATTCAAACACAACAGGAAGGACAGGTGGAGAAATGACTCCCCTCCCCTTATGGCTTCTCCTATGGCAAAGCAGCTGAATGAGTAGGGTGCTCTGCGGCTGAGGTCCCAGTTAGGTGCCTTGCTTGAGATCATTTCGAATGAGCCGGCGTTCCGGTGGCAGCTGCGGGACAGCTTCCTGTGCCTTTTGCTCCCCACGAAGGGCAAGCACATCCGGAGTTCCATTGTGCTTTTACGAAACCGGGCAGTGGCCATCTGGCCCAAGATCACCCAGCAGGCTTCATGGGGAGGAGGGGGAATCGAACCCAGTCCTCCAGATCACAGTCCACCGCTCTTAACAGCTACACCACGCTGGCTCTCAACATGAATATATACAAAATGAGATATCAGCATTATCTGCAATAAATTTTGGCTGTTCCACCTTGAAAGCGCGAATTGTCTTCCGATGTTATGTGGTGCTGTTTTGTCTGGAAATCAGATAGTCTGCAATGTTTTTGTGTCATTTCTGACTTGCACAATTCATACTGGTCTTGGCCCCTACTTCATTGTCGCATGTGATTTTGGACACGGCCTTCGCTCTCCCCCCAAGGGATAATGAGAGCTGTCCTCATAATCCTTCCCCCTCCCAACTCAGTTTACCAAATCAGAAGCCAATTTAGCAGCTCAGTAGCAGAGCATCTGCTTGGCAAGCAGAAGATCCCAGGTTCTATCTCCAGCTAAAAGGACCTGGCAGCAGGTGATGTGAATAACCTCTATCGAAGACCCTGGAGAGCCGCTGCCAGTCAGAGTAGACAAAACTGACCTTGATGGACCAAAAATCTAACACAGTATAAGGCAGCTTCACAGGGGAGGGGGTATGGCTCAACGACAGAGCTTCTGTGTGGCATGCAGAAGGTTTCAGGTTCAATACCCAGCATCTCCAGTTAAGAATCAGATAGTAGGTGATGTGAAAGGCCTCCGCCTGGACAGCTGCTGCCAGTCAGAGTAGAGAATACACACCTGGATGAACAAATGGTCTGATTCAGTATAAAGAGGTTTCCTGCATTCAAGCAGCGTTCTGACACGGGTCAGGGGCCTCTTGGGCAGGAAGGTGGATCTGAAGAGCCCCTTTCCTTTCTCAGCAGGAAAACCCAAGTGGTGCTTGAAGGACACTCAAAATTAAGGCTTCTTGGCCACCATAAGAGCTAGGAACTTGGGTTGGGGGGCGCAGAAGGGGAGCAAGTCTTCGGCTGCCGAATCCTAATTTTTTGTTCGCTACCACAAAACTGTGACACGCACAAACACTCAAGCTGCTATCTTGACTCGTACAGAGGGGAAAGGGGCCAGGAGAAGATGGAGGGAAGATCCTCCTGCAGCCAGAAGTGAACACATTTGTAGCCTCCACTACCTGTGACTTTGCCAGGCTGGTAGTCTTTGGCCTTGTCCGAGCTGTGCGGCCTTCGTTGACCTTGTGATCGCTGCCCAGCATCTGAGCGTACCATCTCTGCAACAGAAGATCACAGGATCGGATGAGTCTGGGGTGTAGACGGCCCTCAGCCCTCGCTCCCTCTGCCCCAGACTCTCTGACCCACCACTGCGTGCTTTTGGCTGCCTGTGCTTCCGACTTGCCGGCTGCTCCTCCAAATCGATCAGCACATCGATCTCCGCTGGCTCCTCGTGTTTCCTTGTGGGGTCGTCTGCTGTTGGGGAAGGAAGGACGTGTGGTAAAACGGGAAAGGAACTCGAAGCCATGCGTCAGGTGGCGCACGTTTCAGAAAAGTATTGGGCAAAAAGGCGGGCATGGAATTTAGCCAACTGGGCCGCGGCTGTGACCTGGGCCTCCATTGACTGGGAGGCATCCCAGGTCACACCCAGGCTCCTGATGATGGGCGTAGACCCGGGCTGAGCCACAGGACCTCAGCCCTGACCCCGGCCTGGTTTTACTCTCTCTCCAGCGAGACTAGGGCCCTGCAGGATTTGATACAGTTCTGCAGGGCCCGTAAGACCGAGATGTTCTGCCAGGCCTATGGCTGAGGCAGCAACAGTGTGTTAGAAGAAGAGTTGGCTTTTATATGCTGACTTTCTCTACCACTTAAGGAAGAATCAAACCGGCTTACAATCTCCTTCCCTTCCTCTCCCCACAGCAGACACCTTGTGAGGTAGGTGGGGCTGAGAGAGTTCAGAGAGAACTGTGACGGGCCCAAGGTCACCCAGCAGGTTTCATGTGTAGGTGTGGGGAAGCCAATCCGGTTCACCATATTAGCATCCACCGCTCATGGGGAGGAGTGGGGAATCAAACCCGGATCTCCAGATTAGAGTCCACTGCTCCCAACCACCACTCTTAACCACTACACCACACTGGCCTCCCTCCCCCCGTTCTTTTTGTTCCTATTGAATTTAAGGGGGGGGGTCCCAACTGCCCTCCCCTGGCTCATTATGGAACAGTGTGAATTTTGTTAGAATTTTATTGGATTTTATATGTTATGTACTGTATTTCTGATGGATGTGAGCCGCTCTGAGCCCAGCCTTGGTCAGGACAGACAGTGGGATCAGGAAGCACTGCCAGTTCCACCCTTAGCTTGGAGCCACCCCCAGGTCTAACTGCTGCCAACATCACAATCCACACACTACAAAAGACAGGTGTGAGTGGGAGAGAGAGGGGTTGATAAAGAAGAGGGAGTTAGCCAAAGCATTCGTGCAACTATCCCTTTCATCTCCAAGCCTTTCAACAGAGCGCTCTTGAGAATGCAGAGCTTTTTCAGCACTGCTCAGCTCCAAGGAGAGAAGCCAAAACTCTAACACACAGAAAAGAGACAGGCTGTACCTTCGTGGGGAGACTGCATTTCTCCATCTGTAAGCGTCACTCCTTCACTCCAGGCCTCCAGGATGTTTTGCTTCTCCTCCAGGCTGAAGTCCAATGAGTGGGCATGGTGCTGCAGGATATGCTCCCGCGCCGCTGCCGGACCAGAGGCACTCAGGACTCCGCCGCACACCATGCACACTGCCCGGCCTGGTGTCGAGCTCTTGGCTATCAGGTACTCCTCCCTCCAGGAACTGCCGGGTTTTGCTTGACCATCCCCGGCCATCAAGTTGGGCACCGACTGCTCCACTAGAGGGGAGAACGAGGCATGTGGCTCAGTGGTAGAGCATCTGCTTGGAATGCAGAAGATCCCAGGTTCAATCCCTGGCATCTCCAGTTGAAAAGACTAGGTAGGATGTGATGTGAAACACCTCTGACTGAGACCCTGTAGAGCCGCTGCCAGTCTGAACAGGCAATACTAACTGTGATGGACCAAGAGTCTGATTCAGTAGAAGGCAGCTTCATGTGTCCATGTTATGATGGAGTCCAAATGCACCTCAGATATTCTTGGATAGCCCCTGCTCCCTTCCATTCTTGTGAGAATAAGCTGCCTTATACTGAAGCAGACCCTTCATCCATCAAAGTCAGTATTGTCTACTCAGACTGGCAGAAGGGTTTCAGGTGAAGGTCTTTCACATCACCTACTTGCCTGGTCCCTTTAGCTGGAGCATCTTTCGCATGCCAAACAGATGTTCTACCACTGAGCTATGGCCCCTTAACCCACACACAGGAACACATGAAGCTGCCTTATACCGAATCAGATGTTTTGGTCAAGATCAGTCTTGTCTACTCAGACCGACAGCGGCTCTCCAGGGTCTCAGGCAGGGGTCTTTCACATCACCTGCTACCTGGTCCTTTTTTAACTAGAGATGCCAGGGATTGAACCTGGGACCTTCTGTATGCCAAGGAAATGCTCTACCACTGAGCTACAGTGCCTTAAACGCACACATGAAAACATGACGCCACCTTATACAGAATCAGACCAAGACCTGATCATCATCAAGATAAGTATTGTCTACTCAGACTAACAGCAGCTCTCCAGGGTCTCAGGCAGAGGTCTTTCACATCACCTTCTACCTGGTCCTTTGAACTGGAGATGCCGGGAATTGAGCCGGAGATTGAACCAAGCCTTGTGCATGGCAAGCAGATGCTCTACCACTGAGCCACAGTTCCTCCCTCAAGCATCAATCCCTAAGATCTTCCCAGAGTGCTAAGTCTCAAACTACCTGCTACCCACTCCTTCTCTTCCCCAATCAGGAACGTCAATTAAGTAGACCCAGCTCATCATCCTATTCTATGGGGTCACCTCCCTTTGCCCCAAATCCTTCACTGAACTAGTCCCTTTGGGTTTCTTTTCCTAGTCCCTTTGGGTTTCTTTTCCTACAGCTGGTTTGCTGCTCCAGCTGCTCTGCCATCATTCCAGTCTCTTCCCTGATGTCCTTTGCAGGAAATCTAGGGCAGTTGCTGCAAGCAAGAGTAGACCATACTGTAGGTATAGAATGGCTTCATAGAAGGAGAGTTGGTTTTTATATGCCAACTTTCTCTACCACTTAAGGAAGAATCAAACCAGTTTACAATCCCCTTCCCTGCCCCACCACAGTCACCCTGTGAGGTAGGGGGAGCTGAGAGAGTTTGGGGAGAACTGTGACTAGCCCACGGTCACCCTGCAGGCTTCATGTGTAGTAATGTGGAAACCAACCCAGTTCACCAGATTAGCCTCCGCCGCTCATGTGGAGGAGTGGGGAATCAAACCCGGTTCTCCTGATCAGAGTCCACAGTTTAAACTACAGCTCTTTATAGAAATCTGAGATTATTTTTTTGGAAATGAATAATCTAACAGGATTATTTACTGGCTAAGGTGGATCAGCAATTAACCAGGTAATTGTGTATGCACAGGCAGCAAAGAAAACTGAGTTCAGCGTGTGAAATCCCTTCCTGTTCCTTATCAAGGCGGTCCCGTTGGAAACAAGGTTTCGTGTTAATAAAGACAAGCGTTTTGAAGTCTTACGGTCTAATTTATATTATAAATTTGCGGTACGGCATAGACTTTCTTCTGCATGAACACTTCCCGTTCTTGCATGATGAGGCTTGTAGGGTTTTTTCGCAAATAAAAAAGCAAAAGTGGTCATACTGAAACACTGATCCTGAGAGTGACTTTTCCCCTCCCCAAAATTGGGAATATTTTATTTGGCTGTGATCCACCCTGTGCCCACCTTGGTGGGATAGAGTGGAATATAAATAAATTATTATTATTAGAGGAGTTTTTTATACCCTCTTTTCTCTACCTTAAGGAGTCTCAAAGCAGCTTACAACACAATCCCTTCCTCTCCCCACACAGACACCTTTTGCGGTAGGTGGGTCTGAGAGAGTTCGGAGAAGTCCAGAGGAGGGCAACAAAGATGGTGAGGGGTCTGGAGACCAAGTCCTATGAGGAAAGGTTGAAGGAGCTGGGTATGTTTAGCCTGAAGAGGAGAAGACAGAGAGGATATGATAACCATCTTCAAGTACTTGAAGGGCTGTCATAGAGAGGAGGGTGCCGAGTTGTTTTCTGTCGCCCCAGAAGGTCGGACCAGAACCAATGGGTTGAAATTAAATCAAAAGAGTTTCCATTAGGAAGAATTTTCTAACAGTTAGAGCAGTTCCTCAGAGGAACAGGCTTCCTCGGGAGGTGGTAAGCTCTCCTTCCCTGGAGGTTTTAAGAAAAGTTTAGATGGCCGTCTGTCAGCAATGCTGATTCTGTGACCTTGGGCAGATGATGTGAGGGAAGGCATCTTGGCCATCTTCTGGTCACTAGGGTGTGTGGGGGGGGGAGGTAGTTGTGAATTTCCTGCATTGTGCAGGGGGCTGGACTAGATGAGCCTGATGGTCCCTTCCAACTCTATGATTCTAACTGACTAGCCCAAGGTCACCCAGCTGGCTTCAAGTGGAGGTGAGGGGAATCAAACTTGGTTCACCAGATTAGAGTCCGCTGTTCATGTGGAGGAGTTGGGAATCAAACCTGGTTCTCCAGATTAGAGTCCACCGCTCTTCTCTACACCACACTGGCTCTCCATTAATAAATGCCAGCTGTTTAACCCACCCTAAACGCCATTCCAAACTCACTCTCCAGAGGTGTGAACAGAATTTTGGTGCTTGTACCCTATCCAATGTTATCAACATTCTCTCCGTCACTGGGCCAACCCCCACCTCTGCTTTGGCAATGGTACCCACTCGTTCTGATTTCTCAGGCGCGTTTCTGTAACGATTAGTTTCCACTTTGTTTCTAGAGCCAGCTATTTAAGAGCCCCATGGAGGTAAGTGAAAAAAGGAGGGGAGAGGTCCTTTCTTTGGGGCACACTCCCTACCTCTGCCCACAAGGGCTTTGTTGGCTCCATCCTGGATAACCGGGTCTGGGACGGGCACCAGAGGATTGGCAACCATTTTCTCTTCCTCTCTTTTGCACTTCAGAGATACCTCGATGTAATCCAGTAGGGGAATGTCTGCCTTTAATGCCATGAGCAATTTGCAAAGGGGGCCACAGAAGCCCAGCTGCGGAAGAATGAAAAGCATCAGAGAGGGGCCCTCCTCCCCGAATATAGTCATGTTTCCCATTGCTGACCTTCCCTGGAGGTTTTTAAGCAAAAACTAGATGGCCATCCGTCAGCATGAACTTAGGCAGTTCATGAGAGGGAGGGCGTCTTGGCCATCTTCTGGTCACTAGGGGTGTGGAGGTGGGAGGTAGTTGTGAATTTCCTGCATTATGCAGGGAGTTGGACTAGATGACCCTGGTGGTCCATTCCAACACTATGATTCTTCATGATTCCTCTGAGATTAGAATGAGTGAGATGGAAGACAAGGCAAAGGACATACACTCCCAGCACACCAGAAGGGAAGCGCTCAAGATATTTACACTCCACTTTTATCCCAGCATTTTATTCTCTCAACAACTACCCTGCAAGGTAGGTTAAGGTGAGAGGGTGCGGCTGGCCCAAGGTCACCCAGCAAGCTTCCATGGCAGAGCGGCGATTTGAACCTGGGCCTCCTCCCCTACTCCAACACTCTAACAAGAATTTATAGTTTCAATACACAAAGTCCATTCTTAGAAGGAAAGGCTGTCCAGTCTGATGTACTGGTTCGAGTGCTGGACTGAAGAGATCTGGGTTCAAATCCTCACTGAGCTATAAAGCTAACTGGATGTCCATGGGCCAGGCACTCACCCTCAGTCCTTGCAGGAATGTTGTGAGGACGAAAACAGACAGAGGAACGCTGTCTGCCACTCCATGGGCTCACTTGAGGAATTTAGGGTTAAAATGTGATTGATTAAAAATAAAAACATATCTTGGGATCCTGGAGAGAGACACACAATTATTCTCCTTGCTTCTCCACCCAAAGCTATTTACTTATCCCTGCTCACAAAAGTATCTTTGTCTTCAGACCACAGAAACCAGGATGTGGGCAGAGATCCCACACCTAATAAATCTAATAAAGAAATATAATCCGGGCAACCAACTGAAATTGGAAATGTTATCACAAGGTGAAAGGACATAGCCAATTGGTTGCCCAGCCCATCCACTGCACATTTTAAATATGATTTGGAAGAATAAGAAATCATGGTTTGCTCAAGGTGTGTGTGGGGATAGGGAGAGGCAGGGACCCCCCCCCTTTTGTTGATCATAGGAGTTCAAAAAGTCAAAATTACCTGCTTCCTTATGCTTTCCTTTCTGTTAAGAATTGTTTTAACAGATGGCCTCATATTTTTGAACACAAGCTTCTAGCCCTCATGGTGGCTAAAATTACTTCCCCCCCAAAGAAAATAATGAGGTTGTCCTTATGTACCCACAGCAACTACTCAGCTACAGAAGGAATTAATTTATTTTGCCAAATTTATACTGCCTTTCAGCCCTCATAAGGGCCACCAAGATAGCTAACAAATGAAAAACATGCATCACAAAACCACATCTTACAAGCCATTAAAACCAACAAAACCCACACCATTAAGACAATTAAAACCAGAGCTAAAGTACACACAAAAGCATAAAAAAACAAGTGTTAGGTAGGGAAGGCTGGGATTTTACCTGAACTTAAAATTTCTTACCTCTGTGTGGGTGTTGGGGGAAAGGGGGATCTCACCGTAGCAGAGGACGGAATCCACTCACTGCTGGTTGAACAAGGAGCTGGGAAGGGAGGGTTGTAAAGTCACAAACCACTAGGGGGGAAACGGAAAAGAATCACTTCCTTAACTACCTCTCACAGGGTAGCCCTTTTAGTCTGCAGTAAGACGGTTAGATTCGAGTCCAGTAGAACCTGTGAGACCAATGAGTTTTAGAGTACATGTTTTTGAGAGTCAAATCGCCCTCCATCAGACACGAGTCTGTTTTCTTAAGCTATGGAGCCCTGCCTCCCTAATACTACACCCCAAGAACCCCCACTTTCTCAACTAGGGATGCCGGTCTCCAGGTGGGATCTGGGGATCCTCCAGAACTACAGCTCATCTCCAGACTACAGAGATCATCAGTTCCCCTGGAGAAAATGGACGCTTTTGAGGGTGGAATCTGGCATCGCACCCCACTGAGGTCTCTCTCCTCCCTAGACTCTATGCCCAAATCTCCAGGAGATTCCCAACTCTGGCAACCGTAGCTCCCCATCCCCTGCTGGTGGCCAGGGGGGAACCGGGCAACCTTATTTTCAGTTCTGTATTCAAACCCCACTGACTTCCTCTTGCCCACTTCAAAGGCTTATATTCTCCTCTCCCCCCACCAACATTATCTCTGGCTCTCCATCTTTATTCTTCCTACATTCAACGCCCCCCTCCCCCAGCTATATTCATGCCCTCCATGTTCTCAGCCTCCCCGCCCCCCAACACCAGCAGGCCCAGCGTCTCCTTACTTTTCTCCCGCTGGCCCAATCCCTTTTTGAACCCCACTCAGGCGCTTCCTAGCACTGCCTTCCCCCAACCATTCCTACCTGGCTCCCAGCCACCTGAACCCCTCCCCCAAGAATACACTCACATTTCCCCCTCCCCCACTACCTTTCCCACCCACACCTGACCTCCCCCCCCCCACACTCGGAGCCTCACCTGCACTTTAACGCAGCCTGCGACCCCGCCCCCAACCCATAATGCCCCACAGGCCAATCTCCTCCTGCCCCCCCCCATTAGGATTCCCACCTGGGCCTTGGCTGACCAAAACCCTTTCCAAACATACTTTCCCCACTAACCGCCCCCAGACAATATCCTCCTTTCTCCCCCCCACACAAGCCATTCATGTGCTATTTGAACCCCCCCCCCAAAACCTGGGCCTTGCCCAGCCCCTCCCCCCAGCCCAGGTAGGGGGGACGAGGACAGCCCCCCCCATCCCTAAAGCTCCCCCCACCCTTTGCACAGCTGCTGGAAGCCCCTCCTTGGCTCTGCTGCTGCAGCTGCTGGCGGGACTGGTCCCCTCGCACCATCGAGGCCCCTGCTTCCAGCGAGGCAGAGCGGCTCCTCCGCCCTGCGCGTCGCTCCCCGCCTCCTGTCCACTCTATGGTTTCATTGTCCGATGGCTGGGCCTGGCCATAGAGCCAGAGGCGCTAGAGGGGCGCGCCCCCGGCTTCCTGTTTCAGGGCGGTGCGGGAGGGTGGGGGAAATGGCTCCATCTTCCAATTAGGGGGGCGGCGGGTTCGTGCAAGCGAATGGGGTGGGGGGAAAGGCTGCCAGCGCCAAACCGTTTCTGGTCTGGCCGGAAGTGGGCCGGTGGTACAACTTCCACCGGTTCCCTCGTTTTTCTGGGTGTTGTTGCTAGGGTTGCCAGCTCTGGGCTGTGCCATTCATGGCGGCTTGGGGGTGGAGCCTGGGGGAAGGCGGGGTTTGGGGGGGAAGGGGTGGCATCTCAGCTGGATCTCATGCCCTAGAGGCCACCCTCCAAAAGCAGTCGTTTTCTCCATGGGGACGGACCTGTGTCTGTACATTGTGGAACTCCCTGCCCCAGGATGTGGTGGCGGCTGCCAATTTGGAAGGCTTTAAAAGGGGAGTGGGTATGTTCATAGAGGAGAGGGGTATCCATGGCTACTGTGTGTGTGAAGTGCCGTCAAGTCGCTTCCGACTCATGGCGACCCTATGAATGGAAGTCCTCCAAAATGTCCTGTCTTTGACAGCCTTGCTCAGATCTTGCAAATTGAAGGCCGTGGCTTCCTTTATTGAGTTGATCCATCTCTTGTTGGGTCTTCCTCTTTTCCTGCTGCCCTTCCTAGCATGAATGTCTTTTCCAGTGACTCTTGTCGTCTCATGACGTGACCAAAGTACGACAGCCTCAGTTTAGTCATTTTAGCTTCTAGGGTCAGTTCAGGTTTGATTTGATCTAGAACCCACTGATTTGTTTTTTTGGCAGTCCACGGAATCCATAACACTCTCCTCCAACACCACCTTTCAAAGGAATCTATGGCTACTAGTCAAAGTGAATACTAGTCATGATGCCTGTCTATTCTCTCCGGGATCAGAGGAGCAGGCCTGTTATTATATTAAATGCTTTGGAACCCAGGCAGGATAATGCTGCTGTAATCGTCTTGCTTGTGGGCTTCCTGGAGGCACCTGGTTGGCCACTGTGTGAGCAGACTGCTGGACTTGATGGACCTTGGTCTGATCCTGCATGGCCTTTCTTATGTATCACCTAGAGATCAATTGTAATTCTCCACTTGGAAGCTGGCAACCCAATGTTTAACAACCTTGACTGTAATCCAACGAGGTTTACTGGATCTTCCAAAGGGACCTTGTGCTACATTGCAGGGTTGTTGTTGCAGATGTATCTCAGCCTCAAACACAGCCCAGAATATTGGGGATAAGAACACTGGGCTGCACTGCAGGGTTGTTGTATACCCTTCTCAGGCTAAAGCATACCCCCCACAATATGGAAAATAATACTGGGCTATATTGTAGGCAACCAAGATCAAGTTAATTCATGCCGCCTCATTCTGGCCCCAGCCTAATGGAATTCTCTCTCTAATGAGACCAGGGCCCTGCAGGATTTAACGCAATTCCGTTGGGCCTGCAAGACCGAGATGTTCCGCCATCCCTATGGTTGAGGGCAGCAACGGTTTCACATGAACCAGGGGTCTGACTCAGCAGAAGCTGCCTTCTGCTGAGTCAGACCCCTGGTCCATCAAGTTAGTATTGTCTACTCACACCGGCTGTGGCTCTCCAGGGTCTCAGGCAGAGGTATTTCACATCACCTACTTTAGGGTTGCTATCCTCCAGGTACTAGCTGGAGATCTCCTGCTATTACAACTGATTTCCAGCTGATAGAGGTCAGTTCGCCTGGAGAAAGTGGCCACTTGGGCAATTGGACTCAAGAGCACTAAAGTCCTTCCCCTCCCCAAACCCTGCCTTCCTCAAGCTCCGCCCCAAAACCTCCCGCCTGTAGTGAAGAGGGACCTGGCAACCTTAACCTACTTGCCTAGTCCCTTTAACTGGAGATGCCGGGGATTGAACCTGGGACCTTCTGCATGCTGAGCAGATGCTCTACCACTGAGCCACGGCCCCTCCCCATCATAACTATCCTCCCTCCCTTTCCCTTCTGACTTTTTTCCATCAGTTTCTTGAAGGGGACCCTGATTGCTCTTCTTCGGGCCGGCTGCGGTCCTGCGTTGTTGGCAATGAGCACTTGTTTTAACTCAGAACTGTTGGTTTTAAATTTAGGATTGATTTTTTCCCGTCTTTTATTGTCATTTTATGATGTTACTGGATGTTAGCCGCCCCAAGCCTGGCTTGTGCTGGGATCGAGGACGGGATAGAAATCCAATAAATAAATAAATAAATCTCCTGCATGTGTAAACCAGACCTAACATAGGCTGCTGTTTTAAAAAGTACCAGACTGATCATTTCCTTGTCTAGAGATTAGACTTCCTGGTTACCCTGGATACCATGGAAGAGGGGGGATTGAGTCCTCTACTGAAGGCTGTTCAGAAATGTCATCTGGAACAAGGAGGAATGATGGGATTTTGCCAGAGCTATACCAGTAGCCAGTTTGTTTCTGGGCACATTTCAAAGTCCTGCTTTTGGACTAAATTGTCCAGGGATCCAGGGTACCACTTCCTTTCAGCCTAACCTACTACACAGAATTGTTGTGAGGATAAACAAGGTAAACTGCTTTGGGTCCCCATTAGGATGAAAAGCGGGCTATAAATGAAGTAAAATGGTTTTTTTTAATTTTCCAAACAACATAGAAACAACACACACTCCATATACATAGTGAATGCTCCATGCCTAAAACAGGATCTTCATCTATGAGCAGAGATACATCATTCTGTATGTAAAATAATTATATTTTGTAAGGCCAGGCTAGCATGATCTCGTCAGATCTCAGAAGCTAAGCAGGATCAAACCTGGCAAGTATTTGGGGAGGGACTGTGGCGCAGTGGTAGAGCATCTGCTTGGCATGCAAAGGTCCCAGGTTCAATTTCTGGCATCTCCACTTAAAGGGACTAGGTAGGTAGGTGATGTGAAAGACCTCTGCCTGAGACCCTGAAGAGCAGCTGCCGGTCTGAGTAGACAATGCTGATGGACCAAGGTTCTGATTCGGTATAAGGCAGCTTCATGTCGATGGGAGACCTCCAAGGAATACCAGGGCCGTGGCGTGGAGACAGGCAATGGCAAACCCTCCTCTGAATGCCTTTTGCCTTGAAAACCTCACCAGGGGTTGCCATAAGTCAGATGTGGCTTGATGGCAAAAAGAAAACAACCTATTAGGCCACAGAGGAAATTAAAACTGTTTTCACCTGGTGCTTATGATTGTTAAGTGCCAGACAAACACCTTTGGGGATGGGGCCAACACGGGAAAGGCTTCTGATGCACGTGACTTCCAGAAGATGCCACTCAAAGATGAGCTCCCAACAAAGACTTTAACAACTAGGCAGGCTGAAGCGGTTCTTTAAGATTATTTTATTTATTTACTTCATTTCATCCAGCCTCCAATGCAGAATGAATATGCCATGCCTGGAGGTTTGGAACTGAAATTAGAAGGGACTGAATTCTGAAGCAGGCTGAGGAAGGAAAACAAAGTCTGTAATAAAATGGAATAATCAGGGAATCTTTATTGAGGAGGATTGGGAGGATTACAGGCAGACAGCCAGAGCAGTTCTTCAGTATGCTTCAACAGAAAATACCATATCGCCCATCCACACCAGTGCCTAATTCTGAACCCCACCTAGTATTTACTCTCCCAGTATTATGTACCCCAGACAGTAAGTGGGGCGGGGGGACGACGACAAGAAATAAGCAGAGGAGGGAAAAGAGGCAGGGAGAGAGGGAAATATGATGTATTCCGTGTTGGAGGAATCATCTAACTTTGATCAATTATTAAGAACTGTGGGTCTATACTACAGTGTATAGCTTGCTGCAACTAGGATGCTGGTATGTAATTTTTGTATCATTTAATATGTGAATACTTCATTCTTTGCTTCAGTTCTGTTTTTAGGCTTCTGGTTGTTTCTACAACCCTAATTCCTATGGCATTGTTCATTTCATGTCCCATGCAGTTGATAGGATTGAAGAAGAAGAAGAGTTGGTTTTTATATGCCGACTTTCTCTACCACTTAAGGAAGAATCAAACTGGCTTACAATCACCTTCCCTTCCCCTCCCCACAACAGACACCCTGTGAGGTAGGTGGGGCTGAGAGTGTGACTAGCCCAAGGTCACCCAGCAGGCTTCATGTGTAGGAGTGGGGAAATAAATCCAGTTCACCAGATTAGCATCTGCCGTTCATGTGGAGGAGTGGGGAATCAAACCCGGTTCTCCAGATCAGAGTCCATCGCTCCAAACCACCACGCTTAACCACTACACCCCCCTGACTGAGACTGTTGTAATCCTCCTTGAGTCCAAGTGAAAAAGGCGGACTATAAATAACGTCAATAAATAAATAAGTTTTGTAGATCCTCAGACTGTGGAGGGAGGAAGATCCAGCAGCAACTCCAGGCAATTTATCCAGTGGGTGAGAGTGGGTATGATCCATGTGTCAGAACTGAGGGCATCCAGGAGGCAAAAAAGAGAGTAGGCCCATTGGCATGCATGCAAGTTGGCAGAGTGTGCATGCATGCACTGGCAATGTGCAGTCGGACACTGGGAGGGGAACTCAGTTACAGGGATCCAACACAAGCGACAACAAAATTTGACTTCAGCAGGCTTGCCAGCAGGAAGGGGAAAGTCTGGAAAGGTTAATATGAGCACTTCTGATTGGTGTAAAAAGGGATCTCAAGGTGGGATGAAGGCCTGTGCCTGCTCCAATCAGAGAAGGAGGGGAGGGATTGGAGATGTGAAAGAGATTCGATTGGTTGGTTTGAACAACAACTGGCTGAGATGGAAATTTTTGTATGAAGGGAGCCTGTCCCTAGACTAGATTTAGTAGCACATTAGACCAAGAGTTTTGGGATATAAGCTTTTGAGAGTCAAAGATTTCCTAGACTGTAGCTGGGAGTACTCGATCCGTTCAAAATATACAAAACAATACCCATGGTGCCCGTGCCTCCAGAAGATTTCTAAAGATCCTGTGCACCTGAGCGCTTTCCCTGTTTTATTTTATTTATTTTTATTTACAAAGCATTGACCATGCCTTTTTGCTCTTGTAGGACCATTAAGGCAGCTCACAAATTAAAAGACACATAATAAAATCTCCTCTTAAAATCAATTAAAATCAACCTACAAACACACCATTAAAACAATTAAAACCAGAGGTAAAATAAAACGAGTCTCAGAGATGGATGGATGGATGGATGGATGGATGAATGAAAACATTGGGGTGTAGGGTTGCCAACCTCCAGGTACTAGCTGGAGATCTCCTGCTATTACAACTTATCTCCAACCAATAGAGATCAGTTCACCTGGAGAAAATGGCCACTTTGGCAACTGGACTCTATGACATTGAAGTCCCTCCCCTCTCCAAACCCCACCCTCCTCAGGCTCCGCCCCAGAAACCTCCTGTTGGTGGCGAAGAGAGACCTGGCTACTCTGTTGGGGAGGGAGGAAGGATCACTGAGCTAATGAAAAAAACAAAACAAAATGTTAATCCTCTGGCAGAAGACAGCAACAGAAAGTGGCAGATGAGTCTTCCTGGGGCGAAGATTTGGTGCCACTGCTGAGAAGGCCCTTTTCCATCTTCTCACCCACCAAATCTCAGAAGGCAGGGGTACCTGATGAAGAGCCTCCAAAGATGACCACAGTGATTGGGTAGGTTCATAAGGGAGTAGGTGGTCTTTCAGCCAGACATTTCCACGGGGGCTCAGCTTCGATTATCCAGGATGGGTAGTCTCAGCCTCACATTCCTTTTGCCAGCCCACCTCCATTCTTGCCTAGTGAGTTCTGTAAAAAGCTGGCAGAATATGGCTGCAATCTTAAAGCACATTCCCGGGAGTAAGCCTCATTGAGCTTACTTCTCAGTAGACTTACTTAGGATTGCTTCCTGTATTGGATCTGGCAAAATCAAATGGGCCACGTGATGACTAAATGGAACCTCCAGGTCCAGAGGCAGTCAACCTCTGAAACCTGGTACTAGGAGGCAGCACTGCTTGGAGGTGCTAGAATGGAAGCCCTTGGCCTCTACACCCTGTTGTTGGCCCTCCAGAGTAACTGGTTGGCCACTGTTGTGAAACAGGATGCTGGACTAGATGGACCACTGGACTGATCCAGCAGGGCTGTTCTGATGTTCTTAACAAAATGGAGGCATATTTGTGCTGGCAACATGTGATACATCCAAAACACACTAAACAGCAGAAGCAAAATAAAAACCAGCAGTATTAAAAGGGCTACATTAAAAACTAAGCCAACAAAAACCTACTCTGCCCTCCCCAAAAAAAACACAACCCCCAAAGGGCAGACTTCATCTGGCATCTAGGTGGCAACAAACATGTTGCTAGGAAGCTAGGGGAACATTCTTTGTGAGGGATTCCCACCTGTAGGGTACCACCACAGAAAAGCCCTGGCATTTAAAAGCTATTGCCTCACTTCCAGTTTAGGCAGTTCTTGGGGAAAGATCTCAGATGATGATCTTCACTGGCAGGAAGTTTCACACGTTAATACTTTTGTGTAGCAGTTTCACAGCTGGCAGTAATACAACAGGTAATGTTTCTCCCCATTACTAGGATACTGTTCCGGGCTAAGCTGTATACCTGAGCTCCAGCTGTTATAACCACAGGAGTCTTGTCAGGTGGTTCAGCTATAAACCAAATGTGCCCAGCAGAAAACTCAACACACCAAGAGTAGGTTGGCACCAATGTATTAAATCAGCTGCAAGATCATTTCACCCCATGCCAAAAATCTGCACCGGTCCCAGGGCCATAGCTCAGTGGTAGAGCCGCTGCTTGGCATGCAGAAGGTCCCAGGTTCAATCCCTGGCATCTCCAGGACTAGGCAAGTAGGTGATGTGAAAGACCTCTCTCTGCCTGAGACCGTAAAATGTCAGGGGACGATGTTATGCGTAACTCTAATAGTAACTCTTCCGCCTCTCAAGCAGAACCTCTGCTTAACAGGATGCCCTTTAAAATGAATACATTTTTACAAAACATTATCTTGCTTGCACACAGCCTACCTTCAGTTACATCGTGAAGACCCTTGTGCTGGGAGGGCAGCTGCTGCTGAAGCAACTTTTAAAAAATCTGCATCGCCTATCTCCAATGGCCAGTCAGAGGTCTGGCAGGCCAAAAGCCCTGCCCACTTCCTAAAAACCCTTCTCGGGCATCAGGAAAGTTGTTGGCGGGCACCATAGCGCCCACAGGCACCCCGTTTTGGGGCCCATGGCTTAAAGCAGGGGTGGGGAACCTTTTTTCCGCCAAGGGCCATTTCGATATTTATAACATCATTCGGGGGGCCATACATAATTATAATTAAAAATTAGCCTGCTATATTTGGTCAAACATTTAGCCAAGAGGCACAACCGGAGACGGCTCTGAGGGTCTGCCACATAGAGCGGCTCGCTTTTGAGCTCTGCCATCCCTAGCTGGGCCCAAGAGATCCAGGCAGGGCAGCATCCTTCTGAGCTAGAGCTCTACCAGGACCCATGAAGGGCCAGACCAAATTATTTTGGGGGCCTCATACGGCCCCCGGGCCTGACGTTCCCCACCCCTGGCTTAAAGGGAAAGTTCTTCTGTGCTTCTCCTAATGCTGTGCCTATCTCCAGGCTGTGAAAAGTGTCAGCTGCTCATTTCCCCAAGCCAGGCTTCTGTTAAAGGCACAAGAGCAGGCCAGGTCAGTTGGCAACACCATCTGGATTGTGCGAATTCTCTCTTGGTCCCTAACATTCTGTTAGGCAGGGAGGATCTAAATAGGAGGGCTGACTGCTCCTCTCCCAGTGCCAGAGCCAGCGTGGTGTGGTTCGGAGCGGCGGACTCTAATCTGGAGAACCGGGTTTGATCCCCCACTCCTCCACATGAGCGGCGGACTCTAATCTGGAGAATCGGGTTGGTTTCCCCACTCCTACACATTAGGTCTGCTGGGTGACCTTGGGACAGTCACAGCTCTCTTAGAGCTCTCTCAGCCCCACCTACCTCACAAAATTTCTGTTGCGAGGAGAGGAAGGGAAGGCAATTGTAAGCCAGTTTGATTCTCCTTAAACGGTAGAGAAAGTCGGCATATAAAAACCAACTCCTCCTCCTCGTCTTCTTCCCTTTGACGGGCAGAGATACAGCAAGGACCTCCCTCTTCCTATTTCGTTTGAAAGTTGGGACGTTGCACACTTTAATTTCTCCCTGTTGCCCAACTGTCAAAGACACAAGAACTGTGTCAGGCGGGAAATCTAGGAATGACAAATGTAGACCTCCCCCCCAAAAAAAACCTTAACTGGATTTTCCCCACCCCTCACCTATGTGTTACTCCCTAGTACGTAGTTTCGGATGGGTTAGAATCAAAGAATCATAGAGTTGGAAGGGACCTTGGTTAGTAATAGATGGGAGACCACCAAGGAATATGTGGGTCGCTGTGCAGAGGCAAGCAATGGCAAACCACCTCTGCAAGGAGCTTGCCTTGAAAACCCCGTGAAGGGTCGCCATAAGTCGGCTGCAACTTGAGGGCACTTCACACACAAACAGCTCTGTTGGTAGAATTGCCAGCTCCAGGTTGGGAAATACCTGGAGATTTGGGGGGGTGGAGCCTGAGGAGGGCGGAGTTTGGAGAGGGGAGGGACTTCAATGCCATAGAGTCCCATGGCCAAAGCGGCCATTTTCTCCAGGCGAACTGATCTCAATGGGCCGGAGATCAATTGTAATAGCGGGAGATCTCCAGCCGCCACCTGGAGGTTGGTAACCCCACCTGTTGGTCTGCAGTAGCAGAGCCGCAAGATTCGAGTCCAGTAGCGCCGTAGAGACCAACCAGATTTCCCAGGGTGCAAGCTTTCGGAAATAACAGCTCCCTTTGTCAGATCTTTAGAGCTCTGACTCTCGAAAGCTCAAACCCTTGGCCTTTGAGGTGCTCCTGGACTCAAACCAGGTTGAGTTTAAATCAAAAGAGTTTCCATCTAAACATTAGGAAGAATTTTCTAACAGTTCGAGCCGTTCCTCAGTGGAAGAGGCTTCCTTGGGAGGTGGAGAGCTCTCTTTTCCTGGAGGTTTTTAAGAAGTTAGATGGCCATCTGTCAGCAATGCTGATTCTATGACCTTAGGCAGATCATGAGAGGGAGGGCATCTTGCCCATCTTTTGGGCATGGTGTAGGGGTCAGTGTGTGTGTGTGTGTGGTGGGGGGAGGTAGTTGTGAATGTCCTGCATTGGGCAGGGGGTTGGGCTAGATGACCCTGGTGGTCCCTTCCAACCCTGTGATTCTAACCTTGCATATACCTATCATATGTTCGCATGCCCTGGTTTTGAAAGCCCTGGAGAAAATACAGTCGAATTGAATTGCGTGGGGGGGGTCAGGGGGCACCGCTCCCCCATGTTCAGGATCTGCGCTCCCCTAGGGGCTGGCGGGGGGGGGGAGAGAGAGAGAGATTAAAATATGGCTGGGAAGTGAGCTAGAACCCTAGAGGTGGATTTGCAGCCTAAGGGATAAAGAGTAGGGCGAGGGCTGGCGGTGTGTGCCGATGGATGCTTACGGGGGGGGGGGCGGGATCCCTTTCCCCCTCCGCTCCCTTCGCCCCCTTTCTCTCCCCTCTCCTGCAGAAATAGACCGCGGCCCCTTTAAATTTACCCAGGAGCCCTTAAAGGAGCCCCAGGGGCCCCGGGGGGAAGGCATCCCCACCCTGGCTAGCCGGAGCCTGCCTGGTTCTTCGGCCGCGGAGGGCCCCCCCCCTTTTTTTTTTTGCAAGCAGGCTGATAGGGGGGGATTGCAAAACCCGTGCAAAATAATTTATATATGTATATATATATGCATATCGATTTTATTTTTATTTTTTGGACATGGGTCTAAGACCAGATCGGTGAATCCCCGGCTGCGCTGCTGGCGAAGCCCTGCGGAGCGCCGGCCGGGGGAGCAGCAGCCGCCGGCCCCAGACCTCTCGGGGGGGCGACCGCGGCGGATGCCCCCCCAAAGACGCAGCGGCCAGGCATGGAGCCCCCCGGCTTCCCCGTCAAGAGGGAGCCCCGCGATCCAGGTGAGAACAAAAGGCAGGGCCTGCGAGACTCCCCCCCCCCACACACACACCAATCGCCCTCTCCCCACCCACCCACCTATCGCCACCTGCCGGCCTTAGGTGGGCGGCAAGGATGGGGTGGGGGTGGGGTGGCAGCTTGCACATCTGGGGAATGGGGGAGGAGGAGAGGAAGGAAGAGGCGGGGGAGGCGGTGGCCCTTTAAGACCCCCCCCTCTCTCCCTCCCTTTCTCCTCTTTCCATCTTCCCCTCTGCAGGAGCCTGGCGGATGACATCCCATTCAAAAAACATATTCTCTCCCCCCCCCCGGCTCTCCCCAAACGTCATAAGCAAAATGGGTGCAGGCAGCTGCTTGATGTGCATCCTCTATAGGAGGGAAATATTCTCTTCCTGTGTTGGGCACCCCGCTGCAGAAGATCTGTGGGGGGGGGGGAAGGGGCTTGGCCCACCCTTCCTTCCCCTCTGTAAGCTTCCAGGCCCCTGGGCCCTTTGGAGCCGGCCTCTCCAATGTTGTGCGCTTACCCCTTTAAGAACTCTCCCTTCTCTGTTCTGGGTGCCCCTTTAAGGTTAGTCTTCCCTCACCCACCCACCCCACTGCAATTATCAGGTTTCTTAAAGACATAGCGTGTCTGCAGTACCTGGCCAGGAGGCCTTTTTCTTTCCCCCTCCCTCCACTGTCAGATTTTAGAGCAGGGACCCCGCTCATTAAACTAAACCTATTGGTCATAACCCTCCCCCCAGTATCTCTTAGATTTTTCTCCGCCAGATGGTAATGGCTCACTAGTTTGATGCCTGCCCCTTTAAGAACCCCCCATGTCCCTTTAAGACTGTGGTCCTCCGCACTTACAACCTTAGCTCAGGTTTCTTAAAGGAAACTTGCGCTCCAGTCAGCAGAATTAGCATCTTCCCTATTACAATATTTTGGCACTCTATCTAAAGAGGAGAATGTTATAGTTAAGAATTGCTTCACTGCATCAGGTCCAGGTCTGATTATTCCAGCCTGCTGTTTCTACCTTGGTGATGGTGTTCCCTGATTGTTTGTGCCCTGGTTTTCAGAGATAGAGTGCCTCTGCACTGGGAGTTTCCATTTTGCTTTTATGGCTTTCGGATGGAGATGGTGTCATGTTAATGCATTCCAGTTTAATCATATTTTTTCTCTAAAGAAGCATATATAGATCTCACTCTTTCCCTTTTATACTCACAACCACCCTGTGAGGTAGGTTAGCTAGGATGGGAGACAGAGACTGCCCAAATAAAACATACAAAACACACCCAGTGGACTTTGTCTCTGAATGGTGATTTGTACTCATGTCTTTCCAGCTGCTACCCTAGATAGGGTTGGCAGCTCCGGCTTGGGAAATACCTGGAGATTTTGGGGATGGAGCCTGGAGAGAGTGGGGCTTGGAGAGGGGAGGGACCTCAGCAAGGTATAATGCCATAGAGTCCACCTTCTAAAGCTGCCATTTTCTCCAGGGGAACTGACCTCTATTGCCTGGAGATCAGTTGTAATCCCTGGACACCTCCAGTCACCACCTGGAAGTTGGCAACCCTAACCCTAGACCCGCCATCTATTGACGGTGTGCCAAATCCAGAAGTCCCGGGTTCGAATCTCCCATGTCATATGACCACACGAGGTGGCCTTAAGCAAGTCATTCTCTCTTGGCCTCAACCTTTCCTTCTGCAATATGGGGATAATAAAACTGATCTACTTTACAGAGGCTTTATAAACAGTGGATAGGACTATGTACATGTGTTGGCTTAAACACTCTGAAGCATGATATCAGTCCTCTGAATTATTGTTAATCTGTTCAGTTTTAGTAAGTTGAGTATCCCTTATCCGGACATCTGATATCCGGACTGATCCAAAAACCGGACCTTTTGAGCCGGCATGCAGGCAATACTCACAGGCCCTCAGCAGTGCCATTGATGGTTCAATGTAAACAAAATTATTTAAAATATTGTTTAAAATTGCTTTAAGGCTATGTGTATAACATATATATAAAACTTAAATGAATTTCGTGTTTAGACTTGGGTCCCACCCCCAAAATATTTCATTATATGCAAAAATTCCAAAATATTCTAAAACATGGAAAGAAGAAGAAGAGTTTGTTTTTATATCACAACTTTCTCTACCACTTAAGGGAGAATCAAACGGGCTTACAATCACCTTCCCTTCCCCTCCCTGCAACAGACACCTTGTGAGGTAGGTGGGGCTGAGAGAGCTCGGAGAGAGCTGTGATCATTTCATGTCCCATGCAGTTGATTGTATTGAAGAAGAAGAGTTGGTTTTTATATGCCGACTTTCTTTACCACTTAAGGAAGAATCAAACCGGCTTACAATCACCTTCCCTTCCCCTCCCCACAACAGGCACCCTGTGAGATAGGTGGGGCTGAGAGAGCTGTGACTAGCCCAAGGTCACCCAGCTGGCTTCACATGTAAGAGTGGGGAAACCAACCCGGTTCACCAGATTAGCCTCCGTCGCTCACATGGAGGAGTGGGGGATCTACAGATCAGACTCCTGGTTCTACAGATCAGACTCCAGTGCTCCAAACCACTGCTCTTAACCGCTACACCACGCTGGCTCCCAGATCCAAAATACGGACCACTTCTGGTCCCAAGCGGTCCGGATAAGGGATACTCAACCTGTATTGTTATTCCCCCCAAGGCACACTTACAAGTCATGTGTTTGTGTCTTTCCAGAAGAGTCATTTGATTCTCCAAATGATGCTGAGCTGAGCGCAGGCCGTCCCCTACGACCTGCCGGGAATGGCTTGCTGCGTGGGACCCCGAAAGACCCTTCTCTCCTCCTCTCTGGAGGGCGGAAGTACTCAGACCATTGTGAAGAGCGGGCCTCGAGGCCCGGCAAGAGCCGCATTCCCGGCCGGGACCACCGGCGCTACTACCACGAGCACTGGCGGGCCGAGTACCTGATGGATTTCAACGCCGCCCGGCACGGCATGATCTGCATGGTGTGCGGCAGCTCCTTGGCCACGCTCAAGCTGAGCACCATCAAAAGACACATCCGGCAGAAGCATCCTTACTCCCTGGCCTGGAGTGCTCGCGAGAAGGAGGGCATAATGAACAGCTGGGATGCCCACTTGGGCCTGGAGGCCGAGACAGATGGCGCCAGGGACCCCGCTGATGGAGCCGGCGCCCAGCACAGGGGCCAGGGTAGGGTGGGTTTAGCTTTCTGGGTCTTCAGCGGGCGGATCGCAGCATACAGACAGCTCCGCGCTGTCCAGATACCTCAGAGAAGCCCATAATCTAGGTTTGCCAGCTCCAGGTTGAGAAAAACCTGGTGATTTGGGGGGTCAAGTAGGGTTGCCAGGTCCCTCTTCACCACCGGCGGGAGGTTTTTGGGGCAGAGCCTGAGGAGGGTGGGGTTTGGGGAGGGGAGGGACTTCAATGCCATAGAGTCCAATTGCCAAAGCGGCCGTTTTCTCCAGGGGAACTGATCTCTATCTGCTGCAGATCAGTTGTAATAGCAGGAGATCTCCAGCTAGTACCTGGAGGTTAGCAAAAATATGACACCTCTGTGTTAACAAACGAAGTTTAACAAAAATCCAACACAGATGGGCAATACTACCTTAAACACTATACAATATTACAAAACCAACATACAGCATGACAATTATTCTTCTAAGCACTCTCCTAGAAAGACAAGTTACTCAAATGAACTGTTGGGACTGTAAACTCCAATAAGTTGGTGAGCTTTGAAGCTCATGTTGGTGTGTAGCGGATTTCTCTTCATGTATAGGTCAATGACCAGATTCTCTTATGTGAATAATTGTAATGCTGTATGTTGGTTTTCTAATATATAGTACCTGGAGGTTGGCAACCCTAGGGTGGGGCCTGAGTAGGACGGGGTTTGGGGAAGGGAGGGACCAATGGGCTGTTCTGCCAGGCCTATGGTTGAGGGCAGCAACATTTTTTCCCAACATATCTGGCCCCCCTTCCTGTTCCCCTGCTGTCTTCTAGGATTTGGATTAGGGGACCCTGGCTGCTTCAGGCTGGCCAGTCTTTGGCCTCTGGGCATTGTGATGAGCGCCATCTGGTTTTTAAACATAGGTCTTTTATGCATAGCTGTTTCCCTCGCTGTCACCCCTCCAACGACTTTGGGTCTTTACTTGGATTATGCATGCCGTTTCCAGCCATCAGGGGTCGCCTCGCTCTCCCCCTGCATTTTCCCGCGTTTTGCCCGTGTTTTCAAATTCGAGATAAAACAGGTCCCAGAAAACGTGGGAAAAACATGGGGAAACACAGAGGGAGAGCGAAGCGACCTCTGATGGTCAGAAACTGCATGCATTATCAGCACAAAGACCCGAAGTTGTCAGAGGGGTGACCGCGAGGGAAACAGCCATGCATAAAAGACCTTAGAGAGTGTTGGTTTTAACTTAAATATTTTATATGCTGTTATGTTTTATGTTGTTTTATTGTTGTGAGCAGCTCTAAGACTGGCTTTGGCTGAGAGAAGGGCAAAATATAAGATGATGATGATAATAATAATGCCACATTGGCCACCAAAGTGGCCATTTTCTCCAGGGGAAGAGAGATGGGTAGGGGCTGTGGCTCAGTGATAGAGCATCTGCTTGGCATGCAGAAGGTCCCAGGTTCAATCCCTGGCATCTCCAGTTAAAGGGACTAGGCATGTAGGTGATGTGAAAGACCGCTGTCTGAGACCCTGGAGAGCCACTGCCAGTCTCAGTAGACAATACTGACTTTGCCGGTCTGAGTAGATAATATTGACTTTGATGGAACAAGGGTCTGATTCAGTGTAAGGCAGCTTCATGTGTGCATATATCTCTGTCGCCTGGAGATCAGTTGTATCTCCAGCTACCACCTGGAGGTTGGCGACCCTCAGGAAGAGTAATCCCATCTCCACCTGCCTTCCCTACAGGAGAATCACCACTGGGCATCGGCCGCAGGAAGCGGCGTGGCCCAGGCCCCCTTTCTTCTCGTGGGGCTTGTCGGTCCCCCAGCTTGGCCCTGAAAGGCTCTTCGGTCGGGGAGGCCCGCAACCTGGAGCGGTACCTGAAGGAGTCCCTGCAGAGCTGGTTCCAGTCCGAGTTCCTCATGGACTACGATCCGCAGGGCAACCGTCTCTTCTGCATGATGTGCGGCTCTTCCTTGCCCAGCCTCAACTTGGACGACATCAAGCACCACGTGATGGAGTCCCACCCCAGCTCACTCGGCTTCAGCCCCGCTGAGAAAGCTGCCATCCTCGAGGCGTGGAACTCCCGTGAGTCGGCACCGGTTGCCGAGGACCCGAGAGGAGAGGACGCAGCCGTGGGTGAGATGGGAAGGGGGCAGAAGTGGGGAGGTAAGGGAAGGAGCTGGCAGGCTGGTTGCCTGGTGTTCACATGCCTGTGTGGATATGATGCCATTTTGAAGTTTGTTAGACTGATTTCCACACAGGAGAATTGCTTGTTTACTTCGTTTATGCTCCATCTTTTTCAACGGTGGTGACTCGAAATGGCTTACACTCCTCCCATTTCACCCTCACAACAACCCTGTGAGGGAGATTAGGCTGAGTGTGTGTGGCTGGCCCAAGTCATCCAGCAAGCTTCCTTATAGGGTTGCCGACCTCCAGGTACTAGCTGGAGATCTGGTATTGCAACTAATCTCCAGCTGATAGAGATCAGTTCCCCCAGGGAAAACGGCCACTTTGGCAAGTGGACTCTATGGAAGTCCCTCCCCTTCCCCAAACCCTGCCCCCCTAAGGCTCCCCCCAAAAAACCTCCCACTGGTGGTAAAGAGGGACCTGGCAACCCTACTTCCATAGCCAAATGGAGATTAAAACCTGGGTCTTCCAGATACTAGTCTGACATCTAACTACTATACCACACTGGCTGTTTGGGTATTTTGTTTTATTTTTATTAAATTTGTTTATTTATTAACATTACCAAGCCATTTTATAAATCTGGGCTCTGCCTACTTTGGGGGACAACGTTTCCTCACAGTTCTTTCTGTCCCCTCAGGTCTTCTGTTAATGTATTTATTTATCTGAAGCACTGAAAAGCCTCTGTTAGCAGCAGGGCCCTTGAGGGGGTTTAGAGGGGGCGGGAAATCAAAATCTACAATAAAACAACCAAGTTAAATGACTAAATTAAACAACAGTGTGGCGTAGTGGTTAAAGTGTGGGACTAGGAAACCCTAAGATCTGGGAAACCCAGGTTCAAATCTCCACTCGCAATTGATCTCCAGCTGATAGATATCAGTTCCCCTGGAGAAAATGTCCGCTTGGGCAATTGGACTCTATGGCACTGAAGTCCCTTCCCTCCCCAAACCCCGCTCTCTTCAGGCTCCACCCCAAAAATCTAGGTATTTCCCAACCCGGCAACCCTACCTCTTTAGCTCCAATAAAACAATAGGAAGGCCATATTGGTACGGAGTCATAAGAACATACGAAAGGCCCTGCTGGATCAGACCAAGGCCCATCTAGTCCAGCAGTCTGTTTACACAGTGGCCAACCAGGTGCCTCTAGGAAGCCACAAACAGGACGAGTGCAGCAGCACCATCCTGCCCGTGTTCCACAGCACCCAAAATAATAGGCATGCTCCCGATACTAGAGAGAACAGGTATGCAGCATGACCAGCATCCATTCCAACTAATAGCCATGAATACCCCTCTCCTCCATGAATATGTCCACTTCCCTCTTAAAGGCCTCCAAGCTGGCAGCCATCACCACATCCTGGATGAGGCTCGTTCGTTTCAATCAGGGGGGCCAATCTCTTTCTCCACCCCCCCATAATTTAGAACAGGGATGGGGAACCTCAGGCCCGGGGGCCATATGCGGCCCCCGAGGACATTTTTTGTGGCCCTCGGGAGCTCCGGGGCCCCGCCGCAGAGGCGCAGCACAGGGCGGCCCTCCCTGAGGGTGTTCCTGGGGCCACGGCTTGCAGGGGCGCTGCGGCACCCTTTGGACCACCTCTCGCCGACTGACGGCTGTTGGTCGGTGATAGGAGGGGGAGGGACGCTTCCCCCAAGGCTGCCCCCTATAGCTGCAGCGTGCAGGAACTCCGGGGCACACTGTAAGCCCTCTTGCTGCCTGTCGGCTGTTGAGCAGCGGGGGGGGGGGGAAGAGGCCCGCGGCTCCCGGCGGCAGAGCATGCACACAGGAGCCGATCGGGCTTCGGGGGGCCCTTTTGTGGTCGACTCTGGGGGGCGGAGGGCATGGAGCCTGGGGCCAGGTCGTGTGGGGCTGGCGGGTGTGTGTGTGTGTGTGGGGGGAGGCTTTTCTCTCTCCCTCTCTTTCTGTCTCTTTCTTTGTCTGTCTCCCTCCGTCCTTTTCTTTCTCCTCTTTCTTTCTTTCTCCTCTTTCTTTCTTTCTCCTCTTTCTTTCTTTCTCCTCTTTCTTTCTTTCTCCTCTTTCTTTCTTTCTCCTCTTTCTTTCTTTCTCCTTCTTTCTTTCTTTCTTTCTTTCTTTCTTTCTTTCTCCTTCTTTCTTTCTTTCTTTCTTTCTTTCTTTCTTTCTTTCTTTCTTTCTTTCTTTCTTTCTTTCTTTCTTTCTTTCCTTCCTTCTTTCTTGCCCCCTCTCTCCCTTTTCCTCTTTCTCTGTTTTCCTTCCTCCCTCCCTTGCCGATCGACCGCGGGCTGTGCCCCCCTGGCGTCTTGTTTGCTTGGGCCAACTGCTGGCTGCCCTCCCGCCTGGGAGGGGGGGGGGAGCGGGGGCGCCCTCCAAGCCTTCTCTGCATGGCCTCCCCTGGGGTTGCTAACCTCCAGGTGGTGGCCAGAGACCTGGCAACCCTAGCCTCTCTCCCCCCACCAGGAGATCTACACCTGGAATGGCCCCCGAATGATGTTATAAATGTGCAAATGGCCCTTGGCAGGAAAAAGGTTCCCCACCCCTGATTTAGAACATTGTAAGACCTCACAGTGTCCATTCTAAGGTTTAATGTCCATCTCGTCCTCCCCGGAAATGCAGAATCAGAAGGCGAAGCAGCCCCTCAGGACCTGAGCATGAAGGAAGCGGACCCGTCGCTGTCTCCCGACCCCCCGGCTGGCGAGGAAGGGTCCGAAGGGGCCGGCCCGTGGGACTCGGAAGGGAGCGGCCCGCCCGCCCCGCCCCGGGGCAGGGACCACCGACGCTACTTCCAGGAGCACTGGCGGGTGGAGTACTTGATGGACTACAACGGCCTGCGCCACGGGCTTGTCTGCATGGTGTGCGGCAGCGCCCTGGCCACCCTCAAGATGAGCACCATCAAGCGCCACATCCAGCAGAAGCACCCGGACTCCACGCAGCTCAGCCACCAGGTCAAGGCCCTCATTGTGAGGGAGTGGAACCGGAAAGTCGCCCGCCTGGCGGAGGCTGAGGACTCCCCGCCCGAAACGGATGCTGAGCCGGACAAGGGTGAGGGGGTGCGATCAGGGCGGGAACCGTACGATCAGAATTTGTGTGGCTGCCTAAAGTTGCCAACCTCCAGGTACTAGCTGGAGATGTCCTGCTATTACCACGGACCTCCAGCTTATAGAGGTCAGTTCACCTGGAGAAAATGGCCACTTTGGCAATTGGACTCTATGGCACTGAAGTCCCTCCCCTCCCCAAACCCTGCCCACTTAAGGCTCCGCCCCCAAAACCTCCCACTGGTGGCGAAGAGGGACCTGGCAACCTTATGGCTGCCACAGAGGGTTGCCAGTCTCCAGGTGACAGAGGTCAGTTCCTCTGGAGAAAATGCTTGCTTTGTAGGGTTGCCAGCTCCGGGTTGGGAAATACCTGGAGATTTTGGAGGCGGAGGCTGAGGAGGGCGGGGTTTGGAAAGGGGAGGGACTTCAATACCATAGAGTCCAATTGCCAAAGCAGCCATTTTCTGTAGGGGGACTGACTTCTATCCTCTGGAGATCAGTTGTAATAGTGGGAGATCTCTAGCCACCACCTGGAGGTTTGGCAATCAAATAGCTAGAGCACTTGTGGTAAAAAATAAAGCTCATAAGCCTATCTTTTCTTGAACTATATAATATCTCGGCAGTTAGTCTTAATCAACCAAAATTACAGTGCAATTTACAATCCAGAACTATGCCTTGCTTGTACATACAAAGTCAAGGTCAGTATACAAAAGCATTGCATTAGCAATTCATCCCAGAAACCACCAACATAGGATCGCCACGACCTGAGAAGCAGACGCGAAATGGGACACTTTACCGGAAGCCCATTGTGGTGGCCACTATGACCTTTGGTTCTTGTCAAAAAGCCACAATACATGTATTGCATGTTGTTAATATACAATTGCTATGATTACAAGCATTGTTAAGAAATATTACTCAGTGGCTTTTGTATACTGACCTTGACTTTGTATGTACAAGCAAGGCATAGTTCTGGATTGTAAATTGCACTGTAATTTTGGTTGATTAAGACTAACTGCCAAGATATTATATAGTTCAAGATAAGATAGGCTTAAGAGCTTTATTTTTTGCCACAAGTGCTCTAGCTATTTGATTGCCATACTTCCTTTATTGGGGCACTAGCTTTATTCTTTTGACTACCTCCTGGAGGTTGGCAACCCTGTTGCTTTGGAATGTGGACTCAATGGCATTATACCCCACTGAAGCCCCTCCCCTCCCCAAGCCCCACAAGAGCTGGCAATCCTACTGCCACATAGGGTTGCCAACTGCCAGGTAGTAGCAGGAGATCTCCTGCTAATACAACTGATCTCCAGCCGATAGAGATCAGATCACCTGGAGAAAAATGGCCGCTTTGGCAATTGAACTCTATGGCATTGAAGTCCCTCCCTTCCCCGAACCCCGCCCTCCTCAGGCTCCGCCCCAAAAATCTCCCACCTGTGGCGAAGAGGGGCCTGGCAACCCTACTGCCACAGTAGGTGAAGGGGGTGGTGGAGGAGTGTGACTTCCTCTCACACAGTTCTTTAGCCACATGACCAAAGGAGCTGGAACAAAGTCGCCAACCTCCAGGCTGGTTACCAGGTGAGGCCTGGCAACTCTAGTTCCCCAGGCAGAATGACTGACTGCTTTGTTGTCAGGCGCTGCCTGGCAACCAGTGGGAGACATGGGGGGGCAGGACTGGGGGGATGCTGTTGCCGACGGTGTGCCATCGCATCCGGGGGAAACCCAGAAGTGACATCACACTTTGTTAGGAATCGCCAGAAACTCTATGGTTTTACTGGTGCCTCTCAGACGTCAAAATACAATGAAGCATGAGTATCGGAAATGCACACGCCAAGTAAGATTGGTTATTTTTGGCTTCAGCAGTGTTTTCCTGATTGTAATGAACATTCAAATATATATATATAGATAGATATAGATATAGTTTCCTTTCAGTTGACTTCCTTTCAGCAGCTGGGTGTAGTGGTTAAGAGAGGTGGTTTGGAGCGGTGGTCTCTGATCTGGAGAACCGGCTTTGATTCCCCCACTCCTCCACCTGAGCGGCGGACGCCAATCTGGTGAACTGGATTGGTTTCCCCACTCCTACACCTGAAACCTGCTGGGTGACCTTGGGCTAGTCACAGTTCTCTCAGCCCCACCTACCTCACAGAGTGGCTGTTGTGGGAAGGGAAGGTGATTGTAAGCTGGTTTGATTCTTCCTTAAGTGGTAGAGAAAGTCGGCATATAAAAACCAACTCTTCTTCCTCCTCCTCCTCTTAGGAGGAGGTAACTCTTCTGCGCTCACTGTGATTAAATGATCCAATGCAGACAGGCAGCAGCATCTTTTCTTCAGAAGAGGTTTCCTGTTGTGTCTCTGCATGAATATCTGCCTCATGAGGATTCTGGCCTAGAATCCAGTTCTAGAGAAATGCATGTTTCCAATTTTAAAATGTCACCTATTAGACATTTGGGACAGTCTTTTAGAAGTTAGATCAGTATTTTACGACAGGATGGTTCCTGGCTATGACACTGGTGCTAATATTTATCAAAGAACTGGATGCCTTGGAAACACAAACCATGCCAAGAGCAGGCAGAATAAGCTCTTTCCTTCTATCTGGGATGGTCGTACTCTTCCCCAAGTGCGCAGCTTTGGGAGGGATGCACCTGGAGTAGTGAGGGAGGTAGGGGACATCCTCCGAGTCAGCCAGATCAGCCAAATCAACCCTGGCGATCAGTGGGGTGACAAATGTCACAGCCAGATTACTCTCACATCCAAATGCCCATTTTGTCCAGATCCAGTAGACTCCCTAGCCCATATTGTTTTAGCCTGTTCACAAAATAATATTGCACTTGCCCCATGGCGCAGAGTGTTAAACTGCAGTATTGCAGTCAAAAGCTCTGCTCACTACCTGAGTTCGATCCTGATGGAAGTCGGTTTCAGGTAGCTGGCTCAAGGTCGACTCAGCCTTCCATCCTTCTGAGGTCGGTGAAATGAGCCCCCAGCTTGCTGGGGGTAAAGGGAAGGTGACTGGGGAAGGCACTGGCAAACCACCCTGTAAACATAGTCTGCCTAGGAAACGGCAGGATGTGACATCACCCCATGGGTCAGGAATGACCCGGTACTTGCACAGGGGACCTTTACCTTTTAAATAAATATATCACTCCTGGATAAAACAGCTAATGACACTTTCTGAGAAGTGGATAGTGCGATGAACACACATACATTAAGCTGCCTTATACTGAATTGGACCCTTGGTCCACCAAAGTCAGTATTGTCTACTCAGACTGGCAGCAGCTCTCCAGGGTCTCAGGCTGAGGTCTTTCACATCACCTACTTGCCTAGTCCCTTTAACTGGAGAAGCCGGGGATTGAACCTGGGACCTTCTGCATGCCAAGCAATATCTGCTATTTTAAAAAGGGTGAAATGGCAGATGAATAGCTAATGACTGTTGAATCTAGGGAAAGGAAAAAATAGGCTCTCCTAGAACTCAGATCAGTTTAATATGCAGTTTGCAGACAGCAGTCTTTCCCTCAGATACTAAGGTAAAAAGGTAAAGGTCCCCTGTGCAAGCACCGGGTCATTCTTGGCCCATGGGGTGATGTCACATCCCGACATTTTCTAGGCAGACTTTGTTTTACGGGGTGGTTTGCCAGTGCCTTCCCCAGTCATCTTCCTTTTACCCCCAGCAAGTGGGGTACTCATTTTACTGACCTCGGAAGGATGGAAGGCTGAGTCAACCTTGAGGCGGCTACCTGAACCTGACTTCCTTTGGGATTGAACTCAGGTTGTGAGCAGAGCTTTGGACTGCAATACTGCAGCTTAACACTCTGCGCCACGGGGCCCCTACCCTCAGATACTACCAAACACATAAAAGTGCCTAAATGATTTAGAGATAATATTTCTGTGCTGACGAATGAAGCAGATGGAGCTACATGAGGCAAAAACCCAGCAGAGGTGTGAGAGGGAATAAATTCAGTACAAATTCAGATCCAGACAGACACAGGATGATTAGAATTTTTGTTAGAAGCAGCTAACGAATGCATAAGTCTGTATCTTACGACTCTTTGCCAGCACAGGAAAAACATTATGGATTTAAGATGACTGTTACAAAATAATCTCAGTTTTCATTTTCTTAAATATCAGGACCAAAGCAAGTTTCCAGCCCTCATGAAAAAGTTTGCTGGGCTAAAGGGAGGCTCAGTTGCATATTGAGAAATCACCTTCTGTGCCCCTCAAACTTCCCTCCACATTCCTCTGCCATGACAGATATTGAATAAATTCTGCAGAATATGCAATTGGAGCTTCTGAAGCTTTAGTGTGCAGAATTCAGTACCGTGAAATGCATGATTTAAGTCAGTGCCCCTCCCCCCATTGAGCACAAAAAGAGCTGGCTGAGGCTGTATACACACCTGGCTACATGGGGGTGATTCGCGGGTTCCTGTTTTTTGCCATTCCAGTTGAATCCCGGCCTGCCCTCAAGATGCCCTCGTCCCCCAAGAAGTCCCAAGAGGGTGGCACAACGGCTGTGCGGGAAGAAGAGGACGAGGAGGAGGAGGAGGAGGAATCGGCTGTCGCAAGACTGGCTCCCTCGCAGCAACCCGCGGAAGCTGTCTCGCTGCTGGCTGGCACCCCATCCCGCCGGGGTCAGCGCCGGAACTACCAGCCGCGCTGGCGGGTGGAGTACTTGATGGACTACGATGAGAACCGGCACGGCCTGATCTGCATGGTTTGCGGAGGCACGCTGGCAACCCTGAAGGTCAGCACCATCAAACGGCACATACTGCAGGTCCACCGTTTCTCGCTGGAATACACAGCCCTGGAAAAACAGACGATCCTCGAAGCTTATGCGGAAAACGACCAAGCCCTGAATGCTGGCCAGCCGGGCCCCAGACGTGCAGCCAGACTTGACTCTGAGCCCCGGGATGTCAAGCCGAACATCCAAAGGGCAGGGAAAATGGCGTTCGGTTACAATCTGCCAGTATGTACGGCGTAGCCGCAGACTCGCACCACCCTGCCGTGGAAGCAGGGTGGGCTTTGCTGCACAATGGGCGGGGGGCTGCGTCTCTTCCTCCCCACCCCTTGTCATGAACTCGAGAGAACTCTGGAATTCTACATTTCAAAAGCTGGGCAACTGGATTGAGTTGTGCCGAGGCTCGGAAGAATTTGTTTGTTTGTTTGCAAGATGGTGGTTTAATTTGCATGTTCTGTTCCAGCCACGACAAATTTAAGGAGTTTTAGATTTATTTATTTCTACTCCAAGAATTGGAGGTAGAGGAAAAGGGAGGGGTTTTGGGGGGGAGCAATAATCAGTGTGTCAGTTTCTGTGGTGGTACTGGTTGTTAGTGGGTAGCTGCTTCAAGTCGCAGCCAACTTGTGGCGATAGGGTTGCCAGCCTCCTGCTATTACAACCGATCTCTAGCCGATAGAGATCAGTTCACCTGGAGAAAATGGCCGCTTTGGCAATTGGACTCTATGGCATTGAAGTCCCTCCCCTCCCCAAACCCTGCCCTCTTCAGGCTCCACCCAAAAAACCTCCCGCTGGTGGCGAAGAGGGACCTGGCAACCCTATGTGGCGACCCCATAGGGTTTTTTCAAGGCAAGAGACAAACAGAAGTGGTTTGCCATTGCCTGCCTCTGCTTAGCAACCCAGGTCTTCCTTAGGGGTCTCCCATGCAAATACCAGCCATGGTCAACCCTGTTAGCATGGTGTAGTGGTTAAGAGCAGTAGACTGTAATCTAGAGAACAGGGTTTGAGTCCCTGCTCTTCCACATGAGTGACGGATTGTAATCTGGTGACCTAGGTTTGTTTCCCCTCTCCTCCACATGCAGCCTGCTGGGTGACCTTGGGCTAGTCAGTTCTCTCAGAACTCTCAGCCCCACCTACCTCTCAGGGTGTCTGTTGTGGGGAGAGGAAGCAAAGGAGATTGTAAGCCGGTTTGATTCTCCTTAAAAAGTAGAGAAAATCGGCATATAAAACCAAAGCTGCTTCTTCTTGAAACAAAACTGGTACCTGGAAGTTCCCAGGTGCAATCTCTAGCATCTTCCTTTAAAGGGGTCATCCAGGGTGTGATGTGAAAGACCTCTCACTACCGGTCCAACCTTGATAGATGAGTAGTCTGATCTGGTGTAAGGGTACAATGGTAGCCATGCATTTGTAGTCAGAGGTCCCCTATGCTCCAATCTGCCTGGGATAAAACGTTGGCTACTTTTGTGGTAGTTTTACTCCCTCAGATGCTGTTTGAAGTGGTATATTGTATTTACCTTTGTCAAGCTACAGGCCCTCTAACCCACCAAATTCAGAAGCCTGTCTCCACAATTCCACGTTGACTCTACCTTCTAGAATTCTAAACCCACCTTCCAATTCTTGTACGAAAGGACACCCTGAATTCTTGTGCTCTCTATGAGAATGGGTGCTTATCAACCCAGTGTTGTGTAGTGGTTAAGAGCAGTGGTTGGGAGCGGTGCTCTCTGATCTGGAGAACTGGGTTTGATTCCCCATTCCTCCACATGAGCGTCGGAGGCTAATCTGGTGAACTGGGTTGGTTTCCCCACTCCTCTACATGAAGCCAGCTGGGTGACCCTGGGCTAGTCACACTCTCTCAGCCCCACCTACCTCACAGGGTGTCTATTGTGGGGAGAGGAAGGTGACTGAAGCTGGTTTGATTCTTCCATAAGTGGTAGAGAAAATTGGCATATAAAACCAACTCTTCTTCTTCAAGCAAAACTGGGAGGGCTGTCTGATGGTACTCTGGAAATTCCCAGGTTCAATCCCTAGCATCTTCCATTAAAAGGGTAATCCAGGTTGTGCTGTGAAAGACCTCCCACTGCCGGTCCGACTTTGAAAGATGAATAGCCTGATCTGGTATAAGGGTACAATGGTAGCCATGCATTTGTAGTGAGAGGTCCCCTATGCTCCAATCTGCCTGGGATAAAACATTGCCTATTTTTGTGGTAGTTTTTACTGCCTCAGATGCTGTATGAAGTGGTATATTTTATTTACCTTTGGCAAGCTACAG
Source organism: Euleptes europaea (assembly GCF_029931775.1). NCBI lineage: Eukaryota > Metazoa > Chordata > Lepidosauria > Squamata > Sphaerodactylidae > Euleptes > Euleptes europaea. Next base: position 88,694,962 of record NC_079318.1, read on the forward strand.
GCCCTCTAACCTCTGACCCTCCAAATTCAGAAGGGTATCTCCTCCACAACGACTCTACCTTCTAGAATCCTAAGCATTTTCCAATTCTTGTACGCGAGGACACCATGGATTCTCGTGCTCTCTAGGAGAATGGTGGCTTATCAATTGATATGAACAGGTCCTAGCCCAACCGATTAGCCTGAAGGGCAGGAAAGGAAAATAACTTTGCTCTAGCAGTCACTAGCAGAATTCTTCTTCCGGGTCAGAGTTTACGAAAGGAGACCCCCGCCCCCCGCCCCCCAGACTGTAGCTTGTATCTGTGATGGCAACTCACGACCCATCCCAGTGGAATCCTATTCCTTTGTGAAGCTAGATGTGAGATACTTGATCAGGGATAGCTGTTCCGATGTGCTGTTAAGTCACAGCTGACTTGTAGGATTTCCAAGGCAAGAGATAATTTGCCATTGCCTGCCGCTGCAGAGCGACCCTAGTATTCCTTGGTGGTCGACCAGGGCCGACCCTGCTTAGCTTCCAAGATCGGGCTAGCCTGGGCCATCCAGCTCAGGGCAGTTCCTCCAATAGCAAGTTATTATTTTTTTTAAAAGCTGCAGCCTCAGCATGGAATGAGGAATCCCCCCCCCAAGTGCCTACCCCAGGAGTGTGTGTCCCATATCCCTAGACTGACTATTCTTCGCTCTAACCAGAACCAAAACAGGGACAGCCAGGAGAAACATAGAATCATAGTTGCAAGGGGCCATACAGTCCGTCTAGTCCAACCCCCTGCTCAATGCAGGATCTGCCTAGAGCATCCCTGACGAGTGCTTGTCAAGCCTCTGCTTAAAGACTGCCAATGAAGGGGAGCTCACCACCTTCCCTAGGTAGCTGATTCCACTGTCAAACAACTCTTACTGTAAATTTCCCCCCCTAACATCCAGCTGGTACCTTTCCGCCCTCAATTTAAACCCGTTATTGTGAGTCCTATCCTTTGCTGCCAACAGGAACAACTCCCTGCCCTCCTCTGTGGAGGAGTCCCAACAATGGGCAAGACAAACCCCATTATCCAACCCAACAGTTAAAGTGACATGTGAGGTTGGTTACATTGAAAATTCCCCCAGTGGTTGCACTTAGATTAAGGGCCAGTTTATACCATCAGCAGAACCGAATTAGCTAAATTGTCCCGTCCCACGGTCCAGGCAGTCTTTCTTCTTCTGAATGGGCTCCTGTGAATGAGGTTTCCTTGTATACAGAAAGTCAGGAAAAGGTGAGGCTGAACCCTTCTCTGGGATGTAACAAGATTTCTATATGCAGGGAAGATTCAGTTGAGGCACGAGCCAGGGAAAGCTGAAGCTCAGGTCATGGTATTATGGATGTACCGTATGTGCCAGTGAGTCACAACCAGCTTATGGTGACTCTCAACAAGGGGCTTTCAAGGCAAGTGAGAAGCAGAGGTGGTTTGCCATTGTCTTCCTCTGCAGAGCCTTCCTTGGTGGTCCCCTGTCCAAATACCACTTAGCTTCTGAGATCTGATTAGATCAGGCTATACTATACCATCTGGAGGGTGAGAGATTCAAAACAGATAAAAGTATTTCTTCACACAACTCATATTTAAATTGTGGCACTCCCTGCCCCAGGATGTGAGGGCTACCAACTTTGAAGGCTTTAAGAGGGAACTAGACATGTTCATAGAGGAGAGGGCTATCCATGGCTACTAGTCAAAATGGATACTAGCCATGATGCATACCTATTCTCGCCGGGATCAGAGGAGCATGCCTATTATATTAGGTGCTGTGGAACACAGGCAGGACAATGCTGCTGCAGCCGTCTTGCTTGTGGGCTTCCTAGAGGTACCTGGTTGGCTACTGGGTGAACAGACTGCTGGACTTGATGGACCTCGGTCTGATCCAGCATGGCTTTTCTTATGTTATCTGAGATCTGATAAGATCAGGCTATACCATTCCAAATCCCGCTGCTGACGGTAAAAACTGCCCTATTTGCTGATCAGTCTTCCCTTTAGCTTCAGTGTTAGGTTCCTTGCTCCCATCTTCCACATTGCTTATAACTGAATAAGTAACCGAGGGATTCTCCGCTACCTCTCTGTGGAAACAGAAACAATGGTAGGACATTCCATGCTTTCCCATGCATTTACTTGGAAGGAACAAACACCTGTTGTTCCTAGGTACGGAGGGCGGAGCCAAACCTCCCTATATTTGGTAATTGGGATTATCTGAGGGTTGGGTTTTCACAAAATATAACATCTTTTTAAAATAAAGGATTGGAGAGCCAAGTTATTCAGAAAGAGACTGGCAGAGCCCAGAAACTGTCAGCATCTGGCTCCCCCAGTTACTAAGCCTTCACTAGCTGTGGGAGAGAGGTCAGAAGGGTAAATGTATTGGCCAGTTGTAGCACTTGAAAAACAAACCAGTTTTTATTCTGGCTTAAACTTTTGTGGTCAAGAGACCTCTGCATCGGATTCACCTTTTAGGTTCCTTACTGGGCAGACAATATATTTATAGTGAGGTTATGAAAAAAAAAATTGGAAATGGCCGGCCAAAGGGCCACGAAATGCTAAAAGCACAGGGGGAAATGTATTTATGAAAAATTCAAGTGTGCGACCATTTAATACAGCAGTAATTTGCAGTTTAAAGTCTCCCTACTTTTGATCAGCTGGTTCATCCCCTTTAACGAGGACCTGGGATTCCTCATGCACCACAGATGTTAACCCGTTGAGCAAAGCTAGAGAAATTTATTGCTAATTACTGCAATGGCAAAGGGGCTTTGCATTTTTCTTGGTTATATTTGAATTTGCGTTTCACCCTATCATTCCTGCATTTCATATCCCTTTGAATTGTCTTGCTTTAATATATATGCATTCATAAAGTGGGCTTTGGTGGCAGAAAGTGCTGTCAAGTTGTGGCCGACTTATGGCAACCCTGTAGGGTTTTCAAGGCAAGAGATGAAGAGAGGTGGTTTGCCATTGCCTGCCTCTACGTCATGTCCCTGGACTTCCTTGGTGGTCTCCCAACCAAGTATGAACCAGGGCCAACCCTGCTTAGCTTCGAAGATCTGACACTATCAGTCTAGCTTGGCCCATCCAGGTCAGAGCTTTAGCCAGAAGCTTATACTGGAATAGATCTGTGTTAGTTTTTTAAGCCAGCGTGGTGTAGTGGTTAAGAGAGGTGGTTTGGAGTGGTGGATTCTGATCTGGAGAACCGGGTTTGATTCCCACTCCTCCACATGAGCGGCAGAGGCTAATCTGGTGAACTGGATTTGTTTCTCCGCTCCTCCACATGAAGCCAGCTGGTTGACCATGGGCTAGTCACTCTCAGCCCCACCCACCTCACAGGGTGTCTTGTTGTGGGGAGGGGAAGGGAAAGTGATTGTAAACCGGTTTGAGTCTCCCTTAAGTGGTAGAGAGAGTCAGCATATAAAAACCAACCCTCCTTCTTTTTCTAAGATGGCAAGATAATCCAGTTTCCCCCCCCAGCAGTGCTGCATCTGGAGGGGAAAAAAATCTCTGGAAATCAGTGAGGACTAGTACCTTGTTCCCTTTCCCTGCAGTGTTTAAAAGGCGAGCCTTGTTCTGAGCATTGTCTTGTGTCAGCAAGAATACAAAGAAAACTTGCACTTATAATCCCATTCATCAAGTACTTCGATGCAGAGGGGTTGTCCCCCGACTCTCCCAATTGCCCCATTTTGCACTTGCCTTGTTCACCCCTGAACCTTTTCAGTTTGAAAGCTCAGTTCTTTCTCTAGTTACTCTCACGAACCATTTAACGCAGAGGTGTATGAGCGACGCTCCCCGTTATGACCTTGTGACTGTGTCGGAAACCTTGTCCGTGTCTCTTGTGAAACAGTGTTTTGCATCAATATGAGGTGTGTTTTTTTATAAATATTATATATAAGCACTAAGTTTTGTAAAACAAGTATGTCAAAATAAATCCTTTAAAATGAGTATTTTAAGACGCAATCTCAGAGGTTCCCGTTGTCTTTGTAAAAAACTCAGGGGTGCCCAACTCAATTGTTACGCGGGCTGGATATGACATAAAAGCCACTTGGTCACGCCGGGTTTGACACCCCTGCTCTAAATGCTTTTCGGGTTGCCTACGCCAAGATTGGCACTGTTCTTTCTAGAAGCAAGCTTCTCACACCAGTGGGCACTGCAGCTTGGTAGATTTTACTCTTTACTCAATGAGTGATTTAAAGGTGGAATTCGTCGCCTGAGGATGAAGTGACGGCCACAAGGGCAGACGACTTTAAAAGATTCACAGAGGGGAGGGAATCTATCTGTGGCTACTAGCCATGTTGATTAAAGGGAACCTCCACATTCAGAGGCAGTCAACCTCTGAATCCCAGTGCCAGGAGGCAACATCAAGGGCAAGCCGCAGCATGGTGGAGCGGTTGATCTGGTGAACCGGGTTCGATCCAACACTCCTCCACATGAAGCCTGCAGGGTGACCTTAGGCTAGTCACAATGCTCTCTGAACTCTCTCAGCCCGACCTACCTCACAAGGTGCCTGTTGTGGGGCGGGGAAGAAAAGGTGATGGGGAACGGCCATAGCTCAGTGGTAGAGCATCTGCTTGGCATGCAGAAGGTCCTGGGTTCAATCTCCGGCATCTCCAGTTCAAGGGGACGGGCAAGTAGGTGATGTGAAATACCTCAGCCTGAGACCCTGGAGAGCTGCTGCCGGTCTGAATAGACAATACTGACTTCGATGGACCAAGGGTCTGATTCAGTATAAAGCAGCTTTGAGTGTGCATGTATGTGTGCTCATGTGACTGTAAGCTGCTTTTGAGACTCCTTAAAGGTAGAGAGCCCCGTGGCACAGAGTGGTAAGCTGCAGTACTGCAGTCCAAGCTCTGCTCACGACCTGAGTTCGATCCCGACAGAAGTCGGTTTCAGGTAGCCGGCTCAAGGTTTCCACCCTTCCAAGGTTGGTAAAATGAGTACCTAGCTTGCTGGGGGTAAAGGGAAGAGGACTGGGGAAGGCACTGGCAAACCACCCCATAAAAACAAAGTCTGCCTAGTAAACGTCAGGATGTGACGTCACCCCATGGGTCAGGAATGACCCGGTGCTTGCACGGGGGACAATCTTTACCTTTAAGTGAAATATTGGGTCTGACTCCAGTGATCATCCCCCTGGCAAGCCAACTGTATGTCAGGAAGATGCTTTAATTCCACTATATGAGGCACTGCTTGCTAAGAAACCCTTATCAGCTGAACAGCGCTGTGCCATTCCTGGAGCCAGGTTAGGCTCTTCAGATACCCCCCCCCCCAAATCAGGAGACCTGTGACTCGGCGTGGGACCCCTGCTTTAGTTCAGAAAAACTGGGATGAGTGCAGAAGAAGTCAAGAGAGCAGCTGGTCTGAAGAACAAGTCCTGCAAAGGGAGGCGGACGGGGTGACGCGATGGCACTCTTCAACTACCCACAGGGCGTTCAGGCAGAAGAGGCAAAAGGCTTGTTTTTTGGCTACTGCCAAAGGCGAGACTACATTTAATGGGCTTAGGCTACAGGTCAGAACATTTCGGTTGTACATTAGTAAAAGCTTCCTGAGGGTAAGAGCAGATCAACAACGGAACCAATTATCTTGCGGTTGAAGAGTTCTCCTTTGCTGGAGGCCTTGAAGCAGACGCTGGATTATTGTCTGGCCAGGAGGCTCTGGATCTCCTGCATGGAGCATGCATGTTGCATTAGAAAGCCAAGGAGGCTCTTTCCAATTCGAGGGCTTAAATAAGGCATTCATGGCTCCTTTAGAAGGCAGCATTCTGCCAGGTATCTATATATCAACAGCGATGTGGGGCTCCCATCAGCAGATACCCAAATCCATGGACTGGGGCCACCCAGATGCTAAAAAGACTTTTCTGCAAATGTGGGGGACTCCCAGGTTTGCAGAAAAATCTGAAATGTTGACATTTCCCCCAAAATCAAAATAAATTGAAAAAGTGTTATCTGCGCATGCGCAAACAACACACTTACTTTGCTGCTGTGGCTGAGCCTGGCAGCAGATGCAACAAAACCCTGGAGTCTTTCCGCAATGGCAGTGGATGCCGGGAACCATTCTGGGCTCGGAGCAGCTCCCAGAAACCACCGCTGCTGGGCTCCAAGGTGAGTGGTTGAATCTGGACTCACACCAGCTCAGCAATGGAGGGGGATGGAATTCCCCCCTCTCCACCTCTACTATTCTCCTATAGTGTAAGAAACATAGAATCAAAGAGTTGGAAGGGACCACCATCTAGTCCAACCCCCTGCACAATCCAGGAAATTCACAACTAACTCCCCACACACACCCAGTCACCCCTACTCCATGCCCAGAAGATGGCCAAGATGCCCTCTCTCTCATCATCTGCCTACGGTCATAGAATCAGCATTGCTGACAGGTGGCCATCTAGCCTCTGCTTAAAAACGTCCAGGGAAGGAGAGCTCACCACCTCCTGTGGAAGTCTGTTCCACTGAGGAACCGCTCTGTTAGAAAATTGTTCCTAATGTCTACAGAAACTCTTTTAATTTCAACCCGTCTGTTCTGGTCCGACCTTCTAGGGCAACAGAAAACAACTTGGCATCATCCTCTATATGATAGCCCTTCAAGTACTTGAAGATGGTTATCATGTCCCCTCTCAGTCTTCTCTTCAGGCTAAACATGCCCAGCTCCTTCAACCTTTCCTCACAGGACTTGGTCTCCAGACCCCTCACCATTTTCCTTGCCCTCCTCTGGACACATTCCAGCTTGTCTACATCATTCTTAAATTGCGGTGCCCAAAACTGAACACAGTACTCTAGGTGAGGTCTGACCAGAAAGAAGTAAAGTGATACCATCACTTCGCGTGATCTGGACACTACACGTCTGTTGATACAGCCCAAGATCTTGGGCATCTTCTGGGCATGGAGTAGGTGTCACTGGGGCTGTGTGTGTGGGGGAGGTAGGTGTTAATTTCCTGCATTGTGCAGGAGGTTGGACTAGCTGACTCTGGTGGTCCCTTTCCAACTCTATGATTCTAAGATCGCATTTGCCTTTTTAGCTACTGCATCAGAGGGAGAAGGGCAGGCCGATCCACCCCCATCTTGAGTGGTCACCTCAACAACTGACCAACCTTTAAATAACCTCGCAAAAAGGGCTGGCTACCAGATTCTCCTCTCCTTGATTTTGGTCAGCAAAAGATATATAAAAAAACCCCACACGAGACAAAGGTATGGAATTTGTACTTTGTGCTCTTTTATTAATACCACATCAAATTCCATTTCTCTTATTTACTTCTCTTGAAACTGCAGCCAGGTCTCTTGTTCCCTTGGTGCCACCGGCCTTTTCTCCTTTTTTTTAAATTTACCGCTGCACGCACAGTACAAACACGCACACAAATGCAAGAGCTGAGTTAGTAAAGGTTTCTGTCATTTTTTTCCTCCATTTACGTACATTTTTTTTGTATTAAAAAAAAAAAAAGCCCGCCCGGCACAAAGAGGTCTGTTCATGGTATTCAAACACAGCAATAACAGAAGAGATGGAAAGAGGTGAGCCGAAGGGCTTCCAGTGCAGAGGTAAGAGCTCCTTGGAAGGGCTGGGGGGGGGGGGAGATTTGGAACGAGGCAGTGCAAACTTCCTCCATGGGCTACCAGAGGGGAAGTGGGAGGAGGGGTGTGTGTTTGTGAGCAAGAAGCACATAATTCGGACACAGGTGCGCCTCTCCAAGATACACTCCCCCCTCGAGTGTCTGGACACTGATGCCAACTGCTGGAACGATAACGGCCGTTGCTGGCTCTCTGACTCGCCAACCGCGAGGGCGTGGACTGTGGGCCTCTGCTGCTCTGACTGGATGCTCACGCTGAGCAACTTGCCGCGAAGCAAGCGTGCCAAGAGGCAGCGTGTGCCTGCGCGGTTTTCAAAACGACTGCAACGTCCACGTTTGTGCACACGAGGTCTGCCTCCGACGCTCGGCCCATGCCTATTCTGGCACCCCCTCGACCCGCAAGTTGCAACGTAAGAACGAGACTAAGGAAACGTTGCTTTGCGAAGTGCGGGAAGCCGACTCCCCGTAGGGAACGGCGACAAGACAAGCTGCCTCCTATACCCTTTATGCTCTGGGAACTGTCACAGTCACGGGAGCTTATCTTTGTCAGTTTTAGCTGCCAATTTCGCTTCTCTCTGGTCCCCTTGCCCAGCCTCCAACACAGGATGGGTTCCCCGGGTCAGGCTGGATGCCAAACTGACCCTGCACCCCACTGCTTTCGCTCAGGTTACTCGAGGTTCCTTGTCTTACTTTGACATTAGCAAGGGATGCCGTGGTAAGATTTTAACCGGGGGTAAGCGGTTGAGCCAGGCCAAGTTCTCAATGCTCTTCCAGTGACACCTTGCCCACAGCCCGCGTGTTTCTGTGGCTCCACGTCCTCTCCTCACTTCTCTTAAAGACTGCATCAAGCTTATGGCAGCTGAGGAATAATCACATGCGTATTCTTTCAGTAGCTTTAAAAAAAAACGTGTACAGCAGTTACAGACATTTTTGTTTCGAAATCGGGAAACGGCAGCCTTACTAACCTCAGGGGAGGAAAAGACCGAAGGACTGGTTTGTCTGGATTGCGAGGCGAGGCTGGGCCGGGGGGGGGGGGGTAGGTTGGGGGGGGGGAAGACAGTCTGGAAGGCTGACCAGACTAAAGAGCGGAACTGATGTCATTAAGGGAGACGGGGCGGAGAATCCCCCTTTCCTTCAGTGGGGTAGACGGGGGTGGGGGGAACACAGGCTGTGGCTTGGAAGAAAAGCTCCCTTAAGCTTGGCTTCGCATTATAGATTAATCCATGCCAGAAAGACCGTACAGCTGAGAGACACAGGCAGGCAGACACGAGTGGACACACCTTCAGCTTTAGCGGAATGCTGCTCTGATGCTAACCCCCGGATTTCATTCGTGGGAGGGGGGGAAGGGAGGGAGGGAAGACAGAAAGAAGGGATCTACCATTATCACACAGCTATTTCCGCCGGACAGGTCACCATGCGAAAACAAACACCCCGGCTGTCCCCGCCGAGCAGAGCCACGTGTCGCTAGCCAAGTAACAGCACCCACTTCCCGCAGCTTATTTTAACACGCTCCAAGGCAGGACCACCCAGAGTGCCAGTCCCCCGCCCCCCCCCCCCGACTTCCAACGCCTGACGCCAGTTTGTGTGTAGTCCAGTGTATTCTGAGCCCAGTGTTTAGGCTTTAAAAGGGGATGCGAGGGGGATAATAAAAAATAAAATCAGTAAGCTTGGAATGCAGACATCAAGCTGACTCGGCATGTTCCTTCATAGGTACAAGTAACAATGGTTATAGCTATGACACAAGGGGTGGGGGGGTGTTTCTTTTTCTCGTTTCATTTTTGTTAACGGCTGGGCCCTAGGGCTCCCTGCGAGGCTATTCAGATTTTTTCTTCACCACTCCGGGAACCTTCTCTTGGATCCTGCAGAAGGGGGGGGGGGAAGCAGAGAGAAAGGAAGACTGCTCAATAGGGTAACAAGTTAGTCCCAAACACTGATGGCTCCTTTTCGTTGAGAGGGAGCGGAAGAGAGCACAACGGTGTGCGATGCACTGACAACTGCATTCGGTGCCCATGTGTTTCCCAGGAACAATTCAAGGCGCTAGTTTTGACCATACAAGCCCTAAATGGTTGTGTGTCCCACTACATCTGAGTGTTTCTACTTCCGTGCAAACCTTCCCACTCTTAAGGCCTTGCGTGGACTCTCGTCCAAGGCAGATGCAATAATAGTATCCACCAGAAGCAGGGCCTTCTCAGTAGCTGCCCCAAACACAGTGCAATCTGCCTCCCCCTTGGACGCTTATCACCTCCCCCTGCTTTTTACTGAAAGGATGTGAAGAATTCTAAAAAAATCCCTCCAGACATCTGGACTGGAGTTTAATCTTACATCTCCTCTCTTCCATAATGTTTATGACTGATGACAAAGTTTTACGATATGGTGTTTTATTGCTTTAATTATTTTGTGAACCACCTAGACAGCCTTTTTGCTAAAAAGCAGCAAGCAGTAGATGCTGAACTCCCTTCCTGCAGTCTGTTTGGCTCAAGTAGCCACGTCACAACTTTCAACGCACTCAAATTCAAAGCAGAAATCCAAAAGTGCAGGTCTCAAAAACAGACAGGAGTCCAACCTTGACCGTGCCTTTTGTTGTGTGCGTGACAATTTTGATTCAATGCTAAATCACTCTATAAATGCTAAGGGCACATTTATAGTGTTCGGTTAAGCAGCAAAGGATCTGACCTGCTGCAGGGCTTGGGGATTAATGGAGTGGAGGGAGGAAACAGGAAGAGCTGGTGACCACCCCGGGGGCCCTCAGAAGCCAGGGGAGGCTATATAAAGCCAGATGTGGCTACAAAAAAAATTGCCCACCCCTGCCCTGCCTTCTTTCTTGAAAGCGCAGAGGTGGACAAAATTTTCGGCCGGGGAGTGGGGGTGGTTTACGTCTCAATCTCTGCCCGTTTTTGAAGGCTCTGAGTTGGATTCTGGCTCTTTCAGTTTTCAGCCAGCATCCAACCAAGTGTCCTCACAAGTGGGCAGAGGCTGAGGGATGCCCCCCTTGCTCATTTGTTAGTGGCTATGAACAGCCAAGTGATTTCCACCTACCATCCCACCGTTTCCCAACTTGTACATCCCGACCCGGAAGTATGTCACCACCTTTTTGCAGCACATTTGGACTTGCGGGTTGCCATTCCAAGAGCCAGTGCTTCTTATCAATGGTTAAGCCAGGAGTGCCAAACATGCAGCCTGGGGTGGGGGAGGATCCAGCCCCTTGAGAGCCCTTATCTGGCCCATGAGCCAACTGCTACCCTCCTCTCCTGATATGGGCTGGCGATCCCTCTGCGGGTTCCCCAGCCAAGTCAGCCACCCCTCTAGTCCTGAGGTGTCAATGATCAAAGACAGTTAAATAAAAAAAAAAATACTATAAGAGTAGTAATTAGATGGTATTATCAACAAACAATGTTATTCGTTGAACTGTCTTCTAACTTATTTTTTAAAGGGCACCTTTTAATATTTCCATTCCTTTTGTATTGTGCCTTTTTATGCCAATAAAGGAATGATTGATTGATTGACTATAAGAGTGTTATTGTTTTAAGCATGTCTGTATTTTAAATAAAAAACAACGTAAAATTTTTTTTTTATGAATTGGCTTTGTCTTCTATAGTTTGTATCTCAGGTGCCTGGCATTAAAACTTTGTAAACATGGCCTGGCCCAACCAAGTGACGTTTATGTCATATCCGGCCCTCGTAACAAATGGGTTCGACACCCCTAGAATCATAGAGTTGAAAGGGACCACCAGGGTCATCTAGTCCAACCCCCTGCACAATGCAGGAAATTCACAACTACCTCCCCCACACACCCCCAGTGACCAGAAGATGGCCAAGATGCCCTCCCTCTCATCATCTGCCTAAGGTCATAGAATCAGCATTGCTGACAGATGGCCATCTAACCTCTTCTTAAAAACCTCCATGGAAGGAGAGCTCACCACCTCCCGAGGAAGCCTGTTCCACTGAGGGACCGCTCTAACTGTTAGAAAATTCTTCCTAATGTCTAGACAGAAATTTTAACCCGTTGGTTCTGATCCGACCTTCTGGGGCAACAGAAAACCACTCGGATTCATCCTCTATATGACAGCCCTTCAAGTACTTGAAGATGGTTATCATGTCCCCTCTCAGTCTTCTCCTCTTCAGGCTAAAAATGCCCAGCTCCTTCAACCTTTCCTCACAGGACTTGGTCTCCAGACCCTCACCATCTTCCTTGCCCTCCTCTGGACACGTTCCAGCTTGTCTACATTTTTCTGAAATTGCAGTGCCCAAAACTGAACACAATACTCTAGGTGAGGTCTAACCAGAGCAAAGTGATACCATCACTTTGCATGATCTGGGATTAAACAGTTTGAGGGGCTAGATGGAAAGCTTCTGGGGGCCGGATGTAGGCCCCCCCCACCAGTAATTTGCCCACCTCTGCAGCAGAGCGGTGAGACTGGAGGCCAAGGCGATAAAACAGGGCTACAGGGCAAAGCACACCCCTGGGAGCGCTCTGAAAAATTGTTAGAAGGGTCCCAGTGAAGTCAGAAGCCCAGGGTTTAAAAGAAGAAGTTAGAAAGATTCTCACGGGGATCTAAGGCCCGGCCACACAACATGAACTCTGTGCAGAGATGGAGCACTCCAATTAATGCCTCCCCCCCACACACGCACAGCCGCTGTCTCCTTATAGCAACCTGCTTACTCACAGCGGCTCATCCCACACACATTGGGAAATTTGTACCCATCCCTATGGCAAGCCTCTCCCTCAGAGCATTAGGCGGATCTAACTGAAGGTTACCGAAGTAACCCTGGAGGTCCCTTCCGACTCTACGATTCAATGACGTTACAGAAGGCACAAAAAGGGCAGCGGTCAAAATACGGTAAACCTTGAATGTGGGCTGTCAGGAGACCGCAGAAGGACACCCGTGCCCTAGCAGGAAGTTCACACTCGGGGCTTACGGAGACTTACTTTGTAACCACCGACTTGATGTGGTCCCGGCCGATTCCGACGTAGTGGTCGATCTGGGTCTGAGGGCAAACGAACAAACAGCCAATGAGGGAGCAAAAAAAAGGGACCCAAGAAAGAAGATTTGAGTCATCTGGGGTTAAACAGTTTGAGGGGCTAGATGGAAAGCTTCCGTGAGCACCCAGCTTGCTGGGGGTAAAGGTAAGATGACTGGGGAAGGTACTGGCAAACCACCCCATAAAAACAAAGTCTGCCTAGGAAACGTCAGGATGTGACGGCACCCCATGGGTCAGGAATGGCCCGGTGCTGGCACGAGGGACTTTTACCCATTTTTTTAAAGGAAGGAGCATGACGTTATCGTAGCAAAAGGGGTGTGCACAAGCTGTCAAGCTCATACCTGGGTACCATCTCCCCTTCCTCCAGGGCACAGGAAGCTGCCTCTTCCACTGAACCAGACCACTGGGCCCCACCCAGGTCAGTATCTGTCTACTCAGGACAGGGCAGTGCAGAGGCTCTCCAGGATTCCCAGTAGAGGGGTCTTTCACATCACCTTTAAACTGGAGATGCCGGGGGATTGAACCTGGGACCTTCTGCATGCCGAGCAGAGGCTCTGCCTCTGAGCTCAGCCTCTGAGGAGATGCTCTGCCTCTGGTTCCCAAGCACAGACCGTCATCTAGATATTCCACCATTTCGAAAAACACCAATATCCAGCTAATAGTCAAATGACCACATTCACGTTAAATTCCACTACATATTTCCATCTAGCAGATGATGTTTGAAGGGGTATCTAGATGACTGTCTGTGCTTAGGACCATTTTTGTGAAGCCAGAATTATGCTCATTTGAATGGCCACCAGGAGCTTGTGGGGCTTGCTGGGAAGAGGACTTAGGAGTCCCCTGTGCAAGAACCGGGTCATTCCTGACCCATGGGGTGATGTCACATCCCGACCAATACTAGGCAGACTTTGTTTACGGGGTGGTTTGCCAGTGCCTTCCCCAGTTGTTTACGCTTTACCTCTAGCAAGCTGGGTACTCATTTTACCGACCTTGGATAGATGGAAGGCTGAGTCAACCTTGAGCCGGCTACCTGAAACCGACTCCCGTCAGGATCGAACTCAGGTCGTGAGCAGAGCTTGGACTGCAGTACTGCAGCTGGCCACTCTGACTTACCAATGCATTAACAGCAAGTGTAATCTTTGGAGCGATTGGGAAGAAGTACTCCTTGGACGTTTGCATTTTGATTTTTGTGTGTGTGTGTACAATATGGACCTATTTGGTATGTTTTTGTGTAATTATGTGTGACAACACTCTACACTGTTATTTATGATAGCAAAATCAAATAAGTATCATTCACCTTGTATTTCTCGTAAACAACCGGTAGGCTGAAAACCAGCAACTCCGCTGGGGGAAAAAAAAAAAGACAGGTCAAGACACTTCACAAGGGTAACCGGGACAGGCACGCTGGGTGGGGTCGATTGGACCAAATGCAAAGCACAAGGACACGTTTGTAACCCGGAGGCGTTCCTGCAGATTGCAGCATCTCCACGGCCCTGGGAGGCTTCTTAGCAACCCCTTAAAATAAGTGAGTGTGAGGGAGAATTTGGGACATGGAATTGCACATAATAAATGCCGGAGCGAATAAGATCTGCTCACCTACCTTTTTTGGCTTCTCTTTTCCAAAAAGAACAATGGCTGAATACTTCTTCAACTTGGCCCATCCCTCCCAGTGCAGAGCCTTTAGGTTAGCCAGATTAAACACATTCCCATCAGCTATAGTTTCTGGCAGATATCGGGGTATTCCCCAGAACAAAATATTTTGCAACTGACAGCTGAGAGAACCAGAATCAGTAGAGCACATTCTTCTATATCGCCCCCTGTATTATAAACAATGTCTAGAACTAATTAACCCTCACATTATGCTCTTAAAAAATCCAACATATGATGGCATCACACTTTTATTAGCGGACACGACAGCTGTTGCTTCCGAACAGGTGGCAGATTTTCTGACAATTGTTATTAAAAATAAAAAACAAGGGGGTAAGGAAATAAATAAATAAAACCAACTCAGTCAAATTTATAGATACTGGGTACCAATAAATAAAAGGGCGCTGGTGTTAGTTGGTGTTGGCTGTGGTTCTTATCTGTTGTCCTGAAGAATGTATTATTACAGTGTTTAAACAAGAGTTTTAATTTGATAGTCATGTTTTTGTTATATCGTTGTATGTGAGACCCTTCTGAGCGAGATGGAGTACATGTGTGCGAGCTTGTTATCATTATTATCATGCCAATGAAGGTGACTGAAACTGAAATAAGTGACTGCCTGACGCCCTTCGAGGCCCGTACTGGATTGCCGTCGCCAAAACAGCCCACCGCAGGTTGGCGCGGGGCTACCTGGCCAAAGAAACGGCGGCCATCTCTTACCGAGGATGAGGAGGGTGATCCCGTTAAAAAGGGCCCCGACATACGTCATCAGCCACATGACGACCGCCAGCTGCAAGCAAAGAAGAAGAGTTGGTTTTTATACCCCACTTTTCTCTACCATAAAGAGTCTCAGTGAAGCTTATAATCGCCTTCCCTTCCCCTCCCTGCAACAGACACCTTGTGAGGTAGGTGGGGCAGAGAGAGCTGTGACTAGCCCAAGGTCACCCAGCAGGCTTCATGTGTAGGAGTGGGGAATCAAACCTGGTTCTCCGGATCAGAGTCCACCGCTCCAAACCACCACACCACGTTAGCTCTCAATGAGAGGAGTCGGACTGTTGGCGGGAATCCCAGGCAGTGCAAGGGGCTGCTTGGTGCCGACATGAAAGCAAGACTGCAGGTCACTCCAGGACTGGAAAGTGCTGTAAACCTCTCGACTTGGTGCCGAGAAAGCTGCAGTGATGCAGAGCTGGATGGCAGCTTCTGGGAATGGCAATCCTCACCTTTCACTCCAGGGGATTAACGGCCACCTTTTATCCCTCACCCACCTTCATCCTTCTCCTGTCTGCTCAGGGCCTTCCATTTCCCCCTTTTCCTTTTGGCCATCCCTTCCTTGCTGCCTTGAACATATGAAGCTGCCTTATACTGAATCAGACCCTTGGTGCATCAAAGTCCGTATTGTCTACTCTGACTGGCAGCAGCTCACCAGGGTCTCAAGTCTTTCACATCACCTACTTGCCTGGTCCCTTTAACTGGAGATGCAGGGGTTTGAACCTGGGACCTTCTGCAGGCCAAAAAACATGCACATGAAGCTGCCTTATACTGAATCAGACCCTTGGTCCATCAAAGTCAGTAGTGTCTACTCTGACTGGCAGCAGCTCACCAGGGTCTCAGGCAGGGGTCTTTCACATCACCTACTTGCCTGGTCCCTTTAACTGGAGATACCGGGGATTGAACCTGGGGCCTCCTGCAAATCAAGCAGATGCTCTACCACTGAGCCACGGCCCCTCCCCCTGGCTCTCCAGGGTCTCAGGCAGAGGTCTTTCCCATCACCGACTTGCCTAGTCCCTTTAACTGGAGATGCTGGGGATTGAACCTGGGCCCTTCTGCATGCCATGAGCAGCTTCCTGGTAAGGCTCGGTCAATTCATTAAAAACATTTCCCATCCTACCTTATCAGTAAAACATACAAGGTGATGTTACTAATGCTATCCAGTTTGTACAAGTCAAGTTAGATTTCAGTCAAGCAGCACAGAGTCCAACAAGATTTCTATGGTATAAGCTTTTAGAGAGTCAAAGTTTTCTTTATTGATACCAAGTTGTGTGTGTGTGTGTGAGAGAACAGAACCAACAGCAAACACAACAAAATATCAGCAACAGAAGACCTGCCTGAATCACATAGTCAAAGCCCGGGTAAACAGAACGGATTTCCCCTGGCACCTAAAAAAGGTAAAGCATGTGGGCAGCTAGTTGAATCTGGAGGGGGAACAAGGCAGTTATTACCAGGGTGCCACCACACAAAAGGCCTTTTCTCCGGTTAACCACCTGCCTAACCTCTGAATGCAAACGAAGAAGGGTCTCAGCGGATGATCTTAACTAGCAGGCTGGTTCAGCGCATGCACTTCCTGTCGAGCAATAAGACAACAGCTTCCACCCTCTGAACAGTGGGGAAACTCTGGAAGGCAAGGGGCCTGCTGTTTTCACTGAGGTGTTCCCTTGCCATGATGCCATTTAGGGCCCTGCTGCGTCGCTTGCTTAGATTAATAAGAGTGCCCCGGCCCAACACTGACCTTCAGCGAATCCACCAAGTCCTCCACCAGGAAGAGGCGCATGACGAGTTTCAGGGCATGGTTGATGTGCACCATGGCGGCGCTCATGTAGTTGTGGAAAGTCTCTGAGGAGAGTGCGACGTCCACATCTAGGTAGGTTCTGGGAAGGGGGGGAACAGTACTGTTTAAAAACTGAGCCATCAGACTGCATGAAGCCAACAGGGCTGTACACATGAAGCTGCCTTATACTGAATCAGACCCTTGGTCCATCCAAGTCAGAATTGTCTACTCAGACTGGCAGCGGCTCTCCAGGGTCTCAGGTAGAGGTCTTTCACATCACCTACTCGCCTAGTCCCTTTAACTGGAGATGCCGGAGACTGAACCTGGGGACCTTCTACATGCCAAGAAGATGCTCTACCACTGAGCCACGGCCCCCCCCTTCTGTGGGCTGGACCACAGTGATGGTCTTTAGTCCTTGATCCACAGACTGCTGTTGACTGGCTTCCAGAAAAGCCAAGGTGAGAAGGATGCTGACAGAATGGGGGTCAAGCAGAAGAGCACTGAAGCGTATTTTAAAAAAACCAGTACTCATCACATGTTTCTTTTGCCCCTCTTCCACAGAGATCAAGGTGGCATATACACGGTCATCTTCCTACTGCGCCCTCAAAACAACCCTGAGAGGTAGGCTCATCTGAGTTAAAGTGATGGCCCTACAGTCACCCAGTGAGCTTCAGGACAATATGGGTAGAGTTTTGCACCCAGGCTTCCCAATAACGAACATGGAGGCTCCATTTAGCTATCATGACTAACGGCTGTTGACACATCCGGCCTCTTAAATCTGTTTAAGAGCCGTCTTAGGTCAAAGATTTGACTGAATTGAACATACAACACAACACAACACAAGCCTTTATTGGCATATAAAAAGGAATATTCAACTCAAATGTATTTATTTGAATTGAATATAAGACATGAATGAGTTTAGGATAGATTTCTATAAATGTTCGACTACTAAGGCTTAGATGAGATGCGTTTATATGACCAAACCTGAATAGAATTAAGGACTGAATCTAATATATGAGATTTATGTTGAGGATGTGAATATACAGACTTATTGCATTGAGCATGGATCTGTGTTGAAATGTTACTTTCCCTCTTCCCCCATTTCCCCCACTTTCCCTTCCCAATTTCTTTTCTGTACCCTCATTATAATTTTTTTTTAAGAGCCGTCTTAGCTAGTGGCCTTCATTCCATCTTGTGGCATTTGGTTCTATGGGTTAACACCATGTTGGGGAATTCACGAGGGCTTTCAGATGAGAAAGCCCAGTTTACAGAAAGGGGAACCAGGGACGAGAGATGCCTCAGCGGCCCGTGAGGCAGGAATGCCGCTCACAGTTCCGGCACAGTTCCCACTGCCGACCGGAGCCCACTCACTTGAATGGATGCCCCTCTTCGGACTTCTGTACGGCCTGGATGACGGACTTGTAGACCCGGAAGCTGATGGTGACGGAGAGGAGCGCCAGGATGAGGTACGAGACGACGCTGATGACGCTGAAGGCGGCCAAGGAGAGCAGCAGGATCAGGGTGGTGCTGAAGACCAGGCCCGTCTTCTTCACGTCCCGCCAGAAGACCAGATCGCGCACTGCCAGAGAGGAAGAACAAATGGGAGGGCCTGTGAGCAGTCGCAGGAAAGTGTATGAAATGCGACACGGTGGAAGATCTGCACGGCTGATAGGATGCCTACCAAACACCGATGAGCGTTCTGCAGACGTCCAAAGCCAAACTGAGCTTTTTCCCTCCCGGCAGAGGAAACCTTTCTGGGTGACTCATTTCCCTCGCAACACAGAAGACCATGCCTTTGCTCCGGAATAAACACAAAATCACTAATGCCAGTGATAGAAAAAGAGCAAGAGTCCAGTAGTACCTTAAAGACTAACAAAATTTCTGGCAGGGTATGAGCTTCCGTGAGCCACAGCTCACTTCTTCAGATATCTGAAGAGGTGAGCTGTGGCTCACGAAAGCTCATACCCTGCCAGAAATTTTATTAAGTCTTTAAGGTGCTACTGGACTCTTGCTCTTTTTTATTGCTAGTGACACGGCTACCCATCGTGATCTAATGCCAGTGAGTCAGCTTTTGTGACAGGCAAAGGGAGGATGAAGAAACCCCGTGCCCTATTCTTTGGAATTTTCTCCTGTGCTTGAAAAGGGATGGTTCCTTGGCGCCAAGACAAGGAGACTATCCTATACATTACACAAAATAAAATGGGAGGTGTCTACATCGTACCACTTCAGACTACCTGGGTGGGGACATCATATTTTACTACCCCCGCCCCCAATAATATAGAAAACATAATATTTTTACTACCACCACAATAAAATACACCCATGAAGATGCCTATTGCTCAGACCACTGGTCAAACAAGGTCAGTATTATCTACCCAGACTGGCAGCAGCTCTCCAGGGTCTCAGGCAGAGTTCACATCCTCTGCTGCCTGTTCCTCAGGCGGAGATGCTGGAGTCTGATCATGGGATCCTCAGCATGTCAAGCAGATGCTCTACAACTGAGCGGCAGCCCCTCCCCTTGAATGTAGAATCACAGAATCACAGAGTTGGAAGGGGCCACCAAGGTCATCTAGTCCAACCCCCTGCACAATGCAGGAAATTCCAAACTATCTCCCCCCCCACACACACACAGTGACCCACTTCTCCATGCCCAGAAGATGGCCAAGATGCCCTCCCTCTCATGATCTGCCTCAGGTAATAGAATCAGCATTGCTGACAGATGGCCATCTAGCCTCTGCTTAAAAACCTCCACGGAAGGAGAGCTCACCACCTCCCGAGGAAGCCTGTTCCACTGAGGAACCGCTCTCACTGTTAGAAAATTCTCCCTAATGTCTACACGGAAACTCTTCTGATTTAATTTCAACCCGTTGGTTCTGGTCCGACCTTCTGGGGAAACAGAAAACAACTCGGCTCCATCCTCTATATGACAGCCCTTCAAGTACTTGAAATCGGGCCTGCTACACCTGTCACCCGCTGCCATGCAAGCGGGGCAACCATTTCTATACAGATTCCAACGAGGCTCAAGAAATCACAGAGAGGCTTTTATTAGCTCCTCCCCACACTGCCACTGCCCCTCTCCTGATAGCCTATTACCCACCTGCCACGCCAAAAGAACGCAAGCAACCTGCACCGGGCTGTGAGGTTTGTGTGCGATACCTAGCCGTCTCGAGAAAGAGGGCGCTGTCGTCCCAAGCCAAGGACAAACGGAGCATTGTTTACTCACCGTGAATGCTCCTTCTCTTCTGAGGCGAAGGCGTCTTGGATTAGCGGGTTATTTCCTTGCATCATCCGGGTAGGCAGGACTAAGATCTTGAACTTCCTGTCTGCCCGTTGGCGGGAAATAGCCTGCAATATCTCAGTTCAAACTTGCAAAGCTACCAACAGACAGGAACGAACGAAGCTCCTTGATAACAACACATGACCAACACACATAACGATGAAAACCAAAAATCAACTGTGCCGGGCGGGCAAGACGCCTTCGCCTCAGAAGAGAAGGAGCATTCACGGTGAGTAAACAATGCTCCGTTCTCCTACTGAGGCTCCAGCGTCTTGGATTAGCGGGACCTCCAGGAGCTCTGAAATGGGAGGGAAGGCACTCTATTCCACTACATGCTGCAAGACCCTACGACCAAAGGCAGCTTGGGCCGAGGACCATGTGTTTATCTTATAGTGCTTTACAAACGTAGAAACTGACGACCAGGTAGCGGCCCTGCAAATCTCCTCAACTGGGGCTTGATGGTCAAAGGCCGCTGAGGTAGCCGCGCTACGTAAAGAGTGCGCTGTAATACCTTCAGGAACAGAGATCCCAGAGGCCTTGTAGGCCTGAACAATGCAAAGTCTAAGGGTTCTGCTGATAGCCGAAGCCGACATCCGCATTCCCTTCCTTGGATTGCTAATTCCAATAAACAAGAAGTCTGATAAACGGAATTGCTGTGTTCTTTCAATATAAATGTGAAGAGCCCTACGCACATCTAACTTATGCCAGGATCTTTCTACAGAATTTGATGGGTTAGGGCAAAAGGAAGGGAGGTTTATTTCCTGTCTCCTATGAAACTGGGAATTAACCTTAGGAGAGAAGGTAGGATCTGGAATTAAGACCACCTTATCCTTATGGAAGGTGCATAGACCCTTGCGAATTGAAAGGGCTCTGATCTCTGATACCCTTCTGGCAGACGTAATAGAAACTAAAAACAGAACCTTCATGCGAAGAAATTTAACGTGGACCGATCTTAGCGGTTCAAACGGGGCCTTGGTAAGGGCATTGAGTACCAAATTGAGACTCCAGGAAGGGAATCTATGAGCAACAGGAGGTTGTGTTTGACTGACTCCTTTTAAAAAGGCGAGAATGTGCTGGTGCCTTGCTGTGGGAACACCCTCTAGCACAGGGATAACAGTGGAAATGGCCGCTATTTGTCTTCTTAGGGTGGAAGCAGAGAGCTTGAGCCTAAGACCTTCCTGTAAAAATTCAAGAATGTGTTGAACCTCTGGTTGCAGAGGATCCACTTTTTTACGCTTGGCCCAACGAACGAAGGCTTTCCAAGAGGTGTTATAAATGCGCCTTGTTGAGGGCTTACGTGCTTCAATTATGGTGTCTACCACGTCCTTAGAGTACCCTTTCTCTAAAAGGTGTCCCCTCTCAAGCGCCAGGCGGTCAAAGAGAACCACTGGGGGTCTGCATGTACCAGTGGACCTTGGCGCAACGTGCCCCATTGAGTCGGAATTGGCCATGGTTTCTGAACAGACATTTGACGCAGGGTGGCAAACCAAGGACGTCGAGGCCAGAAGGGGGCTATTAAGATAACCTGGGCATGCTCCTGCCTGACTTTCCTCAGGACCTTGGGAAGAATGGGAAGGGGGGGAAAGGCATAGAGCAGGCCCTGAGGCCAAGGACTTAGAAGGGCGTCTACGCCTTCGGCTGCTGGATGGTAGAATCTGGTGAAGAACCTGCTTACCTTGCAGTTTTCTGCGGTAGCGAATAAGTCTACCAGAGGTTCTCCGAAGATAGTAGTAACCTGCGAGAAGGCCGCTTGGTCTAAGGACCATTCCCCTTCGTCTGCGAACTGCCTGCTTAGGCTGTCCGCTTGAAGGTTCAGCACACCCCTGATGTGCTCCGCCCGAATGGATTTGACGTTTGTTTGTGCCCAGGAAAAAATTTGAACTGCCTCCCGATGAAGGGAGGAGGATCGAGAGCCTCCCTGTTTGTTTAGATAGGCTTTCGTGGCAATATTGTCGGTCCGAATTAAGACATGTTGACCTCTGATGAGGGGGGCGAAGGTCATGAGAGCTAACTTTACAGCCCTTAGTTCCAGAATATTGATGTGTAAGGAGGCTTCCCCTTTGGACCATTTGCTCTGGGTTGAGTGAGACAACAGGGTGGCTCCCCAACCCTGCATACTGGCATCTGTAACTATCTGAATGGGGTCCTTGTGAATATAAGGGGTGGTTTTGGATAGGTTCCCCTGATCTGACCACCACATGAGACTGCTGCGTGTTTCCAGGGAGAGAGGGATTGTTCTGTCTCTCTTCATGGCTATGTCCTTCTGGTACGGACGAATTTGCCATTGCAAGGGTCTGGAGTGGAAACGCGCCCACGGGACGATCCCTGTACATGAGATCATTAGTCCAAGAAGATGGGCTAGGAACATAAGTTTGGCCTTCTTGGCTCTGGCTGCAGAGAGTGCGGCATGTTTCAATTTTAGAATGCGTTCCTGGGAAAGAGAGATTGCATTGCGGGAAGAATCGATACGAACTCCCAGATGCGTCATTGTTTGTGAGGGGGATAGAGAACTTTTGGGAAAATTTATGAGAAACCCGTGATCCTGAAGGACCTGGATTACTCTGGCTGTGTGCTGTCTGGACTGAGCTTCTGAACGTGCACAGATCAGGATGTCGTCCAGGTACGGATGTACCTGGATACCCTCCTGTCTGAGCCTGGCAATGAGTGTAACTAAAATTTTGGAGAAGACTCTGGGGGCGGGACCTAAACCAAAGGGCAGGGCTCTGAATTGATAATGGTTCTGGGCGAAGGTGAACCGCAGGAAGCGTCTGTGGGAGGAGTGAATGGGCACGTGCAGGTAGGCCTCGGTCAGGTCCACAGCTGTCATGAAGGTACCTGGGAGTAGGGATTCCACAATAGATTTTACCGTTTCCATGCGGAAATGTTTCCGAGCCATCCGTCTGTTCAAGTACTTTAAATCTAGGATGGCTCTCCAGTCCCCGTTCTTTTTTGGGACTGTGAAAAAGAAGGAATATACTCCCAGGCCCTTCTCGGGAGTGGGGACCTGTTCTATAGCCTGGATAGAAAGAAGGTGCTGGATAGCTCTTACAGTTCTGTTGAACTTCTCCGTGTTGATGGGAACTGGAGACCGAATAAAACGATCCTTCGGGAGGGAGGTGAATTCCAGAAGGTATCCCGAGGATATGACCTGAGAGACCCATCGATCCGGCTTCGAGGTTGCCCACCTGGAACTGAAGAACAGAAGCCTCCCCCCCACTGGTATTAGATTGGCGTCACTGGGGATTAGATTTTGGAAATTTATCCCCTCTTTCGGCACGAGACTGTTGATTCTGACTTTTGGAGAATCTACCCCCCCTACGAAAGGGACGGGAGGAACCCCAGGAACCTCTCCTGAAATCGAAGCGAGGCTTGGTTTGTGATCTGGGAGACCGAAAGGACTGAAACCCTGGTACTCTAGGGTCTTTCTTGAACTGTTTTGGCATAACATGTTTCTTATCTTTAGTTTCTATTAAAATTTTTTGTAATCTGTCTCCAAAGAGACGGCCCTCCTGGATAGGATAGGCCATCAAATTTGTCTTAGCCTTAAAGTCTGCAGGCCAGGCCCTGAGCCAAAAGGCCCGCCGAACCTGAGTCATGGATGCCATGGAACGTGCAGTAAAAGACATAGTGTCTAGGGAAGCGTCTGCCATTAGGGTAATTGCAGCTTGTACCCTCTCTAAGCCCCCAATTACTCTCTGCTGATCGGGTGGAATTAGTTGAAGGATCTTTTTAACCCAAAGAAAGGAGGCTCTAGCGAATATGGAGGTAGTTGCGCTGGCCTGGATAGCCAGGGCAGCGTTCTCATGGGCTTTTCTGGTAAGAGCTTCTGCCTTTCTATCTAACTGATCCCTGAGGGATCCCAGACCATCCTCAGGCACGAGACCCGGGGATTGTAAGTCCACTATAGGAGCATCAACCAGTGGAACCTTTAGAAGGCTCATGGCATGAGGAGCAAGGGTGTAAAGTTTTTTAATTGATGGAGGAGTTTGTCTGCTTGCAGATGGATTGCTCCACTCATCATGCACTGCCTTAAGAAAAAATTCAGGGAACGGAACCAAATTGTGTTTAACAGTTTGGCGAGGGAAACATTCAGCAATACCTCGTTTTAGTTTAGGTTGAGAAGACTCAGGCTCAGAAGATTCCTCATAAAGGTCTAGAGCTAAAATGGCTTTTGCCAGGAGGGATTGGTAATCCTCATCCTTAAACAGACGAACCTGAGGTTCCTCAGAGGAGACCTCCTCGTCATCAGTTTCAAATTCTCCCTCCTCTTTCTCCTGATCCGATTCATGAGAGGAGGCTTGGGAATCATCATCCTGAACCAAGACCTGGGTTTTTAAGGCTGCCTTGGTAGGCCACTGAGGGATGGTAGAAGGACTCTTATTTTGAGAGGAATCGATTCCTCTTCCTGTAGAATGAGATCTACTAGAAGAAGAGGTAGGTGAGTCCACTGTACCCTGCCCTGCCAGGACCTGAGAGCGGCTTTGGTGGGCTTGAAAGGCCATCCATTGTCTTTGGAGGGCAACATTAATTAATTCATCCGCCTCCTCCCTAGTAAGCAACTTACCACTAGAGTGAGGTGGGAAAGGGCCCCCCGCATCTGGGTTTACCGGCTGTAAGTTAGCAGCCACGAGGCCAGAAGAAAAATGGCCGCCCATAGAAGGATAGGATCCAAAATGGCCGCCCGGAGGGAAGGAGGGGGGTAAAAAGCCGCCCGCCGCCAAATGGAAGGGGGCACAACCTGCATAGGGAACATTACCCGCTCCCGACGTCCAGGGCGACGTGAGAGGAACAGACGAGGATCCTGAGGCATCCGCGTCCCGAGCAGGATCATCTGCGACCGAGGAGGCGGGGATTTTCTTCCCGGCTCTCGGGGAAGAAGCTACCTTGTGGCCGCGCTTGCGTTTTTTAAACGCTTGAAGAGCCGGAGCGGTCCTTCTTGCCGATGCCGGCTTGCGCGACCTTTTAGGCTTGGCAGCTTCCTCCGGGGCTGGGCCAGGGGGCTCCTGCCCCTCACTTCCTAAGGCACCGCAATCGCGGGCATTGGAAGAAATCGGCTCCTTAGAGACGGATTGCACGAGACCAAGTTGATAATCGGTCACTGAGAGGAGGTCGTCCTCCCTCTCAATCGTTGCGTCCGCCATTTTGAATCTCCGCGGGAAAAACCCCGGGGATCAAAGAGCCAGCCAAAAAACACACTAAAACAACGGACAAAACACAAAGAACAACAAGGAGCAACACTCACAGGACAAAAGACGGGAGAGTACACAAGGAGCTGACGAAGAACACGGCTGGAAGGCAAAAATCCAACCCGGTAAGCACAGAGCTGTGCTTACGACCTGCGAACCCTTAGGAGGCAGGACGGAACTGAGATATTGCAGGCTATTTCCCGCCAACGGGCAGACAGGAAGTTCAAGATCTTAGTCCTGCCTACCCGGATGATGCAAGGAAATAACCCGCTAATCCAAGACGCTGGAGCCTCAGTAGGAGAACCCAGCCCTCTGGATTTCTAAACGCGTGCCGGGCAGCTGGCAGCCAGGTCAGCCCCGTGCTGCTGATGCTCCCAGCCAGTGTGGGAGGCTGAGGCAGGGGGAGGGGCTGCCCACCAGAGCGGCGGCGGGCTCTGAGTCACCCTGCCAAACTCAAGAGGAATAAACCTGGGAGTATAACTTGTCAATCATTTATAACAATCTCTTTAAATGAAATTACCCATATTCAGGTTGCTAATTCACCAGGGACAGTTGTCACAATATCTGTAACACAGAACATTACCCGTTGGATTAGCTTATTTGTTTGGGACTATTACCGTATTAACTGTGATGTGTCATCTGTACGTTTTCTGTATCAATTATAAATGTAAACAGTTGAAGTTGTATGTAATTTGGAACTGACCCTGGTGAATTAGCAACCTGAATATGGGTAATTTCACTTAAAGAGATTTGTTATAAATTATTAACAAGTTATACTCCCTGATAAAGGTACTACTTGACAGAGGTTTGTTTATTGGACATCTTAGTAGCTTCCTTCCCCTTTATGATTATTGGTTTGAACGCAAGAGGAAAGCTGGTTTCAGGTCTGCCCCACAGAACACAACAGGAGGTGGAATGGTTGGGGCCCGCCCAACAAACCACCTCGCTCGGTGGCTCTTGACGCACTTCTGAGGTGACCCCCCCAAACCCACACATGCTTCCATGCTGTTAAGGCGGTGCATGGGTGAAAGATTGACTGGAGAGCCAGTTCCACAGCTGAAAAAGGTTTTGTGCCGCAGGTGTTTGTTCCGCCATGGAACAGATAACCAGATCAGAACAGAAGCATATATATATTTCAGGGGGTGGGGGCTTAGGGAAAAGAGGGGGAGGCTGGCTGCTTGCTTCCTGCACAAAAGCCCCATTGGCAGCAACGGCCGGGCAAGGTTGCCCCCCTTCTCTGCCACCCCACAACAGCTGTCAAGGCGGCCAGGAGTGGGACGTTGCAGCAGGGAAAGGATGACGGATGGGATCGCAGGCGTTTAGCCAGAGCAAGAGCAAAATGAAAATAAAAACGCCCGGCAAAGGAGGCTGCTAGAGAATCGGCCAGGGAATTTTTTGTTTTAACCTTGGCAAGTCTTTCTGCAAATGCAGCAGATGAAAACGCATTGACAGCGATCGATGCCGAATAAGCAGGAGCGGTCAAGCCAGAATGGGGGGGAAAAAGCCCCTCGGCTTCTCTTTACGAGGCGTCGATGCCGTTTTCATTGCTCTCTGGCTCAAGTTTACTGGTTCGCTGCGACTGGCTGCTGGGAAATCTTCTGCTGGCTCCTCGCCCTCCGGCCCATCGAGCCTGCATTTTTCATGAAGCTCCGCTCGTGAACAGACAGGGCTGTTTTGTTGCTACTGCATCATCCTCAGACCCTCAGTGTTCTGTTTTTATATTAAATGCAAGTTTCCAGCCCTTGGGGCTGGGAAGCGCAACTTGAAGATACGGGGCAAAGCCTTGAGAAATCCCAAGAGCTGAGAGGAGGGAAATTTTATTTTATTTAAGCTGTTTTTCCACTCAGTTTAGGTGCTTCAAGGAGAACTTCTTTCCCTCAAATTCACTTGCGTAGACACAGCTGTTGATTCTTCTCGGTCCCCTCCCCCCACTTTCCTGGAACCCTTTTGTAACCTCATTCCTTGCAGTTGCTTTACATGATATGACACAGGCTGGTGTTCTAGCAGGAGGACGGGAAGGTCTGGGAAGAGGCCGCCCCATCTCTGCGCCTCTATAGAGCGAAATTCTGAAGGTGTGGCGAGCACTCCCTTCCTGCCCCTCCCCTCTCCGAACTTCTCTTTGATCGAAACAGGATCGATCAGAGACAGACTCAAAAGTTCCTAAAAGGAGGAAAAGAAACGGATTGTTGCATTTCAGGGAGAAACTGGGAAAAGAGGAACGAAGAGAATTTCTCTCCGCAACGCTATTCCCAGGCCTGCTACAGAAAAGCTGTTTAGCGGGGGTGGGGGAAGAAATCTGCATGCAAATCATTTGGTTCCCACTGCAACACCAGATCCCAGACGGACCCTGGGACTTTGCACATGCAAAGCATGCGCTCTGTCATTCAGTAACGGCCCCTCCCTCCATCCTGCAGCCTCAAAGCAACACAGAAGATGCATTTAAAACCCAGCACAACACACTGCCTGTTCATATACTGGGAGGATCTCTTTGCGGGAAATGGGCAGCGGGCAGCTTTCCAAAGATAAGTTCATAAGAAAACATTTTCTAGACTGCTTGATCCTTGGCCACAAAGGGGGTGGGGGAAGAACAACAATACCCCCCCATTAATCCTCCCCCTCACTCACAGGCTTGGGGGAGGGGGAGAAATAGGCCCAAAGGGAAAGCCCCACTGCTCAAACCACGTCTGCTCCCAAGCGGACAGAGTAAAAGCCAAGATTTCCCGGTGCTTGTTAAGCAGCAACCCATAAATACGACACAGACAAAAAGGAACCTTCCCAGGGTGCACGCACAAACACAAACACTCCCCAGGGTTGTGAAGTCCTGGACCGTGTGTCTGCTAATGTTTAGTTCCCTTTTCTCCTGTCTCTCCAGCATCGCCTGATTCCCGAGAGCACAAAATGCATCTTTGCAGCAACCTTTGGACCATGCAGAGAAGGGATGGCAGCCCAGAATATCGCGGTAGGATCGGTGAGGGCTTCATGCTTGAGTTGGGAATGATGGCCTAAATCTCACTGGAGAACATAAGAGAGGCCCTGCTGGATCAGACCAAGGCCCATCAAGTCCAACAGTCTGTTCACACAGTGGCCAACCAGGTGCCTCTAGGAAGCCCACAAGCAAGACGACTGCAGCAGCATTTATCCTGCCTGTGCTCCACAGCACCTCATATATTAGAAATGCCCCTCTGATACTGGAGAGAATAGGTATGCAGCATGACTAGTATCCATTCTGACTAGTTGCCATGAACAGCCCTCTCTTCCATGAACATGTCCACTTCCCTCTTAAAGCCTTCCAAGTTGGCAGCCATCACCACATCTTGGGGCAGGGAGTTCCACAATTTAACTATGCATTGTGTAAAGAAATACTTCCTTTTATCTGTTTTGAATCTCTCACAGGGCCCAGCCTACAGGCTCAGGATAACATTTGTTTCATTTCCAACTAACGCCCACATCTGTTGAATTTATAAGCACCTTCATCCTCAATTAAGGAAGAGCTTCATTGTCTGCTACGCTTCTCCCGGGCACGCAGCTAACACAATGCTGCCCTATTGATTACCACTTTCATTCTGCCTTTCCTCCAAGGTGTTCAGAGTGGCCCTTCCTTCCCCTCAAGGTCACCCAGTGAGCTTTCACGGTGGAAGCGGCATTTGAACCCAGGTCAAACACTAGTCCTGCACTCTAACTGTCCTATGGGGAGCGGTTAAGACGCTTAGGGCTGTTTAGCTTGGAAAGAAGGCAGATAAGGGAGATATGATTGAGGTCTATAAAATTATGCACTGTTCTTGTAATACTAGAACACGAGGTCATCTGTTGAAGCTGGAGGGTGACAGATTCAAAACAGATAAAAGGAAGTATTTCTTCACACAACGCATAGTTCAATTGTGGAACTCCCTGCCCCAGGATGTGTGATGGCTGCCAACTTGGAGGGCTTTAAGAGGGGAGTGGACATATTCATGGAGGTATTCATGGCTATTAGTTAAAATGGATACTAGTCATGCTGCTTACCTATTCTCTCTAGTATCAGAGGAGCATGCCTATTATATTAGGTGCTGTGGAACACAGGCAGGATGGTGCTGCTGCAGTTTTCTTGTTTGTGGGCTTCCCAGAGGCACCTGGTTGGCCACTGTGTGAACCTGCTGGACTTGATGGGCCTTGGCATGATCCAGCATGGCCTTTCTTATGTTCTATGTTCTAACCACTATGCCACACTGGCTCTCCGTAGGAGGTAAAGCTGAAATGCAGAAGCTAGATGCCACCAAAAACCTGAGCAGTTGGAGGGCAGCCTTCACACAATGCTTTTCCTTACAGACAGAATTTCCATGTGGGGGGGAGGGGCTGTGCACACAGTTGTACACTGAAGTCCTCACACATGTTTGCACAGACGAAAGCTGCTGCCTGCATCCATTCAAATCTGTGTACTTGTTGCAAAATATGACACCACACTGGCTTCAGCGGGTCTTTCCTCTAAAGGGGAGAACAGTGAAATAGTTAAGACATCGACATACTTCACACGCACTCTCTTGATAAATTTATAAATATTGAAAAAAGATAAGGTCCCCTGCGCCAGCACCAGGTCGTTCCTGACCCATGGGGTGACGTCACATCCCGATGTTTACTAGGCAGACTTTGTTTACGGGGTGGTTTGCCATCGCCTTCTTCCCCAGTCATCTACACTTCACCCCCAGCAAGCTGGGTACTCATTTGACCGACCTCGGAAGGATGGAAGGCCGAGTCAACCTTGAGCCAGCTATCTGAAACCGACTTCCCTCGGGATTGAAGTCAGGTCGTGAGCAGAGCTTGGACTGCAGTACTGCAGCTTACCACTCTGCACCACGGGGCTCCTTCTATAAACATAAGAAGTTGCCATAGTCGAGTCGGACAACCGACCCACCCAGCGCAGCATGACCTTTGATTGGTTGTAGCCCTCCAAGATCTCAAAGGGAAGAAAGCAGGTATTGAGGAAAAGCCCCACTAGAGATTGCCGGGGATTGAATCTGGAACCTCCTGGATGTAAGTCATCCAGTCTACCACCAAGCCACAATCTTCTCAGCCTCTGAATATACAAAGTTGACTTACACAGAGTCAGACCACCGGTCTCGCTAAACACTAGCTGCCAGATGCTCTCCAGGGTGTTAAGCAGAGATAGTCTTTCCTAATGTCTGGAACCCAGGATCCCTTAACTGGAGATGCCAAAGCTGGAACCTGGGGCCGTGTACATGCAAAACAAGCGCTCTGCCACTGAGCTATGGCACTTCCTCAGTGCTTATCAATATAAAAACAGGACAGGTCAGTAGCCTATCTAATTTCAAAACAGGGTTTAGAGTATGGATTAACAGATCTGCAAAATAGGTCTAGGGGCAGATAGGGAATTTCTCTATAAACCTAAAGAATGTCCCAGGCCTGCAGAACAGTCTGAGATCTAAAAAAACAAATAAAACAAAAAATACAATGCACAGTGGGACTAAAACTCCCCAGAATAGCAGAAACAATGCCTCTAGCAGTAAGAAAAGAATGCCCACTGAGCTCTCAGTGGCCATTTGGGCTGTTGCTAGGTAACCACAATAATTTTGCTGAGCCTTGCTTTACAGGTTGGCGGAAGCAGGGGTGGACTTGGAGACCAAAACAACCCTTGAAAGGCTCCCAACCCCTTGTCATGTGTCCTGACGGAGGTCTTGCTGAGGACAGGCCTGATGGCGACCACTGGAGACTTGCTACTCATACCACTGAGCCCCGTGGCATGACTACTGTGCAACCAGGCTAGCTTTTTCCTAGGGAGAAGCCACTGGGGGAGGGAAAGCCAAAGACAGGGCAGACAAAGGTAGGCTGGCAGGTAGATGGGAAGGAGAGAAGGAAGCAGGAAGGAGAGGCTGTGGGGCCTGCCAAGGAAGGAAAAGAGGAAATAGTGGGGGAAGGGATGCAGTGGAAAATGAGATGCCCCCTGCAGACCCTTAAAGGTCCTCCCCCACTTGTTATTGCTCTGTTATAAGTGGGTGAGAGTGGGGATGAGGCTGAAAGACCTGGCAAAAGCCAGCTTACTGAGTTCATGGGACAGGCAAGCTTAAAAATGGGCTTTCCTTGGTTCGTAGTTTGGCCTCTTTGCCACTTTCACTCCTCCCTTCCTCCAAGGAGCTCGGAAGCCTCTTTCCTCGCTTGTTTTGCACCCACAACAATCCCAAGGGGTGGATTAGTCTGAGAGAAAGCAACTGGCCCCAGGTCGCCCAGTAAGGGTCACAGCGGTGTGGGGATTTGAACCTGGATCTCTCAGGCTCTAATCAGACACTCTGACCACTGCGTCACACCATCGTTCCCTGCTCTTCATCGGTATGCTCAGAGAAGAAGAGTTGGTTTTTATATGCCAACTTTCTCTACCACTTAAAGGAGACTCAAACCGGCTAACAATCGCCATCCCTCTCCCTCCCCACAACAGACACCCTATGAGGTAGGTGGGGCTGAGAGAGCTCTAACAGAGTTGTGACTTGCCCAAGGTCACCCAGCTGGCTTCGCGTGCAGGAGTGGGGAAACAAATCCAGTTCACCAGATTAGCCTCCACCGCTTGTGTGGAGGAGTGGGGGAATCAAACCCGGTTCTCCAGATCAGAGTCCACCGCTCCAAACCACCGCTCTTACGCACTACACCACGCTGTCTCTCTGTGCATCCCAAGGGTCTGTGCAGATTCCCTGAGGTTTCCTCCCAACAGCAAGAGAGGCTTTGCAAGAACTGAGCTGCGTTAGAACTCAAGCTCTCTCCGAAACAGACAACTGCGACTCGGCTCATATTGCAAGAGTTAGAAACGGCGTCTACACCCGCTACTATGGAATTTTAAAAACGTGACAGGTGTGGCATGACAGACTTCTACCTAATCTCTTGAACGCCTCCGAATGGTTGAAAAGGCTGAAATGCACTCTAAGCATATATTGCGGAGACCAAAACAAAGGCTCTATTCAGGACTCTAATGGGACGGGGTGTGTGAAAATCCTTAAATTCTGAGTTGCATACCACCACCCCCCATTCAAACGGTTTCACCAGTAGTTCCCTCAGCCCAAACTCCTCCCTAGAACTAATCTTGGATCATGATATGTAACCCAAGTTTTACAATAACCTCTTACAAAATCCAAGCCTGCCTTGGCCAAAGTCGATCTCCGACACCCCCCTCCCTGCCCCAGCACAATCTCAGCCATGTGACTCGAAACCGTCAACGGAAACATTTGCGGCATCTACTGCTTGCGGGACCCAGAGGGCCAGTTAGAATCAACTGGATTAGCGGAGAACTGGAATTCTTGACCGAAATACAATCTTGGCCAGCTGTTTGAGGACTTCAACACAGAAGCACTGCGTGCGGGGGAGAGGAGACAGCCAGCATCTTGGGAGCCTCTGGAGAAAGTGCATGGTTATGCGTGGGGCGAAGAGAGCACTACGAGTATCCCAAACATAGTCTTGCACTCCAACTAAGTTTTGTGCCCTTAACAAAAAAAGACCTCCAAACTCTTGCTCAAATGAACACAGATTAAACTACGCATCACACAATCAGACCATTAATCTACCTAGTCTACACCAGTGCTGTCTACTCTGATTGGAAATGGCATTTAAGGGTCCTTTCCAGGTACTTTTTATTGGAGATGCCGACTGAAGATGGAGCTGCCTCGTACTGAAATCAGAAGCAATGACAAGAACCTGCGCTGAAAAGCTGAGCGCAAACCTAATGACCTGTTTAGCCATTGTACTGTTTATTAGGTTCGTACTGAAATCAGTCCATCAAGGGCAATATTGTCTGCTCAGACCTGCAGCGGCTCTCCAGGGTGTCTCACATCACCTATTTTACCTGACCCTTTCAACTTGGAGATGCCTGGGATGGAACCAGGGACCTTCTGTGCGCCAAGCAGATGCTCTACCACTCAGCCATGGCCCCCTCCTCAAACCTGGGAATTATGAGCTTTATGGGGGGGATGGAGTGGGGGAGAGGGAGTTCAAGTTGGGTTTTGGCAGTGGCTCTCACAAATGTGGTCTGGGGCTTCTCCAAGCATGCACGCTCCTGAGATACTCCTAGATGCTTCACGCTTAGAGGAACACCGACTACTTCAAATCACTGGTTCCAAAACTGACGAGAAACAACTGAAATGTCCCATCACCCCCCCCCAATGAGGAAAAAACAGCTGCTGTTATTCTGAAGTGGGGTACAAGCGGTAAGGTGAACTCAGCAAGTTTACCTGAAACTCCAGCCAGCAATTTCGCTATAGCATGAGGTATGGGAAGCTCAGGAGGAGGGGCCTGAGATGACGCCCGGGGAACATCATGCATGCCAAAGCTAGCAGAGGCAGAAGACAATTTCACATCTACGGCCTGCTCGAGGCAGAGGGGTCTCTTCTCCAAGGCGGACTTCTGAGCAGGCGCGGAGGGCTCGTGCAATTTCTCCCCGTACTGCCCCAGCTGCCTTCCCCCAGGCGGGGAGAACCTGCTCGGCTTTTCTGCCTCTGCCTTTCTCCCTGCTTCTTTGAGGGCCTTGATGGTGAGGTGCTCCTGCTCAAAATCTTGAGTCGCCTTGAGCGGCTGTTGAAAGGGCGGAACAAACACTTCGGACCTTGCTGCTTTTAGCTCCGCTTCAGAGAACGTTTCCACGGGGTCTTCGGGGGATTCGCTCCCCTTGGATTTCAAGCATTCCTTCATGAAGTCCATAAAACTCTCGCCATTTGGAGCATTTGGATGGGCAGCCTCTCTGACTCTGTCTGAAGCAGGGGTCCCTCTGGGGGAAGCATTTTCGATCCTGGGCTGTTTCCCAAAAAAGCCCTGCTCACATCCACTCGCATCCTGTCCCTCATTGCCAGGTAAGCTGGGATTGGACCGTTTAGGGAACTGTGGTGCACCAACAGGGCTTCCTCCAAGAACGTCGGCCTTGGTCTGGATGGTCTCAAAGTCATCAATGAATCCCCAATTGCCCTCCGGAGTCTTACAAGGGACTCGGGCTTCTTGGGCAGGTTTACGCAGCTCGCCTGATCTGTCTTTGCTACCTATGGTCATGTTCTCCTTGTTGACAGACGCCGTCAGCGCAGAGGTTGGCTTCTGAGGTTGGCTTCTGAATGTGCCGCTCTCTGTGCCTTTCTCACCTCGGAAGGTTGGATCTGCCCCGGTGTCCTCAATGACAGTGTCATCTGACTCACCGGAGCTGTCGCCGTCGATAGTTTCGGGCAAGCCTGGATTTGGCCAACAGACATCAGCCTTCGGTTCCGCTGCAGGGGCTGTTTTTGCAGCAGCTGCCCCTCTGTTCACTTGTTTCTGAGATGGCTGCTTTGCTGCGTCTGGAAGTGTCCTTTCTTTTTGGTGGGCATTGATCTTGAGAGGCTGATAAGGGGCGGAAGTTCTACCCGCTTCCGCCTTGCTGCCTGCCGAACCTGCGACGACACCGCCTGCCTCGTTGGTAGGCGACGTGGGGTGGCCTGAACTCACGGAATCGGCGGTGTTCTCCCCGAGATCTGTGGGAATCAAGTCCCAGTTCATCATCTCGCTCGTGAAGTTGTGCATCTCGCGGACACATTTGGACACTTCCTCCAGGGCTGCCGTCGTGCCCGAAGACTGGCGAGAGAGCCCGGGTCCTGATGGAATTCTGCCCCCCCCACGAGGTTTGGCTCGAAACTCACAGACGCTGTCTTCTGGGATGTCCGTAAGCAGCTCCCGTTCACTGTGCATGACCCAGTTGCTACTGATGTCATTGGAGTTGTTTGAAACGGCATCTTTGAATTCTTTATCAAACTCCAATTTGTCGGCAATGACTTCAAAAGGCGATTCAGGGGAATCTTTGTCCGCAACAGCATCACCGGGGACTGCAGGGCAGGAGGAGGAGGAAGAACACGGGACTCTTGCCGGCAATTGCTCAGGCCCTTCTTGAGGGTTGGTTGGTAGAGGAAATTTGGACTCTCCACCCACAGGTTGTTGTTTGGGTTGGCATTGGCTTTTTAGATCACCTGTGCTGCCTATGTTGACTTCCCCCATAGAGTAATCATGCCCAAGGGAGCCAGCCTGACTCCCTGGCTCATAATTATGAGCTTTGGATCCAACCGAGAATGAGGGTTCCTCTGGGCCAGGGGATCCAACAGAAGCTGCCTCTATTCCTGAATCTTCACTGGTCCCACTAAAATGGCTCCATCTCTTGCCATCGCTGAATTCTTCTACATGGAAGGGTGTCGGTTTACCACTCGTTTCCCTCTGGTTTTCTGAATGTGTTAAGTGAAACGCTTGGGCATCAGCCGACGAAAAGCATCCGGGGGAAGGAGGAGCCACGGCTTTGGAAGGTGCTTTTCCGGTCAAAGGTGCTGTCCCTTCTTTAGGGTCCAGAGTAGAGAAAAGGAGAGATGCACACAGTAGCTGTTACAGATTTCACACAGTGAAGCAGGCAGCATGCTCTTAGAACTAGAGGGACGACAAGACTCCAGGACACCAGCCGTGGCACACATGCATGGGACCGTCACCCAAAGGACAGGGAAGCCACTTCACAGGGGAGCTGCCATCCACATGAACATAAAAGCCACCAACGGTCAAGTTTCATAGCACATGGAGCGCTGAAGCCAGCAAAAACAATTAAGTGTGCAAAAGACCTTGGCATGCTGGGCGGGTGGAACAGAAGCATCAGTGCATTTAAACGTCTGCAAGTATCCTTGAGTGACTGTGTACATTTACGGAAGGTGGCAAGGGTGTAGAACGAGGCAAACCTAATCCTACTGAAATGACCTCAGTTCAAATTAGACACGGGCTCTGAGCAAACACAAAAGCCTTGGCAAACTGTAAAGGTAAGCAAAACACGGCACATTCGATAGCACAACACCACACTGGCCAGTTCTAGCCGGCAGACCTTCTACAGTTCAGAGCAATCCTGCACCCTTTGCTGCAACCCCATAAGAAGGCCAACCAGGTAACTGGGTGCTGGGTGATTCTGCTCTACCGAGTGACCCTGTCCTTGATGTCTGGGCAACAGGGGAGGTACAACAAAGCGCTG
This sequence comes from Euleptes europaea, assembly GCF_029931775.1. Lineage (NCBI taxonomy): Eukaryota > Metazoa > Chordata > Lepidosauria > Squamata > Sphaerodactylidae > Euleptes > Euleptes europaea. Next base: position 88,731,110 of record NC_079318.1, read on the forward strand.
GAAAGGCAGGTGGTTTCCGCCAAAACAATTCTTTAAAGTTACCAGGGTTGCACTTACACATGGAACAATTCTAAGAGCCTCTTCTCAAAAAACGGGGCTGTGGTTGTGAAAAGTACTGAAGGTGAATTGCCCAAAGCAATCTCCCCATACGTTTGGCTAAGTGGAGTTACTCGACAGAATTCGCTTCTAAATTACTTGATGCTGCAACACCATGGGAAAGTTAAGGCTGTCTTTTGGCCAGGAGTGCTGCTAAAGCCAGAGGGAACAATCCACAAAAGAATTTCTCAAGGACAACTGAGACTCGGGACTGAAAGTTGAGGCTCGCAGCGAACTGCCAAAACGCTCACTTGAGCACTACTTGAGGTAACCAGACTTGATGTGTGGGAGGAAAATGTCTTGTTATCGAGGGGCTCAATTGCACCATCACCCAATGCTGTGTGTGTGTACAAAGTGCCGTCAAGTCGCAGCCGACTTAAGACGACCCACTAGGGTTTTCAAGGCAAGAGATGAACAGAGGTGGTTTGCCATTGCCTGCCTCTGTGTAGCGCCCATGGTATTCCTTGGTGGCAACCCCATCCAAATACTAACCAGGGCCGACCCTGCTTAATTTCTGAGATCTGACTAGCCTGGATCACCCAGGTCAGGCAATGCTTTTTAGCAACTGATCTTCCATTGTGCGCGCCCATTCCTCTAAACCACGGAAATTCTGTTCTGACCTGGAAGTAGATCTCACAGTTTTCAGTGAGTCATGTTTCCTGGTCGAAACATTTGTGGTCACCACTACGACAGAGCAAGAAACCCCAAAAGTCCAATACAGCAGTAATACAGGTGAAAAAAATGTACCACTAGCTCTCTTGGATTGGAAATCAACATGGCACAACCCATTAACAGCAGGCTGGCTTTGAATGTGCTACTCTTAACAGAAGGGTAATAAGGTTCCTGAGATGTCCTATATTAAGCAGAGCCTTGGGAACACAGCTACACACAGCACTTCCAAACATTTTACAAGTGTTCCCAGCCAAATCTGGAAATGGACTGCTCCTGTAAAATGGGTACAGGCAGAGATTGGGGAGAGATTCATGTTGAAATGCCACCATGGGAGCTCGCTGCCTCTGACTCCCAAGTCAGCTCAGCCACAGGTGAGTTCTAAAGCTCAACTGGAGAAAGACCGATGCTCAGGTGAAACCCGCTGATCTGTCATAGAATAATACAGGTGGAAGGGACCTCCAGGGTCATCTAGTCTAACCCCCTGCACAATGAGGGAATTCACAACTACCTCTCCCCCCACACCCCCAGTGACCCCCTACTCCATGCCCAAAAGATGGCCAAGATGCCCGCCCTCTCATGATCTGCCTAAGGTCATAGAATGAGCATTGCTGACAGATGGCCATCTAGCCTCTGCTTAAAAACCTCCAGGGAAAGAGCGCTCACCACCTCCAGAGGAAGCCTGTTCCACTGAGGTACCACTCTAACAGTTAGAAAATTCTTCCTAATGTCTAGACAGAAACTCTTTTGATGCCTGGCCAATCTGGCCTGGAGGAAAATCGCTTCCTGGCTCCAAAGTGGTGATTGGCATTTCCCTGGCCATGCAAGAAAGGGCCACGAGTGCCGAGCACGGGAGCAACCCTTCCTGCCCTCCCTCTCACGATCTGCCCAAGGTCACAGAATCAGCCTGGCTGACAGATGGTATCTAGCCTCTGCTTAAAAACCTCCAGGGAAGGAGAACACCATGACGCCCGCCAACACCTTTAGGGGCACCAGCCAAATGTTTTTAGGAAGTGGGCGGGGCCAGGTAGGGCTTTTTGCCCAGCAAGACTTTTGATTGACTACTGGAGATTTGATCGGCTGTGCAGATTTGTTAAAATGCTGCATTTGCAACAACTGCCTCCACAGCACAAAAATCTACACTGTAACTGAAGCTGCAATTAATTATTTCGTGGCTGACTCCACCTCTTGCGGCACCCATTTTACTGCTGCACCCACCATGCCGAAATTCCGACCGTGCCCCCAGGCTCAAAAAGGTTGGGGACCCCTGGTCTAGTATGACACAGAATCAATGCTGATTAAAGTCTGCAAACGGTTTCGATCCCACTCCTGCACCTATCCCCCCTTCTACAGGTAAGGTGTTTTTTCCTGATAAATACACCATATGCATAGTCTCTTCTTCTTCAAAAGCTAAAAAAGGATCCTGGAAGGGGCTTTCTCTAGCTAACTCTCGTCACGACAACATTTCCCATCCCTTGGCCATGATCTGTGGTACCCCGTCCCCCCGTCCCTTACTCTATCAACATAGGCCCTGGATAAAAAATTTTTAGAAGGCAGCAGCAACTTTCATGGTCAGACTCGACCATCTACCATTTTTCAACATGCTGTCCAAACGAGCACAATGTAGACTCGACACTGAGCTTGGGATTTTGGAATCCGGGCGTTCCTTATACCCTACTTTTCCCATCCTCGCTGAAGCCCCAAGATATGTGGGGTGGGAGGGTGAAACTTTCACAATCGGGGGGGGGGGGAGAACGACACACGAAGAGTGCACTAAACATCTTTTTCGGACCCCCTCAGCTGTCTGCTGGCCTTCCCACTTCTTGCCAGCGTCACCCCCACCCAGACCTCTCGCGGAAAACTATTCGGAACTGGTTTGTGCTCTCGTTGCTTCGATAAAGCCAGTGGACAACAGACAAAGGTGAGACTAAAGGGAGGAGGACAGGACGTGCAGAAGCAGCCATAACAGCACGTGATATAGCCACAGCACCAAAGAGAAGTTAGCCAGCAGTCTGCAGCCAAGCTGGGTCTGGAGGGAACTTCGAAGTAGTGAGAGGGGAGGAAAATATAAGAAAAATGTCTTTTTTTGTTGGTTTTACAAAAGGCTGTAACTGGTTTCCTGCTATTTGCCCTGAACATTCTCCCCCCCGCCCCAGTTTTAAAAGCTTTCCTATTGCAGATAACTTGGCACATTTCCAAAGGGCAAAAACACAGCTATGGCTCTTAGCCGTGATAGGTAAATTGAAACTCCATGTTCAGAGGCAGCATACCTCCGAACATTAGACAGTAGGGAGAAAACAGCAAGGGAGGGTTGTTGCCTCCGTTTCCTGCTTGTGGGTTCCCACTCCTGGGTACTCCACGCTGGAGTAGATGGACCTCTGATCTGATCCGAAAGGGCAGTTCAAAGTCAAAGGTATCTATTATGGCCCACAACGGGCAAATTGAAAGGGCAGTTCTTGCATCCTTACCCAAGTGAGGTGGTTAAGGTGCATTGGAAGATCACGCCATTACATCGCTCCACATTTCCAAAGGATGGATTAAACGAGGCAAAGGAATGCTAATTAACCTGGAACAAGCATCCTTATACCTTTGACATTGCAAAGGCTTCTGCAACCGTTTGTGCAGGGCCGCCACTGGATCATCCCATTTGGGGGGGGGGGGAATGATAGAACTGTATCCTCTGGGTTGGATCCTACAGGTGCGCAACTGGAAGGAGCTTGTGGCGGCAGAACTTTGCCCGCCTTCCCCTTCTCACAACGCAGGCAGGGGTGTGTGTAAGAAAGAGACAGAGGTAAAGAATGCAGCAAAGAGGAAAAACAGGCTGAAACCTCCTTTTCTTGTGTGCCAGGAGGAAGCACAGTCGGTGCGGGCCCCTGGCTGCTGTGGAAACTGGACGATGGAGAAACATTCTGCCAGGCTTTCTGCTTGTGCGGTCTGCCAATTACGTATCTATCTTGCTTGGTCTGCAACGTGCGGGTCTCTCCCTTCCATTTTAAGGTTGCAATGATCCTGCGGGGCAGATTAGGCTGAGCGGGCTCTAACCTCTTCCCCACCCTCGGAGATGTTAAAATCCCAATTTGAGCCATTTTGTCTAACCCAGGGGTGTCAAACTCAATTGTTACAAGGGCCGGATATGACATAAATGCCACTTGGCTGGGCCATGCCTCAGCAGCCCAGATCAAGAGTGGGGGGGTGGCGGCGGCTGCCTTGCAGGCCAGGTAAGAGTTCTCAAAGGGCCGGATCCGGCCCGCGGGCCTTATGTTTGACACCCCTGGTCTAACCTCTGTGTTTTCTCATAAGGCCTGGCGCACACAACTGAGCTTAAAAGAAGATACAACACTACCCTATCTCTGGCAGCTGTAGCCCCCCTCAGGAACCTCTATATGGCCCAGTATCAGACTGGCTTATTAACATTACTAACTAGTCTGCCTTGACTTGGATAGCCCAGGCTAGCCTGATCTCATCAGATCTTGGAAGCTAAGCAGGTTTGGCCCTGTCAGTGTTTGGAAGGGAGACCACCAATGAATACCAGGGACGTGACCTGGAGGCAGGCCATGGCAAACCACCTCTGAACATCTCTTGCCTGGAAAACCCCGGCGCCGTAAGTCAGCTGTGACTTGACGTAAAAAACCAAACAACTAACTAGACCACAGCCTGCAGGATACCGACACAACACTAACGTTTGTCTACTGGTGGTATTAACACACACAGGAGAGTGTGCAGGATCCATATACTACACAGAGACAACAGACTCTCTGTACCGCTGCTTTACTCTAGAGGAGAAACCCCCCCTTCCAAACTTGATACTTTTTGTGTCCCCCATGGCAGTCTTCGCAGCTTTGCAAGACAACTGGAGCAGGGATGTGAGGTTTTACTATATTCAGTGAGCTCTTCTGTTACTTCTCATATCAACGGCATTCAGTTCTTCCCCTTTAGAGAACCCTTTCTACACTGACGTGTCAAGAAGATCCCTGTTACGTTGCGGGGGAACTCTCGAAGAGACACATTTCATACAGGCCAGGCTTGCTAAGCTTCGCACCTGTCCCCACTCCACATGTACAGAATGCGACCCTGTGAAGCCTTCATGGAAGAACCCAAATGGTCTCCTTGGATTGCGTCCTGTGGTTTCCAAACACGGAACTCTTCTCATGTCTTCCAATGAACATCCGCATGTTGGAAAAGATCCCGGGAGTAGCTCACATGCCAGTCCAGGTGCTGTTCTGATTAAGACCTCCTCAATCTTACTGGTGAGTCCACATGAACAGAGAATGGGGATTTCGACACACCCAACGCTTCTGTGCCAACACACAGCAGCAGCAGTCAGACGTTATTCCTAGAAGCCTCTTCACAATTACTAATCATCTCACCCACTAAGTTCCCCAGAATATAGCTTGAAAACTGATATGGTCACTCAGCTAAGAGCAGGAAGAGGTGGTTTTTCTGTACCTGCTGTAGATCAGATCACGGGTCCATCTAGTCTAGGTCCTGTTCCCAAGAGCCAGCTTGGTGTAGTGGTTAAGAGCGGTGGAGTCTGATCTGAAGAACCGGGTTTGATTTCCCACTCCTCCACATGAGCAGCGGAGGCTAATCTGGTGAACTGGATTGGTTTCCTTGCTACTACACACGAAGCCAGCTGGGTGACCTTGGGCAAGCCACATTCTCTCAGCCTCCCCTACCTCACTGGGTGTCTGTTGTGGGGACGGGAAGGGCAGGTGATTGTAAGCCGGTTTGAGTCTCCCTTAAGTGGTAGAGAAAGTTGGCATATAAAAACCAACTCTTCTTCAGCCATGTGCCCCTAGAAAGTCTACAAACAAGGCATGGGGGTTAAAGGCTCTCCATGCTGTTGCGCCACCCCATCAATGGCATTCAGAGAATTACTGCCTCCGAACACAGAGGTTCCCTTGAGCAGTTAGAGGCAAGACCTGTCCTGTGCGAATTTAACCAACCCCCTTTTAAAAAGTAGCCACATTAAAGGGTACTTTTATCACCAATCCTTCCTGTGGCAGCGTGCTCCGGAAGTTAAATGACACACTGTGTGAAGTACTTTCTTCCAGAATTAGACTCACAATGGGGTGATAAGATGCAAGGGGCTGATTGACCGAGCTGCTAGGGCTCTCACTGTTAAAAAGCAGACCAATCTCCAAAGTGTGATTCTTTGGTAAGCTTCCACTTTCAATCCTTGGGGGGGGGAATGTGGTTGTAAGCTGCTCCCCACTAGTCACAACTGCGAGAACCTTTGATGAAGTGAAAAGCTAAAAGGATTTTGAGCTTGGCACCTCTCTTGTGAGCAGCTGTTTAGTTCTGAGGCGCATCTGATGCTATGGAGCAGTGTAAGAGAGGATCCCCAGGTAATTCAGGGACTCCTTTTCACTGGGATGTGCTGGCAAAATGTGGAGTGGTACCTGTGGCGCTGCAGAGCTTGCGTGGTGTAGTGGTGAAGAGCGGCGGACTCTAACCTGGAGGACCAGGTTCGATTCCCCACTCCTCCACATGACACCAGCTGGGTGACCTTGGGCCAGTCCCAGTTCTCTCAGATCTCTCGGCCCAAGTGGAGGCAGGCAATGGCAAACCACCTCCAAACATCTCTTGCCTTGAAAACCCTACTGGGTCACCATAAGTCAGCTGTGACTTGACAGCACACGCACACACACGTGACATCATGGTTCTCTGGTGCTGCCCAAAGCTGTCTCAGCAGATGCCAAGCTCACTCCTTATGAACACATGAAGCTGCCCTTATACTGAACCAGGCCCACAGTCCATCAAAAGTCAGTATTGTTTACTCAGACTGACAGCAGCTCTCCAGGGTCTCAGGCAGAGGGTTTAGAGCCAGCGTGGTGTAGTGGTTAGCAGCGGTGGTTAGGAGCAGTGGACTCTAATCTGGAGAACCGGGTTTGATTCTCCACTCCTCCACATGAGCAGCGGATGCTAATCTGGTGAACCAGGTTGGTTTCCCCACTCCTACACATGAAGCCAGCTGGGTGACCTTGGGGTATTCACAGCTCTCTTAGAGGTCTCTCAGCCCCACCTACCTCACAGGGTGTCTGTTGTGGGGAGGGGAAGGTGATTGTAAACCGGTTTGAGTCTTCCTTAAGTGGTAGAGAAAGTCAGCATATAAAAACCAACTCTTCTTCTTTTCACATCCCCTACTGCCAGATCTTTTCAGTGGAGAGGCCAGGGACTGAACCAGAGACCTCCGGCATGCCAAGCAGATGTTCTACCACTGAGCTGCAGCCCCCTATCCATTAATAAGCAGCTTTCAAACCATGTTCTGGGGAACCCAGGAGTTCCTCAAGACAACTGGCAAGAGCAGGCTCCCCAAAAAAGGCAGCTTGCCCCCTGAACATACCCTTGCAGTGCACAGATGCAAGGGAGTGTTGGCTGCGTTCTAGGGCATACACAGTCCATGTGGGCCAATGCTGAGGCCCATGAGGCCTGGACAGCAACCTGCCTGACCTTGGAGTGCCTTCCAAGACACCTCTCACAGGAAGCTGCTTTATACAGACTGAGATACGTCTGACTAATAATGGCAGAGAGACCGAATCTGGGACCTTCTGCAAGCAAAGATTTCCCATCATTAGGCTACGGGCCCTCCTTGGAGTGGTGGATTCTGATCTGGAGAACTGGGTTTGATTCCCCACTCCTCCACATAGTGGGGGACGCTAATCTGGTGAACTGGATTTGTTTCTCCAGTCCTCCACATGAAGCCAGCTGGGTGACCTGGGGCTAGTCACAGCTCTTAGAGCTTTCTCAGCCCCTCCTACCTCACAGGGTGTCTGTTGTGGGGAGTGGAAAGGAAGGTGGTTGTAAGCCGGTTTGATTCTTCCTTAAGTGGTAGAGAAAGCTGGCATATAAAAACTAACTCTTCTTCCTTCAAATACGAGAACATCAATATGAACATATGAGGCTCACTGGGAGTAGCTCTCCAAGGCCTTGGGCAGAGGAGAGTCTTCCCCAGTATTTCCTGAGCTGCTTTTAACTAGAGGAGCTTAGGGTTGAACTTGGGATCTTCTGCATGCAAAGTGTACTCTACCATTGAGCCATGGCTCCCATCCCACAGGCAAGACTAACTCTGCTGAAAGATGGATAAGGAAAGAGGTTCTACGGGTAGAACGTTTAAAACCCAAGTCATTTTAACTGAAGGCAACGCACAAGAGCTTTCCTCCTGTCTGAGAGGCTCACTCGATGGCAGTTCATGTGACCCCACATGAGAAATTTAATGGGGAAGGCACATAACTTTACTTCGGATAAATTCTTGCGATTAATTGACCCTTCTGCAGAAGCAGCTTACGTTCTAGTAAGGTTTCTTCATTCATTCAAGTCCTTTTGAATGGCGTTCTTGTCCAGCGTTATGCCTACATATAGCCCACTGACTGGGTACAGTGCCCAATGGTCTTAATGCTGTAAGCACCTTTCTCCAATGGGTAGGTCACACTGCTGCCTTTCTCTCCAGCACTGGCAAAGCATGCCATTTCCTTTAACTTCCTCTGTGTCGCTTTGTAGGGCTATTCTTAGTCAAGCGATGTGGAGATGGAGACCGGCCAGAAGAGGTTTGTTAACACAGAAGGCACTGCCCTCCTAGTCACATCGGCAAACACTTCTCCCAAGAGAGCCTGGGGCTCTGGTTTCAAGCAACCTATCTCCAAAAAACCAGGACGCATCTGTCACAGAGCTCCAGTTCACTGTACAAATAAGAATATAAGGAAGGCCGTGCTGGATCAGACCAAGGCCCATCAAGTCCAGCAGTCTGTTTACACAGTGGCCAACAACGTGCCTCTAGGAAGCCCATAAACAAGACAACTGCAGCAGCATTATCCTGCCTGTGTTCCACAGCACCCAATATAACAGGCATGCTCCTCTGATCCTGGAGAGGATAGGTATGCATCATGACTAGCACCCATTTTTACTAACAGCCATGAATAGCCCTCTCCTCCATGAACATGTCTACTCCCCTCTTAAAGCCTTCCAAGTTAGCAGCCATCACCACATCCAGGGAGTTCTACAATTTCACTATGCATTGTGTGAAGAAATACTTCCTTTTATCGGTTTTGAATCTCTCACACTCCAGCTTCAGCAGATGACCCTGCGTTCTAGTATTATGAGGGAGGGAGAAAAACCTCTCCGTGTCCACTCT